>NC_136421.1:301794745-302117245 GCF_052625555.1 Lactuca saligna
AAACAAAAAGTGCAATGTCAAAACCAAAAAATATCGTGGTGGTGGATTCCATGGAGGAAAAGGATATGAAGATTTGAATTAGTCTCCAATCAACTATATTTTATGCAAAAAAAATTAGGGAACTCCAATTTGAATGAACTTTTAAATTTCAAACGATTTGTCGAAAAGAAGTGTTTCAGATTTCGAATGCACCAGATACCAGAGAAGAGATATTTTAGGAGTACAAGTTGGGTCAAAATTGATGAAAATACTCCATCTTCCAGATCCAATCCATGACCCCGATCGGATCTTCCTTTCCAGTGAAAGTCGATGGCTTGCAAGTCAAAAAATCCTTGTACTTAGATCCATTCCTCTCGAATCCATCATCTTTCTTGTTTTGTCGAACTATTGGTGGGTTGACTTGACCAACGGTTCCACTGTAGTTCCCCTCCTCAGTTTGCCCTTCGTTCAACTCGGGCTGTTTGATCTGTATGGTCGCTTCCTCTCGATTTTGTTGGAGCAGACGTCTGGTTTCCTCCATTTGACGATCCAACATTGCCTGGATCATCGCTTGGACTCCGGCCATCGTTATTGGTTCATCAGTGGCCACCACAACCGGTATTTGCTCAATCACTGGGGGTTGATCTCGGTTCCCATTTACATTCACGTTTCCGCTACGGGTCCTTGCCATCTTGATTTATACACCGAATAAGGTGAATCTAGATCTTTATTTAGGATCGACGTTTAAATGATCCTTATCACCCCGAAACGTTTATATGCTAGTTCTAATATCGTAGTTAAACACTTATAATCCTAAACACATAATGTTTCCAGATCCGGTTGGCAATAGACCATAGATCCGAACAAATAACAACATATCAGGCGCAAGCATGAGCACATAAAAGCATTTTAGGCACAATCCCTAAAACAATCTAGTGCTCACACCTCACAATCATCGCTTAACATTCTAAGTTTAAGTCTAGAAATAAATCCATATTCCTAGTTCGCTTAAACTAATGTTCTGATACCAACAATGACATCCCCATTTTCATGGCCAGAAAAGACCGATTTTGTTTATGCTTTATAAAAATCAAAGTATCTCTTTTAATAAACATGTTGCGGAATTTGTTCCTAGAAAAACATGATAATCGCGTTATCAAAGCATTTCTAACGAAATATATTTTTATTCACTTTTAAAACATTTTGGATGTCATCGTCAATACAGAAACATAACCATAAACAAAACTTACATTCATTTACACTGGTGATCTACATCTCTTTTAAATCTCTCAGTGTAATGTGATATAAATAAACTGAGTGGGTCAGGTTGGGAAACCTGGTGAGTACATAGGGTTTTCAACCCACAATAATATAATTATTATGTTTAAACAATCAACAATCAACCCAATTACCCATCCCCATTATCTTCTTTATTCTTAAGGATCTACCCTAAGAATCAACTATTTCTCATTCATTCATTCCTTCCTAAGGATCATCCTAAGGAAACAACATGAAGTCCATTGTTGTCAATGACACATTGGTCAAGCGCAATTGCTAATATTATCACTTAGGCGCAGCTGCCAGAATTGGGACATTTTCTATGAGGCGCTTCTGCCGGTATTGACCTTTAAGCGCTATTGTCATGGTCATAAGGCTCCCTATTAGGCACAGTTGCTGATACTGTCCTTAGAGCGCAGCTGCTAGGATGTTTACCGTAGATCTAAATCATCTACAGGTTGTGGCGCAGCTGCTAGTGCTCGTCTATAGGGTACTAGGTCCAATGCTGCCAATGTATACTTACAGGGCACTAGGTCCGTACTACTAATGTTCCTCTGTTTCAGCTTTTATCCCTCATCATTCATCTACCTATGTTTTACCCAACATATTTTGTAGATATAAAATACTTTATACAACTTACATCATTTAAAACATGTATAAAAATCTTTCATCAGCATAAACAACAAGTATTCAGACAATATGCACACAAAACACGTAATTTATATTAAAATATTTCATATCTATGTGTAAGATGAAAGGGACTATGCACTCACCTGAGAAGATGGTGACTCGGCGCTTGGACAACACTTCATTACTCTTAACGCAATTTTCCTAGAGAAAACCTAGTATCAATATGACTAGGGTTTAGTTTGACGTTAACTGTGACTAATTAATAGTCTAGTGATAGCTTCATTTTATTTACTTCTTTTTATAGTTTTTTTTAGCACATTCCATTCGCATGTTAGTTAATTTCCATGCATATTTTCCTTTTTGTTATTTTTATTACCATTTTGGGTACTTTCTAGTTTCTTGAGCATTATTGCAGATTTTAAGGAAACTAGCGGAGCGGGACTTTTGGGAGGCGATTGGACTTGAAGAGCAATGGGGATTTCGTGCTTGATGGTTGTGGATGTGATTCTTGGAGTTGGCGTGTCGATTGCTTGAAGGCGCAGAAGTGTTGAACTTTAAATTTGAAAGGGCGCGAGAGAATTCTTGAGTGTGCAAGATCGATGTTTAAGAGTTTGCGGAAGTTTTGAGTAATGTGGAAAGACAAGTTGGGCTATAATTGAAGAAATATTGAAGAAAATGGACTAGGAACTGATTGGATCCAAATTGGGCCAATGGATTAGCTTTGGGGGCCCAAGACTTGAAGAAGCCCAAAAATCCCATCGAACCCGCGGCCCGCGTGAATTCCTGACAAGGGCAATTTCGGGATTTTTCTAAGAGCTCTATATTGGGAAGGTTGGTGTGCCTCTTTAGCATCATCTTGGAGGTCCGATTTTGATACTTTCTCTCTAGAGTTTGGAGCACTTTTGGAGGCCAAGAACACTTGAAGAATATCTTCTTTTCATCTCTTGATTCTTGTCAAATGTTTGGTACAATCTTAACTAACTTTGTTTCTTTGAGTTTAGTCATGCTTGGCTAAACTAATCTTGGTTGACTTTTTGTTGAATCCTTTGAACTTTTGTTGAATGTTGAAGAATCCATGAACTTGGTCTTAAATCTTTATGGAAATGTTTTGTGTTTTATCATATTATCACTACTAGTATGTTTTTATTAATGAGTTTAAATGTGGTTGTGGTGATTAGTTGGCTAATTTCTTGATTAAGTAAAGGATCCTCGAATTAGCAAGCAACAAATGATTTTTGTGTTGTTTTTGCTTCACACAATCTTAAAAACATTTCCTCCAACATGGTAGTGAAAGCAATTAACTCCTCTTGGATTTGGTGACTTTTTGGTTCTTAATGCTAGTTGACTTTCACTAATTACATACTATTTGAAATTAGTGACTTTGACTAAGGAAATTGTTATGAGCTTCTCTAGCCATTTCAACAATTAAGAAAAGTTTAGGTAATCCTAAGCTTCTTGGATTACTATAGCCAAATTAAGGATTTAAATCAAAGTATTGCACCATTGGATTCTAATGATATGTTCATCAAAAGTCAAAGTGAAGAAACTTTAAGTCAACCATTTCTCCCTTATTGATTTTACATCAAATCCTTATTTCTGTTGAAATTGTTTATTTAAATCATAGTTAATTCTAGTTTGTTTCAAGTATTTCAACCCCCCCCCCCCCCCCCCCCCGCATTTTATTTTTATTGTTATTTCACAAGTATTTTTACAAAGAGATTTTTCATAGGGTTATAAATTGAACCAATCTCCGTGGATTCGACCCCTTTACCACTATACACTATTTTAGTATGTAATATTTAGGGTTATTAATTTTGTTGGCCTCGACAACCACCATCTAGCTATTATTATTATTATTATTATTATTATTATTATTATTATTATTATATAAGCGTTAAATAACACTCAATATAACTCATAATAATAGCCCAAATAAGTATTTTAAGGTCCTAATAATGTTACTATGATTAATTAGAAGCTATATTAAAAATAACGTAGGCGTAGCTCACTTACAACAGTTTTTTCGCAAAACCGGACTTCGTTGGAGCAGCGTTCCCGAGCCGAAAGGCTCTTTTCTTGGAGCCGTCGGGTGCTCCGGGGCTTCCGCCTTGTGCTAGGGAGTTACCCTAGGCTTTGGGGGGGGGGGGGTTAAGGAGGCTTAGAGAGAGAGTTTAGAGAGAGAAAGAAGTGGGGAAAGGTGTAGGAAATGGAGGAACCCGACACCTCTATTTATAGGATGAATTCCTGATGGACTCGCCGTGTAGGAGGACCTAATCGCCGAGTTGGGGCATGTGGCAGCCTTCTGGTGGTGTCACGTGTCCAATTCTGGTGGTGCCACGTCACCCCCTATCGCGTATCAGCCTTCAAACTTATAAAAATCATAACTCTCGCATACGAGCTACGTTTTTGACATTCTTTTTTTTAACGCGTATGTAAAATCAAGATCTACAACTTTCATTTAGACTCCACCGGCTAATTCTCGACCGATCTCAAATTTAACAGTAGGAGGCGTTTAGATTGTTAAATGACCGCGAAGAATTCGTAACTCCTTCATATGGACTCCATTTTCATCTATCTTTTTACCGTTGAGCTCCTATTAATGAGATCTTCAACTCTCATTTAGGTCGCGTAAGCTAAAAACCGCTCGAACTAAAATTCGAGTTTCAGGTTGTGCACTTCTAAGCCGAATCTTAGAAAAATCATAACTTCCTCATACGAAGTCAGATTTGGGCGTTCTTTTTTTTTTTGTATGTTCTCGGTTTAACATATAGTACAAATTTCATTTAGATTGCTAAGGATAAAAGTTGCTCCATCGTAAATTTACTATTTACGTTTCTCGGTGTCGTGCCGGTTTTGCCGTAAAACTTCGACGGGCCATAACTTCCTCGTTATAACTCGGATTTCAGTGTTCTTTATATGTACGGAAACCTTGATACATATTCTAAAACTTGGTTAATACTATTTATTATAAATAATATTTTTGCAAAAAATTGTTTTCGACACTTATTGCCTCTAAATTGACTAGCCCGGATATACGGGCGTTACATGGTGTGTGTTGTACAGTATGGTGTCTCACTATACCAGCTGTTTTGAAAAAGTTATCAAATGGATCATTGAAAAACTCTAACCCATTATCAGTTATGAGAGTCTTGACATGTTTTCCATTCCTTTTCCCATCCATTGTCTTTCACTCATTGAACTTCCCAAGCACCTTGCCTTTTTTATTTAGAAAATACAAACATATTTTCCTTGAATAATCACCAATGAACATTACAGAGTATGAGCATCCACTTTGAAATTTAACTATAGATGGATCCTACATATCCTAGTAAATATATACTAGGATTTCATTGCTTGTGTGTTGATCGATATCGAACTTCACTTTGTGATGCTTCCCTTTAACATAAGCTTCACAAAACTTGATCTTTCCGATAACCACCACGCTAAACAATCTTTTTTTACTTACAACTAATATTTCCTTCTCCCTTATATGTCCCAACCTACGATGCCACAACCTTGAGAAGTATTGGAATCTTTGAGGATTATTATATTGGACTTGGGAATTTTGGGCCCATTTGGGAATTTTCCTTCTCCCTTATATGTCCCAACCCTTATTGGGGTTTTGGGCCCTAAGAGGATGGGTCTGGACTTTTGGGCCTCATGGACCACTGAGAAGTATCATTTTGAACTTAGGAATAAGAAACTTGAGTATTGGACTCTTTGAGGATTATTATATTGGACTTGGGAATTTTGGGCCCATTTGGGGAAATAAGGTCTAAATCAGATGTTGGATAATTAGTGGGCCCTTAAGGAATCCTTAATGGGCCATAAGAGAGCTGGGCTTGATAAGTTTAAATCGGAACTTAAGTATGTTCCAAATTGACCAAAAGGTAAAACGTTCATTTTACCCTGAGTAGTGTTATAGACTCTGATTGAGTGTTATGTATCTCTGATAGCCGGGAGTCATCAGAGCGGCTGCTAGAGATTTCCCCCACGAGATTCGATATACAATTTACGAGGTTAGTTACCTTCCAGTAGAAGTGTGTCTAAGGCACCAAGGTCGGTCCACTAGTAGTATAGTTGGGATGATTGTCTTTGTGATAATTGTTTGTTTACTACTACCCGGTATGTTTATGTGTTAGCATGATATGTTATATATGATAGTGGTAGTAGGAGGGGAATAGTCCCAAGTTCGGTTGTTAAGACCGAAGGGTAGGTTGGTCACCCCAAATATGCCTGACAATAATATTATGTTATGATATGCGTGGTAGTAGTAATAGGGGTGAAACAATCCCCATGGTCGGGTGAGACAGACCGGTGGGTAGATAGGCACCCAAGAATGGTCTGATACGAGTAGGCCAGCACCCCAGAATGCACTACAAGAAAAACAACATTTTACGACGCGCAATTAATGATACACACTAATAGAGGATGCGCATTTGTGCGTGCCCTAGAAATTAATGTTAGTTTTCCAAAATTTGAAGGATAAAAGACACGCATTTTGGGCGCGCCCCAAAATTAGTGTCCAACAAAAAAAACACGGAGGGCACCTATCATAAAAGGCGTGTCGTGTAAATATGTTGTTTTATATTTTTTAGAAAGGGGCGTTCTGCGTTGTTTTAATAATCTATGGTGGGAAATGAAATTCCAAAAAATTAAACAGTCGCTTGATTCATCTTCTTATTCTCCTTCTAAAATCCTTTAACAAAAAACCCTAATAATCCTTGTTCGCCTGATTCATCTCCTTCTTTTCCTTCTAAAATCCTCAAACAAAAAACCCTAATAATCCTTTTGAAGCAACCCTCTTCCTATACCTCTGCACTCTCTCTCTCTCTCTCTCTCTCTGGAAAACCATAATCACCCTTTTGGTTTTCTGATCTAGCTCTTGCCTTCGCTCCTATCGGACCACCATAGTCCCCCACCGGATCGCTAAAACAATAGCCACCGATGCACCACTTCACCCTTCTGGTTCGTTATCCCTCTCCCTTAATGTCTGCGATCGACAATGGAGATGATAGCCAATACTACTACTCCATTACTCACATGTCGATATTTCATATCTGTAAACCCGATATAGAGATTTTTGTGTCTGATTTTTGGGGATTACAATATCACTCATCTCTCTTCTCCGCCACCGTCGCCGACCCACGCCCCTTTCGATTTTGTCTTAATTTTTTTTAAAGAGAAATGCATTAAGGTCAACTTTAAGGGTGTTTATGTGACAACCGATCCATATATTGATGCGTGTTCTACCTCTATTTCATCCAGGTATACATCGATCTCCATCGATATCTCCTCCAGATGCTCTTGTATTTTGATTTTGATTTCATTTGGTCTTTCTTTTCTTTTGCTTTTGAATTATTTTGATTTTCTGTTGTCTCGGTCTTCCCTCTTTTCTTTTGATCATCTCCTCTTTGAAATTCCTACCACTCTGCGGCCGTATCGGAGGGGAGGGCGAGTGCGAGATGGAGAGTGATAGTTGCAGAGACCCTAATGGCATTCCGAACCCGAAAGAAGAAGAAAACCCAAAAAATTTTAATGCCAAGCCAAAAGTAGTAGTGATAATGGGAGCAACAGGTTCTGGAAAATCTCGTCTCGCCATTGACCTAACTTCACTATTCCCTATCGAAATCATTAACGCCGATTCCATGCAGGTTTGAACACAATCACACAAGTACGAACATATATATATATTGGTATTACCTAATTTGTTCTTCGTGAACTTTTTGATTAGGTGTACGAAGGATTGTGTAACGCCTGTGTTTCCAGGCTTGCCACTTTTAGCAATGAAATAGTCTAGGTTAACCTTTGTAACCCGTTTTGAAATAATAAGAGTATATTATTTGAGTATTATGTGTTTTGTGCTTAATTGCTTAATTATGTGGTTTGATTAATTAAGAATAAAAATAAGTGTCAAAATTTAAGTGTAAAATGAACTTGATATCTTTAGATAATGTTGTATTAGTTGAAACAAGGTTTCCGAAGATATAAAGAATGCCGAAATCCGAGTTATAACGAAGAAGTTATGACCTGTCGAAGTTTCACGACGGAACCGACAACGCTAAATGACGTAAAAAGTGAAATTTACGTTAGAGAGATATTTAGCCTTAGTGATATAAATGAGAATCGAAGATGTTGTTGTTAGTATCGAAGCGATAAAAAGTTAGGCGAGAACGGATGTCAAACGAAGAAGTTATGAATTTATAACGAAATTTTCTGTCCCAGCCTATTAAAAATAAATAATAAAAATAAAGTCAAAATTAGCTGACGGAGTCTAAACGAAAGTTGTAGAGCGTAGTCTCACCTTCGCGTGGATATAAAGAACGTCGAAAACGGAGTTCGTATGAAGAAGATATGAATTTTCGAAGTTTATTAAATAATTAATAATTAAAATTAATTATTAAATCCGACATTATCCGAAGAGGAGTCACCGGACTCATCCGAAGTACGCCCCGCGTACCCATGGTATTTCGACACTCGCACTCGAGTTCTTCGGATGATGCATGCGCTTACGAACCGAGGCTTACGCCGCGCGTAAGGCAGTACGCTCCGCGTACTGCGAGGCCTCAGCTTCCTATAAATAGGATGCGAGGGCAGCCGACTCTTTTGCTATTCTTTTCTCCTCTCTCTCCCGTTTTGCATCGATTTGCGTTCCAGAAGTACCCCAAGCCCCGGTAATATTCCCGAGTCCCGAACCAAGTCCCGAGATCCTGAAGATCCCGAGAAGTGCGGTTTCCGAGCCGAAGCTCTGCCCGCGAGAAGTTCGATTTTTGTGAAGATCTTCCAGATCTGCTGAGGATTACTCATCTTCTGATCAAGTGAGTGTATACTACCTTTCATAAACACGATAATAATATAAGTATGGTTTGAGTGTATTAAGTATATTGTTGTTTATATGTGTGAGTGTGTGGTTACTTTCTTCTAACGCATAATTATGAAGTATTTTATACAAAGTACGTGTTATGTGTATATTTTGTTGTTATGTGTGTGAATGTATATTCACTTTCTTCTAACTTATAGATCTATTTATTTCTCTATGAAATACGTGTTATGTGGGTGTGCCTCATCTGTTATGTGGAAAATGTATTGATTGAGCATGTTATACAGGTTTTGAAAATATGTATAAAAATGTATGTTTTATCTACTAATATGTTGGGTAGAACATGGGTAGATAGTTGGTGTGTAATAAACAGACGAGAGGCCTCGATGTTGTTTTGGATCCAGTCATCTAGCGGAATTTAGATGACGACCACGGACTTTTCTAGACAGTCCCATGGAATGCTAGCAGGCTCATAACCTGTAGGTGTTAATGAACTTGGGTGTTCATTCGTTGTATTCCATCCCCCTCATGGTTGCCTTATTTGACTTATATTGCTGAGGAACCCCCGAAGCATGTGTTGTCACCCCGATGAAATATTCTTAGACTAGGTCCCTTGTGTTAGTTATTTTAGGGACATAAAGTGAGAATAACGGGAATGGGTAATTGGGTTATTGTTGGTTGATGAAAATTAATTTAATTATTTATTGTGGGTTGAAAACCCTATATGCTCACCAGGCTCCCAAGCCTGACCCACTCAGTTTTAATTGTATTACAGGAAGTGGCGTAAGGGCATAAGATGGATGAACCGTCAAGTTGTTTTGTTTACAAGTCTGTATATGTATATATTTGTTGAATGACTTGTAATGTTATCGTTTATGCTTATTGGTCTGTATCGGAACATGACACCCCGAGTTTTGATTATATAATGAAAATACATTTCTTTTATGCAATGCTTTGGTAAACATTGTTTTATCATGTTTTGTTTTTGGGAACAAATTCCGCAACTCTTTCAAATCAAAAGGATTTACTCTGAAATTATTTTAAAAGCATAAATGAAAATCGATCTTTTCTGGCCGAGATTTTGGGGATGTCACAGATTGGATGTTCTCACTAATAAAGTTCCACTTGACGATCAGAAATGTAACATCCCGAAATAGCAAGAGTTGAGTTGAAGGACTAAAGGTGTAATTTGGGAAAGAGTGACTCGGCGAGTCCATGGATGGACTTGGCGAGTAGAGTCGCGACTTGGTCGCGTGTCAAATAGCCAACTCGGCGAGTAGGCGCTAAGTGGAGAAAACCCTAATTCTTGGGGTTGAGCCCTATATAAAGAGCATTAGGTTTCCTCCCCAGCCTCTTTATCACCCCTTTGAGTTCTTGAAACCCTAAAATCGTGGAGAAGCACCATTGTTGAGTGGATTGGAGCTTGGAGAAGTAATTGTTGGAGAAAGTTTGGAAGTTTGAAGGTGTGGAGCAAGGGGTTTTGCTTGGATTCGAGTTTCCTTGCAGTTTAGGGCACTCTTTGAAGGTAAAATCTCGTTCTTGAGCTGCTATTGTCTTGTCTCTTCATTTTGGGGTTTGGGGGGAAACTTATCTTGGGTTATTTTGGAGTCTAAAGGTTGGATCTGAGGTTGCTACCTCAGATCTGGAATGGAGGAGGGGTAGAATGCAGGAAAGTCCCTGTGTTGAGTGTTGGATGAAGCTATCTTGTCCCAAACCTTAGCCCTAATGTGCAAAATGCATAGATCTCTTTGGATTCATGTAAAGATTGACACTTTACGTGATGGATGAGTTGTAGGAGGCTAGATCTATGTTTTGGATCAATTGCATGGTCTGGAACGCTTCTGTTTGGATTCAGATCGGTGATACTCGGCGAGTCACATGGGTGGACTCGACGAGTTGCTTGAAGACGATCTGAGACTCGACGAGTTGGAAGAACAACTCGGCGAGTTGGATGAAGATGGTCTGGAACTCGACGAGTTGGATGAACAACTCGGCGAGTAGGTTGAAGATAGCCTTAGACTCGGCGAGTCTGTTCTTGGACTCGGCGAGTCTTGTCGAAGAGTCCCAATATTTTCTGGTCGAGTCGAAGAATCGGCGAGTCAAGGGATGACTCGGTGAGTTATGTGCGAATGGACTCAGAGTTGTTGGACTCGGCGAGTCTCGGGGTGACTCGGTGAGTTAGGTCGCGGATTGAGTGAAGTTTTGAGTTGGGAACTCGGCGAGTCATGGGGTTGACTCGGCGAGTAGGGTCAGTCAGGGGTTGACTTTGACCCAGTCTTTGACCAAGGGTTGAACAGTGGTTTCCATGGGTATTTTGGTAATTGTTGGTTATGGTTTTGAGTTCAGTGCATTGGTGGCGGTCCAGTGGTGGAGATCGTATCAGGGATCGGAGCAGTTCGGGTTATCTGTTCAGTCGGCAGTTTCAAGGTGAGTTATCCTCACTATATCTATAGGGTTTAGGGCACCAAGGCCAACCCTTTTATCGGATGGAAATCTGGGTAATTGTCTGTTGTATGATATTACGGGATATAGGCCGGAAGGCATTACATGTTACGGGCCGGAAGGCAATGCTATGTGGACCGGAAGGTCATGGCCTGGAAAGGCGTATGTGCATAATTATTTTGTTGGCTGAGGCATAGGGTGATGTTATGCTAGTGATCGGCACGGTTGTTCTATGTTCTGTCATGATATATACATATGCTTTTACGTTACGGGCCGGAAGGCGATATGTTATGGGCCGGAAGGCAATGTGTTATGGGCTGGAAGGCATTACGTAATGGGCCGGAAGGCGATATGTTTGGACCGGAAGGTTGTGGCCTGGAAGGGTGTATATGTGGTTGGTATTTTGGGGGTATCTCATTAAGCTTTCGGGCTTACAGTTGTGGTTTTATGTTTTCAGGTTCTCAGGAGTCTGTGGCAAGGCAAAGGCGTGATCGTACCGTTCCTCGCGTTGGTGTTTTATGAAATAGACCTGGGAAAATACTCTGTTAAATAATGTATTGAAAACCTTTTTGTAACCACGATATTAAAATGAGTTGTTTGTGAAAAGTTTTAATTGTTTCGAAATTTTGGTCGTTACAAGAAAGGTTTGATTGATTTCTCGCATGAAAACAAATTGATTATGCATCGATATCATTTCACAAGTCAATGTCTTCGTTCTTTCTTCCTCAATGTATCATCACTAATCATCTGTGATTCTCTATATATGTAGGAGTGCCACACCATCTATTGGGTACAATCAGCCCTATGGTCGAGTTCACTGCAAAGGATTTTAGGTATTCCTTGTTCTCCATACTAAGTAAATTCATAAGTAGTGTTTTGAAGGAATAAAGCTTTAGATCCTTATGAAGATACTAAGTAAATATATACATTGCTTGGGATTTATCCATACTGCAAGGGAAAATAAGCATGATAATCATGAATTTATTTGGATGTTTCAAAACAGTCCTTGGATTTTTTGTAAATTAAGCAACAGTCCCTGTACTTTCACTTTTTTCATAGCAGACCCAAACTTTTTTGGAAGTTGTGGAATGACCTATGTATTTTGCATAAAAGTGTCAATTTCTCTTAAGATTAGCAGATGATTATTGACCTTTTGTGTAAATTCTCAAATACCTCAAATTCATTAAAACTAAGAAATCTTTAAGAAACAGAAGGAAAAAGGTCAAATATTGGGAAAAAATGTCTATTTCTGTGGATATGATATGACAATGTAGAAAGTATACCTATCTTGTTACAGGACATTGGGTTTTGTGTGGAGCACACAAGTTTTACTGTACAGAAAACAGTAAGTTCATGTCTTATAATTTTTTATTTTTCTCATTATGTAATGTTTAAATAAATAATGTTTAAAACTTTTTGGAGAAAATAAACACTTTATATATAATATATAACTTACTGGATCAAGTCATACTTTCTGTGTTTGTTTTCATATAGCTTATCTTGCCCTACAGGTGATACGAGTCTAACCAAGTAAGTAACATCTTCCTGCAAGTTTTATAATTTCCATTTAAACCAAAAGTAAATTCAGAGGGTAAAAATGTCTTTTTGCAGGGTAATTTCTGCACAGTCATGGCTGGCAACTACACACTTGCATGGGACAATTCGTATTCAACCTTTTTCAAGAAGGTTAGTTGTTTGATTCTGCTGAAAATGACTTCTTGGAACATTTTTTTCTCTTGTGTGCTCAAAAGACATGAATACCCTTATCATTGTTATCATCTATAATGTAGTTAATATTGTTAGATGTGTAAAAACAGGCTCTTCGCTACAAAGTGGATTGTATTCCACCTGTTGTAGAACCAGTGCCCTCAATTGAATCGGAAGATGGAGATGGGATAATTTGATGTGTAAACTTTCTAACTATGTTATTAATGATTTATCCTTGTAAAAATCGTTGTTTCATTGCACTAAGTAAATTCATAAGGGATGCCTTGGGTACAAAAAATCCAAGGACTGTTTTAAAACATTACTTAGTATGTTCATAAGGATCTAAAGCTTACAGAAATTTCAATCTCTAAATTTAGTGTAACTTGTAGTTTTATTCCTTATTCTCCTTGCTGTTTTCAGGCACTTGTGAGTCGATTTCTTTTAGATGATTCACCTGTGGATACTGATGAACTCAGCCTAGATAAAACATATGGTAAGTAACATTTTTCTACTTCAAATTCTTATGCACTCTTTTAACAAGTAGACATGACATTTCTGAACAAACCCTTTTTATGAACAGGAGATAAACAACAACCTATTGAACTTATGCAAGAACAAGAGAATTTTAGTTATGGTTATGATAATCTTAAGGATCTTGATCCAGTTACAGTAAATAGAATTCATCCAAATGACCATAGAAAGGTAGGCGGTATTATCCTTCCAAAATTGAAATGTCCTTAATTTTGCAAATTTTTTCATACACTTTTAATATAAATGAATATTTTCAGATTAATCAATACCTTCATTTATATGCTTCATCTGGTGTTCTTCCTAGCAAATATCTTCGGGAAAAGACTATGGAGGTTGGTATCTCATATTCTTCCAAAACAATACTTGAATAATCCAAACAAGTTAACTACAAGAAATAGCAACATACTTTCATTGATTTGTTTATTATATCATTATCATTCAAATACAAACTGAAAGTAGAATGCTATTTTTTGCAATTATTTACTTTACTGAGTTATAATCTTGTATATGTCAGAACAGAACTGGGGAAATGTAGATAATTTGAGATACAATTGTTGTTTTTTATGTTTGGACGCTTCTCTCCATGTTATAGACAAATATGTGGACAAAAGGGTATAGAAGTTAATGTAGTTTGTAATTTCAAATTAAGCTAGAATCCTAATTCAATTCTGTTTCAGTTATAATTTTACTGTGTAGGATCTGGATGGGAGAAATATTAGTTATGTTTGAATGGAACATTGTTGATGTTTGAAATCTAAATTGCAAACTTATCAGATTTGTAAATTGGTTCCACCTGTTCGAAGTAAAATACTTTTATGGTTTATTAATGTTTTTTTTTGGGTTATTCATGTTTATCCATTGTTTCTGCAACATGTCACTACAGTCAAGTGTTTGAGCAAGCTGGTAGAGATCCAGGGGTAGCTTTTCATAAGCAAGAGGATGCATTAGATGTAACAACAAAAAGATGGTAAGTAAGTTCAATACTTGGTTGTTAAATGTTAACATAATAAAGCAAAATCAAACATGGTTCTGTAACTTTTGTTCATATTTTTTTTAACTATGATTACAACATGGATGCACTATGTGGTCCTGATGGTGAACTTCCGGAGAAGTTAAGGAATTTAGAGCCTCGCCTTATTGAGCACATTAGTAATGAGCCTCTTCTTATTCAGAAGCCTTATGCTACAGTTATTTTACAAGAGCAATGGCCATTGTAATTTTATCAGTGCCTAAATCTTGTATCAAAATGCAGATTGTACAATTGACAACATTCAGAAAATTTGAGGAAGCTTTGGCATTGTTTAAGCTACTTGCACTGGAAGATTCAAACCTTCGAGCCTTAAAGTTGCAGTCAATTCATATCAGGTAATATTTATGGACCTGAGAAGTTTTTTTGGATATGAGTGGTAAAGTTTACTTATCAAGAGCTTCATTTGGTATGTCAGATGACATGGAAACTTCTTCACCTTCTCATACACTGAAGAGGTTATGTCAGATGTTGTTGGACACACCCATGAAAGCAATCAATCCAAAAGATCAAACAAGGTAACAATTTAACATTATTTAGAGTGAAGAGTATTAAAAGTTTTGATTTTTTTTTTTAATTTTCAAGGGAGAGTCAACATGCCCCTTGACTTAGGTGCTAGAGAGATGGCATCAATATTAGAGAGATGAGATCTTTGGGAATCTTCAAAATGAAATGGTATGTTACTCTTTGATAATGGCATCAATATACGTATACCCTCATTGTATGGAAAATGTGTTTTTTTAAAGAGTTTTGTGTTTTTTTATATCACTTGGTATGATCAAGCAGTTTAACATCAATACACAAGACAACACTTGCTAAGTACAAGTTTTTTTTTGTCATTGTTTTGTTGGGTTATGAGCATTCTAACACTCCTAAGTTTACATGCAACCCTAAATACCTTGGATTTATGTTTTCTCTATAATACATGCAAATATGAACATCCAAGGTATTATCCTAATCTAGCATACAAAACTATCAATATAACAAGATAGAATACATACCTCTTTGATGTAGAATGTCTTCATGAAGCTTGAGTGCCTAGTGCCCCAAGTGTGACACCTCAAATGGTTCACACAACACCAAATACACTTGGAATAACTTGAGAGAATTCTACACTTCATGAAAATCGGCTAGCCCTTTCTTTCTCTTTCTAGTGGCCGATTTGATCAAGAATAAGATGCTTATATAGTTATACAATTAGGGTAAACCCTAATTGTCATGACTTTCCATTTCCTTGGATCCATGGGTTCAAATACACCATGGAGCATCATATGGGTTTTGGCCCAACTAGATAATCCATGGAGCATTAGCCCACTATATAAGTATGGATGATTTGCACAATCAACCCATATATTTAATTAGTCTTCTTTTGATCACTTAATTAATCCTAGATTAATTCTTGATCAATACTAATTAAATAATCTTATTATTCTTATTATTAATATACTAGAACTTATAATATATTAATAACCATAAGTGTCTTATTTCTCTCATTATAGTCTATCCAAGTGCATGATGCCATGCAACCCAAATGGACCATGCCGGGTCGGGTCAAGTCTTACCAATTATAGTTATGGACTTAGAAATTAATCCAACAGTCTCCCACTTGGATAAGTCTAAAACTATTATTGCGTATGACTTCAGGAACCAACTGGCAATCGTAGCTCTCAAAAGCTTCTGTCGAACTTTGACCTTGTAGATGAACTCTGACCTTTGTCAATGACTTATCCATTAGATAAGGGATCATATAGTTCTCCATTCTAGATATCATATGGACTGAGACATGGATTATAGTCATTCTCTCTGTCCATTTGTTGTTTCCCGATTTCCGATTTATGACAACTGACTAATTGAACAAATCAAATCAGTCCTGGCCCGGCCAAGCACTTCCATTTGTCATCATCAAATCATCGAGGGGCCCACAGATATCGCTTTTATCCCGAAGGTAAAAGGAATGGATAAACTTCGACTCATATGGCTTGTTCTACTACTTGTTGAATCATACACAAAGGCACGTTTTATAGCACCGAGTTACCAAATGCGGTTTTGTGCAATCAATGTACAACCAACTCATAGTAACAACTCATATCTCTAGGTTTGAAGAATATAAGATATTATCGTCTCATGATCACTCGTGATAAAATCCATGAAATGATTCCAATGAGCGCGGGTTGAATCCAATACTCAGAACTTATGAGCACTCATGAGTGTTGTAGCCCTTTGTCCAACACCTTAGACCTCTACAAGCCAACCCATGACAGTCTTAATTCATATCTACTTCCAACATATGACCGACTGTGGATGGTTTGAATAACTTAGTCATTCCGGAAGAATAACCTAGTTTATTCGGGAAGTCAAAACATGCAAAGTGAAACACAATAATAATTGAATCCAATATGGTATCAAAACCTATGAACATAAATAAAACACCTTTTATTTATCACCATATGATTACACATTATTCATTGTATACTGTTTCAGCTATCAACTTTATTCTTGAATTTAAAACAATAGTTGTCCCATGCTCCAAGCATGTACACTATGTTTTCTAAACACTAGTCATGCCATACACCAAGTATGCATATCATGTTTGTCTAAGATCTTTACTTTGTGAACTAGATCAATTGAACATAACTTCAATGATTCTCTTTTCACACTCCCAAATCCTTACTGTAAATACAAGAATTCCAAATTCATGTCATTTACTGAAATCTGTTAGATTCTAAACTTATATGCATTGATCCTCTTGTAATGATTATGCACAAATTCAGAAAGACTTGACAACAACCATTACAGAGCATTCCAAAGGAGATCAGCTCCTTAGAAACATCCTTCTTGCATTAAGTTTCCTAATCTTAAACAGATTGAAAATTCTAACTTTGAAACATTTCCAGATTCCATTTTGACTATCACTTCTGAACAAGAGTTGCCTCCTTACAGATTATGTCAATATGGTCCTTCCATAATTATCACTATACTTCCAACTGTCCTTGAGCAACCAATCTTTGGTAAACCTTAGATTGTCCTCGACAATTGTTTAATCCTTTTAGTCATATCCAGATCTAAACCTTTTTCCCTTCTTAATGCCCCAGGCATTTGGAAAATTTTAGAAAGGGTGAATATAGCACATGTAATCGATCCTATATCCGAAGCATATGGGACACGATTCATGATGTCTCACATAAAGACTAAACCAGTCTTTTGCTATAACATTTCCATTTCAATTTGCCAAGTTCTCATAATTCAGATTATGGAAAGGGATGCCGTAATCATAATCGAATTTTAGAACGCAAATAATGGACCCATATACAGAATTTCCTTATGTTGAGCCATTCCAACATGAAATTCATATATATATATATATATATATATATATATATATATATATCCTTGACTAAATGATTAAAACCTCACGATCTAAGCTTATAGATTTGAGATGAAGTATAATTTCTTATCCCTTAATTATAGCAAAACAACTCTTTCCTAATTAACATTGCTAACTTGCAATACTTATCATAATTATCATGCTCCCACTAACATGATGATTATTACCATAACACTTATGCTCCCACTAGCTTTGACATGTACTCAGAAATCAGCTGACTTTCTTACCAAAGTTCAGATTTCTGATACTAGATCAAAATCATACACCTTCCCTTAGATAGCACACTTGTGTGTCTAAACAATTATGAAGAGGGATGCCGTAATCATAATGGTTAGACCGGGATGCCGTAATCATAATAGTTAGACCTTTTTGCCACTTCTCACAAGTACAGGTTAGTGTGCCGGTAAACCATACACGCTCCACTAACGACTTTGAGAATTCAAATATCACAATTGCTATCTAGCTAAAATCTACTTAGTGAAAGTGTTTCCTCACCATCATTTTCATGAATCGGAGAGAAACCTTATGACACTTAGATTTAATGGTGTATGTGTTCTTATCCATGTGAATTATCAAAACCATAGTCACAAGACAAGGATAATGACAAATCCAGACTCATATGGACTAAACTCAATCTTAATTTCTTGCCACCTGGCATCTCAAGGGCCTGCCATTGCTTCCAAGTTGTTGTGCAACAAGTTGAGAACTCTAAGAACTCATATGCAAAGCCAACTTTAACTGGAATGGACACAGAATATGTCAACACGATAGGTTATAAACCTCAAGTCGTGTGCTAGTGAAGGACTTCGGGTTTTATTCTTGATTAGTTCTTGAGACTTTCAAGACCTTTAAGACTCCCACTGTCCTCTTGACCTATAAGACTCCATTGTTAAATATCCAAGAGATAGTGTGGATTCTAATCAAGACAAACACTTCACACAATTGGCCTAAGTTGGTCTTTGTTTTATCCAAAACATCATAACTTACCAATTTTAAATGTACAACAGTAGAAAACTTTTACTCTTACATTTGACAAGTGTTTTAAACCTTCTTTAAGACATGTCACTCAAGTTACAATCTTGGAGTATGACTCTAAGACTTGTATTGGAACGAAGTATGACTCATCTTCTTGATTTAACCATTTCAACAATTCAAGTTCCTCTTCTTAGTCATAAGAATGCACTAAGATTTCCTTAGAGAACTAATTGTGCTATGGTTTCTTAATCATTAAGATGATCACAAAAACTGATACTAAAGTACTCTCCCATCTTTTCAGATTTGAGAAACTTTTATCCTTCTGCCCAATTTTATTGTTCTTATTCGCTCTGTCATACATTGGAACCTTTTTTCCAATGTATCAGAGTTACACTTAAGCATGTAAGTATAATCATATTTATTGAGCTTTAGTAAACTATGACGAATAGTCTTATCAAACTTTTGTGGTGGACTTAATCAGTGCACAAGAATGTGTACTCGATCCCTTAGTCCTTTACTTGACTCACACATCCATGTGAACAAGTAATTAGTCTTAATCTTCCAAAACTTGAAAGTTCTCATTCATCATGCTATACAACTTGCATGATTCCAAGTTCCGGTCCAATTGAGACTTGGGTGATGAGAGTCTTTCCTTATTTGGTGAGTTTAGACATTACCACAAATAAAAGAATCAATTTCATATTTCCACTCTTGCTTTTAATGGAATCATATAAGCAACAATTTTTCCTCAAATGCCATTGTAAGGATATTTTTTAAAATAAATAAAATCATCATTTTTTCCTTTTATTTTAAAAACTTTGCGGAAAAACTATCCTTACAATCCATATGAAAACTTGTTGTTATCTATTCCTAAGCAATATTTCATAACTCCTAGGAAGTAGCTCAAGAATCCGATCTTCAAACTACGCGATAGAAATCCATCTACGCGATCAGATTCAGCATATTCTTTCTTTAAGTTTCTTCACTTTTCTTTGATTCTTAAAACATCACCATGTGACCCAGTCGCATCATGTATCAAGAATCTCAGAATAGAAACTTAACAGAGTTAGATAGTGGACTTTACCTGAAGTAGAGTCAAGCTTATTGAATTTAACATCCTTAGGTAAATCTGGCAGCTTCGCAACCAATGCCCCTTCCTTTGGCAATATAAACATATGGACCCTTTGATAATGGTACACGAGACTATCACAAACTTAGTTTTTCTCTTTACCATTTGGTCAACCGAGTTGACTATGGCCAATCCCTTTCCATTGGGAAGAGAATGCTTTACTATATATCCAATGTCATCATTGTCAATGTCCATTAAGTTTTAGGAAGTTGATCTTAGCAAACAGATAAGATCATTAAGGGTCTTGTCATAATCTGTTTCATAGGTGTCCCAAAGGAACTCACTATGTGACTTAGAAAGTGATTGAACTACCAACTTTCTCAAGACTTTGACACCCAACTCTCCCGGCTTGTCAATATGTGACTACATCTCCAAGATGTGACCACACCTAGACCTTGCCTTGCCAATAGGACTTGAGTGACCTTAAACTTTTCAAGAACTTGTGGGTTGGGGAGAATAATTGGAAGAGGAGAAAGAAGTATGATATCCATGGGACATCATCTTCATTAGGAAAGCTTGTTTCAAGAGATTTGGGAAGATCATAAATGTCTAAACCAGACATGTTTTGGGAGATATTCAAGATAGTTGATCTTAAGTCCTTAATATAAACCCAATATGAAATATTAAGGCTAGGACCGAACACCCTATTTTATAACTTAGAAGAGGGATGCCGTAATCCAAGCTATAAAATATTTGAAGGTAGGTGAATGACGATTCACCAATTTCCACCAAGACAAACGAAATGTATTATTAGGTTTTAATTGGATTTGAAACTCCTAGATCTTTGAGATTCATTGAACTGTTCAATGGCATGTTTCAATCTCGAGTGTTCCCTTCAGGTTTTGTGACTGGGATGCCGAGGATCACAAAACAAGGTGTGAAGTAACCATGCAAATTACTTGGTACCCTTAAATGTTTACCCCTTAATCGATGTGCCGGTTAACCACACACGCTCCATCGATACTATGATAAATATTAAGTCACCCTTTACCTACCTTGTTAAGTCCAAGTTAGTGTGCCGGTTAACCACACACGCTCCACTAACGACTTAGACAAAGTGTAAAGTGTAATTTCATGGATTAGCACCTTATTCACATTTTCCTAAGTAACTAAGATTGGGAATTATTAAGAGTTTAGTTACTTAGTATTTATCATTAATACTTTTAATGAAGGGAGAATTATAGTCCTATCAAACCCGTTCGGCTAACGACCCTCCACCAGTCAAGCAAGCGGTGGGTGAGAGAGGACACCCATTAAGTTGCCATTTTATAGGCAACAACCTTATACCCACCTTATAGACCGGCTTCGTGAATGAGGCGTACTAGCGGTAAGACTGACTTTACTCTTATACATACATACATATATATATATATATATATATATATATATATATATATATATATATATATATATATATTATTAACTTATAATATTATAAAGTATAAGGGTTGAATTTTAACTTTTAAAATTCTAAGGGCTAACTTGGAATTAAAGTATTCATAAGTGAAAACTTTTCAAATTCCAAAACTCGAGGGCAAGTTTTGAAACTATTCAAAAACTAATTAATTCCATAACTTATGTGTTCAAAGTAGTTTTAATCCAAAAACTCTTCAAGTTCCATAACTTGAGGACAAGTTATAGAAGACTTTAAACTAATAAAAGAATTAAATTTTTCTTTATTTTATAACTTATGGAATTAATTAAGTTTACATATTTTATTACTTAATGAAGTGACTCTTGAACCTCCATAACTTAAGGACAAAACTCTTCATCTTTTGTAACCATTACCAACTTTTATGAGCTTTATGAAACTTAAATGTGACTTTTCATATAACTTGAGGACAAGTTACAAAAACACATTTTAGAATCAAATCTTAGATTAATTTGGATTGAAAACACATAATCAATTAACTTTTCTATTAATCTAAGCAACTCATAAGAACAAGATAATTCAAATCAAACTTTTTCATGTAATTAGTCTAAACCTTAAACTAATACAAAACATGAATATATTGACAATTATCTTTGAAAATGGATTAGCATGAACATTACCACATCAAAAACAAGTTTATAAGTTCAAAAACAACTTAGGGTAATGTTCCTAGTCCATTTCTAGCCAAAAAAGTCGAATTTATGCTGTCTGGGGGTCCAACTCGTCGAGTGCACGAACCAACTCGGCGAGTTGGATGCTTTTTGCCTTGGACTCGTCGAGTCCCTTCATGGACTCGGCGAGTCTGCTGGGCAGACAACATCAAAACTCGATTTTTCAGCTCCATTTGCAAGTATAACAAGAAAACAAGCCTAGGCTCTGATACCACTGTTGGGTTATGAGCATTCTAACACTCCTAAGTGTACATGCAACCCTAAATACCTTAGATCTATGTTTTCTCTATAATACATGCAAATATGAACATCCAAGGTATTATCCTAATCTAGCATACAAAACTATCAATATAACAAGATAGAATACATACCTCTTTGATGTAGAATGTCTTCATGAAGCTTGAGTGCCTAGTGCCCCAAGTGTGACACCTCAAATGGTTCACACAACACCAAATACACTTGGAATAACTTGAGAGAATTCTACACTTCATGAAAATCGGCTAGCCCTTTCTTTCTCTTTCTAGTGGTCGATTTTGATCAAGAATAAGATGCTTATATAGTTATACAATTAGGGTAAACCCTAATTTTCATGACTTTCCATTTCCTTGGATCCATGGGTTCAAATACAACATGGAGCATCCATGGAGCATCATATGGGTTTTGGCCCAACTAGATAATCCATGGAGCATTAGCCCACTAAATAAGTATGAATGATTTGCACAATCAACCCATATATTTAATTAGTCTTCTTTTGATCACTTAATTAATCCTAGATTAATTCTTGATCAATACTAATTAAATAATCTTATTATTCTTATTATTAATATACTAGAACTTATAATATATTAATAACCATAAGTGTCTTATTTCTCTCATTATAGTCTATCCAAGTGCATGATGTCATGCAACCCAAATGGACCATGCCGGGTCGGGTCAAGTCTTACCAATTATAGTTATGGACTTAGACATTAATCTAACATGTTTCTCATAATTTGTGTTGTTTTTATGATGGTTGACAATTATGATTATGTTTTCACACAGATCATGTTTGATGATGATGTGATGGTGGTTCCTGATTTGGTGAAAGTTGATTCATTTATCTTAATCCCTTTACATGTTCCATTAGTTAGAGAAATTATTTGTATACACTATTTTTTGTATAATGAGATTATTGAATGTCAGTTTAAATGTTAATACATTTATCGTACGAAATGAATTGTTTTCTTATTATTTGTATATGATTGTATTTTTTGTATATGTTATTTTATTTTCTATTATGAGACATAAAATGCAAATTTAATTTGACAATTAGTAAATCTATAAATAATTTATATAAAAAAAAAATTACGATACGCATAAATGTGTATCATCTTCATTTATGACATGGCCTTTATTGACAGCGACTTTAATGATACGCATTACGTGTCATAAATGCACGTCGTAAATGTGTGTCGTCTATAGACGACGCGCAAAAGCGCGTCGTCTCTCGTTATGACAGGGCCTTTCTTGACGCACATTTGCGCGTCGTCTGAGCGTTTTACGACGCGCAATGAGCGTTGTAAAATGCCTTTTTTCTAGTAGTGATGGCTTGACATGGGTAGGTCAGCACCCCATAATGGCTTGACATGGGTAGGTCGGGCACCCCAAAATTACCCGACAATATGTATGCTATGTGATTGTATGGTATGTGGTATGATGAAGGAACTCACTAAGCTTCGTGCTTACGGTTTTCAGTTTTGGTTTCAGGTACTTCGTTTTCAAAGGAAATGAGTCAGCAATCACAACGCATCACACTATGTTTTCTACATACGAGATCTCTGGGATTATACTCAGATATTGTTTTACGATGACATGTTTTGATTATTGATATATTGGTTTTAACATGGAATGATATTATGAATGTTTTTATATTGTTGGTTTTATAATAACTCAATTAAAAATGAATTTTTTGGTCTTGAATTTTGGGATGTTACAACCTCCTATCGCTTTGTGACACCTCCCGTGCATAACACATTGTTGAGGTGCCCTGACAGCACATCAGCGTGCCATTAAGTGACACCTTTACACTTGGTGACACTTTATGTACATAAAACGTTTTCGATGTGCCATGATGGTGCACCAAGTGCCATTGAATGACACATTGTCACTTGGTGTCTCTTCGTGTACAAAGTGATTCTCCAAGTGTACCATCATATGCAAGTTTCCCATCATATCTAAGTGTGTCATCATATCTAAGTATGCCATTGAAAGCATATGTTCCATGAGAATGCTCCAAATTTAAAGTCACATTTAACAAAAACAAAATCAAAATTAAAGCAATTATTAAAATCAAAACCCAAGTAAGTAACTAAGAATTATCAAGAAACCATGACGATTTTGGATATGAAGATTAAAACCATAATAACTATGAAAATCTAAACAAAAATCAAGATCTCATAACCAAGCAGTCACAACGATAATTATAGGTTTTGATACGTGGGATGCATTTATCTTGGAAGTCATGAGTTTTATAGAAATTATATGTTTGTCCATATCCGGGTAAACATCTACTTTAAACTAATAGGGTTTTGTCGTATTAGGCTACTAGGTGTTATGTTATGGTTTTACCATGGCAAAGAATCTACCTCTGCTTTCTTCACCTTCATCTCACTTTACCACCATGTTTGCCACATATTAGGAGCAGTGTACCAAAAAGAGAAGGAAGAAGAAAAGATATATATATATATATATATATATATAGAGAGAGAGAGAGAGAGAGAGAGAGAGAGAGTGAGAGAGCACGACTAATTCTCGTCGAGCTCAACTTGAACCACGCACCCGACATTATGTGTATCGTAGATGAGATGGAAAATCATGGTTCCTATCGCAGTCGCACCCACCCGCCTTAGAAGTTGGAGTGGGATGATGATAGGAAAAAGTTGAACTAGCCCTGTCGAAAATACCCGTTACCCGAATTACCCGCCCGATTTTTTCGGGTATCGGGTAAATTTTTTCGGGTATTTGGGTAACTCGAACTTTTTTTCAGATTGGGCAAAAGGTAAGTGTTTTGGGTTTCAAGTATACCTGATTACCTGAAAATTTATTGACCAAATAACGATGTCCCAATATCTTTTATTCCTTTATGAGTTAATTATCCGTGTTCGTCCAAAACTCCAAATCCCAGCTCCCTCGTTCTATTTTCTCATAAAAAAAACCATCGTATCTCCGTTCATCACTAATCGAGATCAAGTCCAGCCGGTCATCCCCATGTCGTCGCTGGTCAGCTGGTGGTCAGCTCGTCGCCGCCTCTCCGATTGTGGTCGTCGCCTGTCGGCTCGTCACAGCCTCACAATCATCCTCGTCAGTCGTCACCTCCAGGCAAAAATCACATATTTGGACTTCAAAGTTTGAAGTTCAAACTTGGCTTGAATATAAGTGATAACCACCAATTGCTTTTATTTTACAGCTAAATTTCGTCCCTTTACTTGATAGTCTTCATACTTGTTGCAATTTGACCTGTTGGCTAATTCTTTGTTTTGCTTTTGTTTCTATTTGACTACACAAGAAGAGTATCTGATAGATTGAAGTTGGATTGCTTACTAATCCAAATTCCATTGTTTGATTATTCATGAATCAAAATCTGTTTGGAATTTGGATTTCAACCTTTTGGTTTTATTCTATTTGTTTTGCTTTTGTGAGAAGGTTGTTGGGTAGCCAGATATAACGTATTTTGAAGAAATATGGTGAAGAGGTTGCTTACGAATCCAAATGCTATTGCTTTTGTTTACCCCTTAAATATGGTCCTGTCATTAGTAACATAAACACAGGTTAATGGTCGAATGTAAATACAAATGTGATCTTAAGCCTCATGTGGCTTATTTTGAAGTTATTAAGCCTGATGTCATGTATTATTTTTTTTCCAAGTTATTAAACCTAAATGTAGATTTGCATTTACTGATAACATAATGTTTAATGATCATCAATATAGTAAAGATAAAAGAAGATAAAAGAACCTAGCACAACAATGATAGGTAAACAACTATTTGTAATCCACAAATGGGTGATCATTGTTAGTTTATTAGATGAAGCAATTGATCACTATTCTTTGATTTCAAAATTAAACACACAAAAAAAAACAACAATAAATCATTTGATTATCTGATAACGAAAGTTGCAATAAAGAACATTATAAAATATGAATGAAAGAACAATAAAAAATTATTTTTTTTTATTTTAAAAATCGGGTAATACCTGAAATATCCTTGCCTGACCCATTACCTAAATTACTCGAATTTAATTTGGGTTGGATAACATGTAATTTTTTTAATATAAAAAACTCGAATTACACAAAACCCGAAAATTTTACCTGATAACACCCCTAAATTGAACCACAAACAAACCATATATCATATATGTCCATATTGGAATCAATTATCCAATGTAGAATTTCCAAAATTGGTCTTGAACACTCGATTGTGGACTTTAGTAAAATAGGTCTAGAAACAGATTTGGATAAAGTAACGGATGCCGGATGGATTGGAAATGGAGTTTGAATTGGATAAAGTCAAAACGTCAAACAAGCCAAGCTCGAAGCCCACTTAAATCGGCCCATACGCATTTTATATGCAGCAGCAGAACATTTGAAAGAGAATTGACTATTATATATTCAGAAACTTATTGGAATCTGGAACTCCAAAACGATCATCTTCAACCTAGTTTCCCTCCAACTGCTCTCTCAGTGAAGGTACCTCTTTTATTTCTCTATAAATTGGTAGAAATGCATAGACGTTTTTGTATAACTATCCAATCTACCCATCCCCTTTTCGTTTTCACTGAAGCCATTCGGTAATCACGTTACGAAATTAAGTAAAAGTGCCAATATTTTCTTGAATTTTGTTTCCGAAACACATAATCTAAACCTTAGCAATTACATGAAACCACCGTTTGTCAATTCCATAGTCAATAGTCATTGTATTTATTATTGTCGTTTCAAGCACTACAGGAGTAGGGTTTGGGGCTTTTATTGGCTGTGTAAAAAAATGAATGTTTTGATTGTAGGATCGAGTTAATTTTTGGGCATAGAAGGGGGATTCCAACATTGGGCGCCAATAATTGAGTATTTGGTATTGAAAATTAAACAATTGCGAATCATACGTATGTAAAGTAAACCTTGTAATCACTTGAATTTGTAATTATTTCTATATATCTCATTGTTTTTTTCATCAATTGACTCTAGTATGACTGTTAGACATTGAGTAGCATAACTTATATACATCCGTTCTTACTTCTCAGTGAAAAGTTCATATCTTCACTCAGTTTTTTTGTCACAGGATCTTAATGGTTGAAGAATCACAAAGGATATTAAAGTAAATATGAGCACACTCTCAAATGCCTTTTCTCTGCTAGAACTGGATGTTGAGGATGATAGGGAAGAGACAACCAATGCTGCTGATAATAAAAAGAAAGCCAATGGTATATGTTTCAGCTGTTACCCTAAGAACCATCACCTTATAATTCATTAATAGTTTTGTTTGAATTTAATAAAATGCTAAAAATATTGTTACTTATTTGTACAAGTTATTGGGTACTGATGCAGGTAACCATGATAAAGAAACTGATACTCTTCAAGATGCAACCCTAGTTAAGAATGATAAAGGCACTCGTCAAACCCTAGACATGTTAGAAGGAGAATATAGGTTGCCTCTTGTGTGGATTGACTTGGAAATGACAGGTAGGTATCAGTTATTCAGTTTTGAGTTTTTTAATGTACATAATTGAAAAAAAGTGTCCTTTTTTGATTACCCAATATTCATTCAAGTAAGTTGATGTATGTGTAGGATTGAATATTGAAGTAGATAGAATACTGGAGATTGCTTGTGTGATCACAGATGGGAAGTTGACCAAATCTGTAGAGGTAAGTTGGGAGTTTCTGATTATTGATACAGGTGGCTTTTATCATGATAATCTTGTTACTAACTTTTTGTTATTTTCTTGCTTAGTTTGTATACTTTATTATTTTAACAGACAATATTATTAGTTTCCACAGGGACTGAAAATGATTTATTTTTATGTTCAGGGTCCTGACTTGGTTATACATCAAACAAAAGAGTGTCTTGAAAAGATGGGCGAATGGTGTCAAGATCATCATGCTGCAAGTGGTGAGTACCTTTTAGCTCATAATTAACCATCTAAAATGAAGGATATAATACATTGCAAAAGACGTGATTGCCCTTCTCATCCTTATCATCTAACATAGCCCTACAAAGCTCTTCATGTCTTGTGTAACAAACCCTAAACATGTCATGGTTGTTTATAGGTTTGACTGAAAGGGTGATCCAAAGTTCAATCAGTGAAAAAGAAGCTGAACAGCAGGTGATCTATTATCATAGAAAACAACTATATTTTACATAACAGAGGGAATCATGTAAATTATAACCATTTTTTGTGTTGTTTAATAAACACCTGATATGATGTGTAGGTTGTAGATTTTGTCAAGAAACATGTGGGCACATATACTCCTCTGCTTGCAGGAAATTCAATTTATGTTGATTTTCTTTTCTTGAAGGTAAAAGAAAAACCAAAACTTGAGTTCTATGGTCTAATTCATGAATTAATTGCTCCACTTTTGCGACATAAAATGAATAAAAAAAACAAAATTTTTGACTTTTGAAAGTTTTATTTTCTTTTTGCAGAAGTACATGCCTGATTTGGCTAGTCTTTTCTCTCATGTAGTAGTTGATGTCAGCAGCATTAAGGCTTTATGTCTACGTTGGTTCCCAAGAGGTGATATTTTTATCTGTTATTGAAATTTGTATGGGTTTAAGCTTTTTTTAAATATTGGAAGAACAACATTAATATCTGTAAAAAAATGTTATTGGTTCATAGATAACAAGAAAGCTCCAAAGAAGGAGAACAAGCATAGAGCCATGGATGACATAAAAGAAAGCATAGCAGAGCTGAAATACTACAAGGAAAATGTATTCAAATCATCAAAGTCTAAGAAGTAAACACTAGTCACATGTATGAAGCATTGTTGAATGTTGGGTTTTTAAGTTTGTTAAAATGATCACAATATTGATGAAGAGTGATCATAGATAGCTAGCAGTTGGTAGAAACACTATGTTCTATAACTGTGTTATCTTTAAATTTTAAATTGTCACTCCAAGTGTAACTTTATTTACAAAAATGGAGGCATGCTTGTGTTGGAGGTGAGCTTTTATATTATTTTTTTGTTCTTGAAGAGTGATTGATTATATTAGAGGTGCCAAGATGGTGAGCTCAGTTTATGGCTCAAATGAGTCAAAACGAGTTCAAGCTTGAGTAAAAGCATGCTAATAGTAGTTTGATTAATTAGCTCAACAGTAGACAGATTTGGGAGCCTGAAAACACTATAAGAAGTATGTTAAATAAGTCTTATTTGAGGTTGATATGAAACTAGTAATATGGTTTTCATTGTGTATATATAATAAACTATCCAAAAAAATAAAAAAATACCCATGAAATTTTTTTTTGAAATTGTTTTCAAGTTTCGAGTTCTTTTTTAACCTAAAAGAACTATTCTAGTCGACTTTTGAAATCACGATAATCAAATACCACCCATGTAGAAAACACGCATCCAAACCACAAACTCGATTTAAGATGATATATTTTAGCTTCGGTTTAATCTATAGATAAATGAAGTATCCATAACTTGTTTTAAATTTAACAGATCCAAAACAAAACAATGGTCGATTTGAATCATAATACTTCCTTCACCATTTAGTTGAAACATGATCATCAATCATGGCGAGGGTTGGGTAACCTTGAAAATCTCATAAACAGCTGAAAAATCAAGATCTCCTAAACCAGTGCTTCTAGCCTTCTTGAATGCCTGTATTTTATATTTCTTACATTAAATATCTCTCATAAGTAGGTTGGTATTATGAGTATGAGATATAATATTACCTCATTGGCGGCAGCTGCCACGGGCATTGATACTGCATTCTCATCACCAAGGGCAAGAGCCAACCTCATGTCCTTCTGTTGATGTTTCAATGGAAATGCAGGGTTGTAGCTGTTTTGGATCATTGAAGGTCCTTTCATTTTGAACATTGGATTGGCAATTGCACCAAGATCCTGCAAAAAAAAAAAAAAAAAAAAAAAAAAAAGGTTGATTATGGTTGTTGAAAATCATGAAACCTGAAAGTTATGGTTCTTACCAATACATCTAGAAGAGTTTTAGGGCTAAGTCCACTTTTGTCAGCAAGAACAAGTCCCTCTGAGAAAGCATTCATCATACTGCACAAAACCAATCATCATTAGAACTACAGGGTGTTCCTTTTTCACTTAATGCATATTAAACAACTTAACAGAGAAAGTCAGGTCCTCATTAATACCTAACTTTCTCTAAATTTGGCCTCTCATTTATTACCTTCCCATGATCATATTAACTACAAGTTTCATCTTTGCTCCATTTCCAACCTCTCCCAAGAAAAACGACTTCTTCCCCAATACATCAAAAGCAGGAACAATTTTCTCATACAATCCCTACATATCCATTATCCACATCAACCAAAAAAATTAGCATCAAGCTTTTTATCAAACATCCTTCATCTCAATCTCTTTCTTTACACAACTTCATCGTCCATTTTGTGGGTCCAATCTTTATTCTAAATGGGACCCACATTACATTCACACCTTTACTTATTTTCAAATGATATAACACAAAATTTTACCTTTTCACCAGCAGCAAGGATAACCAATTGTCCATCTTCAGCAGGTTTTTTGCTTCCAGAGACCGGAGCTTCAAGAAAAGAACCACCTTTCGCTATTACTGCCTGCAAAATTCCCCCAAAAAAAAAACATTGCGTATTTTTAGCATTTTGCCACTGAACTACTATGTTTTATCGATTTCGCCACCATATAAAAATAATACTTCTGTGATTAAATCGATATCCACTTTCTTCAAAACCAGGTAGCTTTTTTAAACAGTCAAAAAAGTATAATGGTTTAATTTAATTACTACAGAATGTAGTTAAGTGGGTAGATCAATAAACTGGTGAAACTACTTGTGCTTTCTGAATTTTTAAAACTACACTATTAATTATTAAAGTGATGATTATAGAAAAAAAATTGCTACTTAAACCTCGCTGATTTTAGAAGAGGTTTCAGCATCAACTGTTGACATGTCAATGTAACCTTTTCCACTGCTGATTTCCTCAAGAATACCACCTTTATCAAACACCACCTAAAAAGAAATTTTTTACATCATTTATACTTTTTCAGAAAATGAGACCCATAATCACATTTTGAATGTATATGAAAACACAGATTGATGAAAGTTTCTACTAACAGAAAGAGCTGCAGGAGGATCAGATAGCATTCCAATTGTGTACTTGCACTTCTTTACAACTGCTGCAGGACTTTCCCCTACCGAAGCACCATGCTCTTTTAGCTCATCACACTGCACAAAAACAAGGAAATATTTTGAAATTTGAAGAATTGACTCAAAATCCACTTTTGATTGTAGAAAAATATTAATCTTCAAAAATAGCATCAAGTGACTCCAGTTCTGATTCTTGAAGTTGCAATAAACACGCATCAAAACAGGCCATGGAAATTCAAGCTCAAGAAGAATCATTTCGATTATAAAGAAAGCCAGTATAAAAGCACAGATCTTAAAATATGTCATCGGATAAAAAAATCAATCTTATATTAAGGTATCACCATGGATTACATCTTGCGCCTAAAAGATTGGAAACAACTACACACATCAAAACAGATGGATATTAACTATCAGATTAGAGTATTCAAATCAAAATCAATGATGGATTCTACCGGATGAATAGGATATAAAACTAGACTCGGATCCACCGAAAATCTATCTCAAATTGCCAAAACCCCAACACAAAACACCACATGTATATACATACATATATATGTCTATATATAGAAAAAAGGTACCTTAGAAAGCGTGCGATTCCAAACAGTGACCTTAAATCCATTGCGAAGCAAGTTCATGGCCATAGCTTTCCCCATTATTCCCATCCCCAAAAACCCAATTTCCTCCATTATTGTCTTGATTTTTCTGGGTATACTGAACTTCAAACCCCTTCAGGCCTTCACCGATGCTTACTGATTTCCTCTTCTATATATAAAAAACGAACAAATGGAAAGCAATTTACTTACTTTACTGACTCACGGAGCAATTCTAATTGCATTAAAACAAAAAAATTATTGTTATTGTCGATTGCGTTGCTCAATGCTCATCTTCCACTCATTTTTTATATCAGTTTTTTGAAAACTTTCTTGCTGATTATTGGTCCACTTCAGTCTATATCTGCGGTTCGGTTTTCCCCGAATTCGGGAGTTGTTGGATAATAATCATAATATGATATCTTGATATTCGGATATGTACTGGGCCTAATCTTCGAAATAAAGCCCAAAACTCTAAAGAAAGAAGATGTTTGAAATTGGTTTAAGAGTTTAGTATATCTTCAAATAAAATACTAATTTTGTTTACTATTCTTCAAGGTTGAATAAAAAAAAATATGTAGTAGATTTTGATTGTGTATTATCTCTATTAGTCAAACATGCAAAAAGAAAAAGATTAGAGAAAAACAATCATGTCAAATTTTGGTCATGGTATACAATATGAGGATATTCACAAAAAATAACAATCAGGAGTGATATAATATTCCGACACTTTCACAACTTTCACAAATGACCACGAGGTTTGAAATGCTGTGTTTGAGACTATCCGTTGTCAGAAACATATTAAGACTTGACATAAAGTAATCTAGATATGATCTTTCTGAATAAAGATACATTATGGAGGTTTTTTTGTATATCTCAGATAATCCTTGAATTAAAAAACGGAATCATTATACTTTTTTTATGTGTAAATGTCATAAAGTTTAACAAAAGGACAATGCATACATAACGTTTTATTGTGTACAAAGGGAAAAACATGTATTCTAATGTCCGGGATGATGAACACATTTAGAATACATAGTCCACAGTTCCAAATATGGTTTTTTTCAGCTTAAAAAGTTATCATTTTGTAGGCATTTACAAAAAAGTATGTAGATTTTGATAAAACTCTATAAAATTTGTCATTTTCTTGAAAGAAAAACGATGTTATATTTTCAACGGGAGAGATGAGAGATGTTTTTTTACAAATAAGTGAATAACTTTGATACAAATAAAATATTTGGACTTATAATATACCTGGTTAATCCAAACCCTATTCCGAAATAAAAATTCATTGATAATAAAAACCTAAAATTTTGATCATTTCCAAAAACATATAAGTAACATATGATAGTTTTTGTCTATATCACGTATTATTTAACCAAAACAATGATAAAAGGTATTTTGGGTCTACCCGATCCATTTCGATGGTACAAATTTTAGCGATGTCAATATTTGACCAAAGAGCCTAACCCCTTGTTTAGCCATATCTAAGGACTAAGGCTACTGGCTATACCAGGGTTGGCGCATGTGAACTTTTCTTGCATACGTGATGTCTCGTATTTTAATAATTAATTCTACGCTATTTAAAGTATCATTAAATATATTTGAAATAAGATAAGTTAACGGAAATTTGTGTGGCCCTGGAATAATAGAACATGGCAATCTAACATGTAATGTAGTAATTTTAATATTTCCTAAATTAATTATAATGTTATTTAAAAAATCCGTAACAACGAAACAGCGTTGTAAAGTGACAAATTTTGTTTATTTATTAATGTTGTTCGACTTGTAAATGTGCATTGCATGTAGCATCTCCATATGTCCTCTTAAATTATGGACATACAGAACAAAAGTATATATATTATTCGATGTTTTATAGCTTATTATTTTAGTAATACAATAATAATTATATTCATATATACATATTTTCTTATTAGTTGTTTTTTATTGCAATAAATACATGTGGCATAATGCTTAATGGATGGTCGGTCCTATAATTCTATTAGGACGGATGATATCTATTTCTTCACATCTTCCAACCTATCTGTCAAATCATTGTTACATCATTTTTTTTGTCTTTTTTTCCTTTTCTTTCTTACACCACTCTCATTTAACAACGCTTGCAAACTCATAATTCCTTTGGTTCCCAACCCATTTAATTTTTAATTTTAATAGATTAATTAAAATCATAAAAAAAAAAAAAAACAAATCCACAAAATATTTAAAAACATACAAAACTAACTAAAAACAAACACATTTTGACACAACTTTTTAGATATGAAAATACAACTAATCAAAACATATTGAGAGTATACAGAGAGAAAGGGGCGAGTTACATAACCCGTCGATACTTATGAGAGATACTGCTATGATGAGAATGATGCTTATAGAGATACCGGAGGCACCTCTCCCATTTTTCTTCAACCCACCAATGATACTATCCACTGTAAACTGAGTTGGATGATCATCACGTTTAGTTCGTATACAAAGTTGGAAATTAGGGTAGAAACAGAGTATGATAATCACTGGATTCTTCAAGGATCGTGGCGGTTCACTTCCCGAATCAATATTTCCTCCGTATGCATGAGTTACAAGAAATTCAACCTACGATAATCCTTAAATGAACAATCGAAGTTCTAGGCACAAAGATCAATTAAGAACTAGAGAGATTGTGGTGTGTGAATTTCATATGTCTAAAAATCGAGAGAGAATCAAATATCAAAACTCGAAAAAAATATTTTTGGATAAGGCGGTTAAGGGTTGATAAAAAATATCATAAAATTATTCATTATTTCTTTGTTCACATTTAATCACTAAACTTTCTTTTTATTTTTTATTTGTCCATAAGTTATTTAAAATTGTTCACATTTTACCTTCATGACCGGTTACTAATGGATAAAATGTGAATATTTTCAAATAGTTCAAAGGCAAATAAAGAAAGAAAAAAATTAGTAACTAAATGTGAACAAAATTAAAAATTCATTTCCTTCTAAAAAAAGTTCAATGAATAAATATCAACAAACTTCTTGCATTATGTTTTAGCAAATTATGTATTTTTTTGTTAAATTTTAGCAATATTTGTTGATGAAGAAATCTATGAAATAAAAAAAACAAAACCTAAAAAAAGTAAAAAAAAAAATGAAAAACCGAATAATTTTTATGTTTTAAAATTATGCAATATTATATATATACAAATCATCCCAATATTATATGAATAAATTTTATGTTATAAAATTAGACAATATATAATTCACATACATTAAATCATATACGTTGTTTATAAAAGAATACATACATTGATATATTATATATGTTGTTATAAAAGGACGGATGTGTTGACATACATCATATAGAGTTGATTAATATTTGAGATTGTATTTTTTTAGAAAGTTTGAATAATTATTGAAATTTATGATTATTTAAATAGATATATAGAATTGATTAAAATCATTAAGATGTTTTATGAAGCGTTGAGCTCCAAACACCTCATCTCCATCACCTTTAGAAAAACATTTTTTTTAAAAGACAACTATATTTTCAACAAATTATGTAAAAGAGCCGTTATTTATTATTTTTCTTTTAAAAAATCTCACTCATAATTTTAAAAGGTTTTAGAAAAAACCATTCATATTTAAATAGCTATTTAAAAAATATATATTGTTTTTAATTTTTTTCTTCTTAATACAATGTAACTTATGAGGCCGGCAAAATAATTTTTTAACAACTATGGTTGAAAATTGTTCGTTTTTTTTTTGTTAAACCAAAATCAGATAAAATATTTCGATTTTTAATTTGGAACATAATAAACCATTGTTTTTTTTTTCAATTTGGTATTTCATTTTTTTTCACGGTTTTGCTTTTTTTTTTCTAATAGATTTCTTTATCAACAAATGTTGTTAAAATTAACAAAAATAATTAATTTGCTAAAACATAACACAAGATGAAGTTTGTTCATATTTAATTATTGAACTTTTTTGAGAGGGTAATTAACTTTCGTTTTTATTCACGTTTAGTTATTTATTTTATTTTTTTGTATTTGATTTACTTTTGAATTATTTGAAAATGTTCATATTTTATCCTTATAACCCGGTTGTCATAAAGATAAAATGTGAACTATTTCAAACAGTTTAATGACAAATAAAGAATGAAATATGTTTAGTACTAAAATGTGAACTGTTTCAAATAGTTCAGTTATCATAAGGATAAAATATGAATATTTTTAAATAATTCAGTGGTAAATAAAGAATAAAAATAAGTTTAGTAACTAAATGTTAATAAAATTAAAAGTTCATTACCTTTTCAATTTAATCCTATAACTTTAATAAAACTTTCAAAAAAAAAAAAAAAAAAAAAAAAAAAAAAAAAAAAAAAAAAACTTTGAGTCATTCGACTTCATATTGTAAATGGGTGCACCACATCTCGTGTTTCGAAATTTATGTTTAACAATATCTTTTAACAAAACAATACAGGCACAAGAGCACAATAATTGTGATAGCTAATAATGGCTTTAATAGTGAAAATGGTTAAATACTATACCAACGAAAATTTGAATTTTTTTAAACGACAAATATATTAAAAAAGAACTACCACCAAGTAAGTACCTAGCGGAGGATTAGTAACAAAAACATAAACAAAGTACAAAAAGTAACAAGAACATATACAAATTTAACACATATGGAATGGGGATGATACTCAATCACTCCATTTATAGATTTCACCTCTAACCCTACTTTTGATCCATAGGTACACCGATGATTTAATGAAGTCCACACCTTTGGAAGGGCTAGTGAATATCGATTTGAAATGCCTATCATTTCGATATCTCCATAGTTTCCATATCATTCGATAACCGATAGCAATGAACCGATTATTCTTTTTTGGGCTGTTCCCCCATGTGTTAATAAAACTAATTGTATCGTCAAGATTGTTAAATGAGTTGTGACTTATACCACACCATGTGAATATTTCTCTTTTTATCTCGTCTGCGAATGGGCATTGCACCGGAATGTGATCAACACAATCGAAACCAGAGATGCAAGATCCACAACCTCATGATTCGATTAACATGGTCCTCTCTTGTAATCTCTTTACTGTCATCATTCTCTTCTATACCACTCTCCAGATAAAACTAAGACCATAACACGGGTTTATTTTCCGTTAAGTAATTGATTCGTTATAAAAGGATTTAACTGAATTAAAAATTCCATCCAAGTAATGAATTCGTCATTTATGGGAAGAGATAATTAAATTATATTCATGTTCTTCTAGATTACAATATTTTAATAATTTTTTATTGTATAAAAAATCAACAGACTTAAATGCCTCATAGTAGTTATGATAGTGTGAGGGACAATTGCAAGTGGTTACGAAGGGTTGCTCTCGGACCATGTCAATAGGTGTTTGTTGTGTATGAAAGAAGGATTCATAATTTTGACTTATATTATTTATTTATTTGGTCGTTTTTAAACCAGCTCCGCAACATTTCGTATGAGCATATAATACCCACATTTGTGTCTGAAAAATGTATATTTTTGTTATGATATGTGCATGCTATCTAATTTTACATGTTTTTTATTTCTTAACTAATATCATTTCTATTAGTTTATGCTGAGTTGGATGTTATGTATTCGTAACTGATTTATTTAACCAGTAAACGGTTTGTGAAACTCATCTTCTTGCAAGTATATGAACAAGTCTGTGGTCATGCTTGCTGGGTCAAATCTAAAACAACAGGCCTATCATTATAAAATATATAAACAAGTTTATTTTATGAAAGAGCCCAATCCCTTCACCAATATATATATATATATATATATATATATATATATATATATATATATATATATATATATATATATATATATAGAGTCGGCTCTACATGTATACAAAGTAAGCAAGGGTTTAGGGCCCCATTTTTAAGGGGCCCCTTAACCCAAAAGTCCATCAATTAAAATTTGTTGCTGATTTCGGATTCTTCCATCCCACGCACGATTGAAACTGATTGTTCTTCTCGTCTTCTCCATTCTTTTTTTTCCTGGCGGCTCTCTGAACTCTGAACTCTTAACTGTGATCATTTGGATCGTTAAAAAAATCAAAAAACCGATTCTTGATTCTTGATTGTTCAAAAGATCGATTCCCATCACTTCATCAATGAGTCTAAAGTCACAAGTCTGAACATCGAATCAAAATCAAACAACATTCTTCATCCTTTCCGATTCTTTGATTCTCTATCAATTTAAAAATCAAACTCCATTGATGATTGTTCTTTTTTGATTAAACTATCTATTAGGGTTAATACTTAATAGGGCTTTTTTTTTTTTTTTTTTTTTTAATCTTCACTGTGTGAAGTTTGATTTTGGAATCAGGTTTGGATTATGGATATTGGAATCAAACAATCATGTTGGAGTTTGGCTATTGGAAGGAACGATTTTGGTTGGAACGAATTTCAGTTTTACAATTCTATATTTCCATTTCAGTTTTCTCAAGGAGTGAAGCCATCAAGGTCAAGGTTGTTGTTAAAAACTCACTTTGTCAAGCAGATAAAATAGGTATTTTCAAACTATAAATCTATAATCCATTACTATTTACTTTCACTTTACTTTTTATTGTCTTGGTAATAATTATTGTTAATTAAATTATCAATAATCACAAAAAGGGTTAGCTATTTTGTCAATTGAAAAAGATTTAGTAAATGAAATTGATTATGAAATTTTCATTAGAGAATTTGAATCTAAAAAGAGTATTTTGGCAAAGGGCCCCATATTTCTGGTCCGCTTAGAGCCTCCAACCTCGTTGAGCCGTCCCTGTCTATATATATCTATATATATATATATATATATATATATATATATAGAGAGAGAGAGAGAGAGAGAGAGAGAGATGACAAAAATAGCCAAAAAATATCAAAATTACAAAAATAACCAACGATTTCGCAGATGAAAATGCCCCATCTGCGAAATCAGCATGTTATCTGCTAAAGTACAAGCAGCTAAAGCACAGCTGTGCTTTAGCTGCTTGTACTTTCGCAGATGTTTTTTTAATTTTTTTAATTTTTTTTGTGTATATATAGGGGTAATTTCGCAGATGGAGAAGGTCCATCTGCGAAATACTCTCACTCCTATCTGCGAAATACTGATTTTTTTTGTATTTTTTTTTTAGTTTGACTACGAAATCATGTTGCTATATAAAAAGTTTTGTAGAAAAATATCACGTTGCTACATGATTTCGTAGTCAAACCAATTCATTTCATGGTCAAACTAAAAAAAAAATACAAAAAAAAAAATCAGTATTTCGCAGATAGGAGTGAGAGTATTTCGCATATGGACCTTCTCCATCTGCGAAATTACCCCTATATATACGCAAAAAAATAAAAAAAACAAAAAAAAACACCTGCGAATGTACAAGCACCTAAAGCACAGCTGTGCTTTAGCTGCTTGTACTTTTGCAGATGGCATGCTGGTTTCGCAGATTGGGCATTTCCATCTGCGAAATCGTTGGCTATTTTTGTAATTTCGATATTTTTTGGCTATTTTTGTAATGTCATTAGTGTAAATGACTATTTTTGTCATTTTCTCATATATATATATATATATATATATATATATATATATATATAATTGCCAAAAAATACCAAGAGGGTCTCTTCCAATAATGACAAACGAGTAGGGTCCTTTGCGAACTCGCATTCCGTACTGTGAATTCTTCCTTAGATGTTTCAGTTTGCAGACTGTATTATAAGTTTTATATATTGTACTGCAGACTAATGTGTTCATACGACAAATTCGTAGGTCGCAGACACAAACTTAGGGGTCATAGTGTGAATTCATTTGTAGTCGTAATATCTCTTTATGCGGTCATAAAATGGTAAAATACATGATAAAAAATTGTTTGACAGAAAGTTAGATTTCAACAATAGGATTTTTTTTTTTTTTTGTTATAGTTTGTATGGGATCATGACAAACAATAGACAAAGAAAATATATATGTTACACCATTTGTTACAAAAGTTAGTGTATATATTCCAACATATATCAAGTATCGGGGTTGATAGAACTTGACAAAACAGAGGTAAGTAATGTTAAGTTATCTTTCTAGTATATCGAGTGTGTGTAAATTATGGATATAACTATGATAATGATGTGAGACATTCGAAAAGTATAATTTATAATAGTAAAAATGTTATGCAATTGTATTTGGTTTTAGTTATTGATAATCAAGAACTGTGACGACTAAGTTAAATCTTGGACAAAAAATTATAATGTCTGTGTTTCTCGTTTGACATAATTATAAAATCTATATTTACGTTGATCAACAATTATAATCTTTTATAAATAAATGAAAGAAAATTATTTGAATATATGTGTTTAGACTAAACTGCACAAATGGTCCCTGTGGTTTACACAAAATTGCCACTTTGGTCCAAAAACGTTTTGGCTAGCACCACAAGTCCAAAGTTTCCATTTTCTTGCATATTTGGTCCAATGGGTTAACTTCCGTTTGTTTCCCTCTGTTAAGTTATGTTTGACTAGTCAAATCAGGGGTATTTTGGTCATTCCCTATTTATGCCCTTTATTTTATATTAATAAAGGAGAGTAATAAGAACGAATCCCAATCCATCTTCTTTGTCGTCGTTCTCATTTTGGTCTTCTGCAACTCTCCGATCGATTTCTTCAAGAAATCAAAATCAAAAATGGTGCTTTGTTTTTGTGGTAAAATGGCCATAGTTCGCACAGCATGGACTGATAAAAATCCAGGTAGACGCTTCTGGGGATGCCCTACTGAGGTACGCATTTTTTTTTTTTTTTTGGATTTCAGTATAAATCTCCCATTAGATGTTACGATCTTCTTTTGATTCTTAAATTTTGAAGGGATCCAAATGTCGATTTATTGGGTGGTTTGATGGTCCAATTTGTGAACGTTCAAAAGCTATTATACCTGGGCTGCTGAGGTCAATCAACAAAGTGAAGTCACAAAACACAAGACTCAAGTGTTACCTGTTATGCAGTTGGGTGTTGTTCGTGTTTGTTCTGGTTTATAAGAAGTAGATTGAAGTGTAATGGTTTGGGTGGTTTGTAAGTGTAATGGTTTGGCTGGTTTCTAAGCAGTATATTGAAATGTAATGGTTTGGGTAGTGTTTTAAGGTTTTTGGTAGTATCTTGTTTAAACAATGTAATCTTTTGGGCAATACTTTGTGGTAGTCTTTTTTGGTTATAATGTAAGCAATGTAAGACATGTTTTGCAGCAATTTGTCAATGGTGATTATATTTGGTATGTACATTTTGACCAATTTATTTTGTTTGTGGTGTTGTTTAAAAGGGCATTAGTCAATTTATATTGGGCAATTTTGTGTAAACCACAGGACCATGTGTGCAGTTTTGTCTTGTGGTTTTGTGTAAAAGGGTATATTGGTCTATTTATTTTGTATATGGTTTACACATTATCAATAACAAATGTATGTTTTGATTAAAAGGGCATATTGGTCTATTTATTTTGTATGTGGTTTACACATTATCAATGAAAATTGTATGTTTTGTTTAAAAGGGCATATTGGTCAATTTATATTGGGCAAATTTGTGTAAACCACAGGACCATGTGTGCAGTTTTGTCTTGTGGTTTTTTTTAAAAGGGCATATTGGTCTATTTATTTTGTATATGGACAAATGTATGTTTTGATTAAAAGGGCATATTGGTCAATTTATATTGGGCAATTTTGTGTAAACCATAAGACCATGTGTGCAGTTTTGTCTTGTGGTTTTGTTTAAAAGGGCATATTGGTCTATTTATTTTGTATATGGACAAATGTATGTTTTGATTAAAAGGGCATATTGATCAATTTATTTTGTATGTAGTTTACACATTATCAATGACAAATGTATGTTTTGTTTAAAAGGGTATACTGGTCAACTTCTACAACAAAAAATTATACATTACAATAACATCAAGACATCATTACATTAAATCCAGTGTAAATTGTTCCCATACATCACAGGGGTACACTATCAAGTACCAAAAGTAACATCCAAAATGGTTAAACCCCAAAACACAGAAAGTACTAAACATACAATACACATAAACATAACATTATCCCAAAAAGACACTTATACCCCTACAAACATCAAAATCCCTTGAAATCCAATCACTTACCCCCTTGGCCTTTGTAAGTTCTAGCATTGTGCCCTTTAATTTTACACTTGCTGCAGGTTACTTGGATAAACTTTCTTGTAAGCTTTCCACTCCTACTAGCAATATTGCTTTGACTCCCACTACCACTAGCAACATTGTCTCCCTTCTTCTGGCTTTTCTCCTCAGCAGAGTGCCTCCTCTTTTTCTTTGGCCTTCCAGGATGATTTTTGTGTATAGGAGGGGTGATTTTAATTGGGCATTCACTTATAGGCCACATTGCTCGACCTTTAATAGGCTCTACTTTGTACACATAAGCTGCTTTCCATGTTTCTAGCCAGTGCACCCTGTGGGCATAAGTGTGCAGTTCTCCAACTTCCTCACCATTATCTGCTTTGTCATTTAGGACTGCAATGACATGCTTACAAGGGAGTCCTGTTAATTCCCACTTCCTACAACTGCATACTCTTTCAACCATATCAACAACATGTTGATCCTGCCATGGCCCTTGCACTTGGTATTTATCTGACCCATTCTACATAACTGTGTACTGAGATGCCCAATTCACATTCTTCTCCATGATCTTTGTTGCAGATGGGGTTAGTGGACCAACACACTTCTTTTGAACCTTTATGACATTGCATATTCTTTTCATCATATACTCCCTAATGTACTCCAAGCAGGATATCAGTGGCTTGTCCCTTCCCTCAATCAATTTGCTATTAAAAACTTCACAAAGATTATTTAGAAGCATATCTGAAACTGCTCTGCCTAAAAACACCACAATATTGTCAGGATCAAACATATACCAACACAAAAGGGTAAATTTGGAAGTTGAAGTATATACCTGTGAAGTGGCTTCTTGCCCAATGTTGTGGGGGAATCTGCTTCAACCAATTATAAGCTTCTACATCATATGAGCTGAATTGATGCATCCTATGATTAAACTCTGGTACTGTTGTTGCTGTAGCACAATTCCACAAGTGTTCTTTGTACTCATTAGTTCTCCATGTTTTTCTCATATTGTCATGTATATGCCTAAGGCAAAACCTGTGCTCAGCACATGGGAACAACTGAGAAATGGCAGTCTGCAATCCCTGTAAAGGAATTAAAACATAGTTAATATAGCACATCCAAATATGTCAAATATAAACAACAAATTACAAACCTTTTGTCTGTCACTTATAAATGTGAAGTTTGAGTTTGCATGTAGGTCCAGATCATCTGCAATACACTCTAGAAACCACTTCCAACTGTCAGTGTTCTCACTCTCAACAATGGCATAAGCTAGGGGGTATATTCCATTGTTGGAGTCTACCCCAACTGCAGTTAAAATTTGTCCTGGGAAAGGGCCCTTCATAAATGCCCCATCAAAACCTAGAAAATCCCTCAGGCAAGCTCTAAAGCCCTTTTTCATTCCACCCAAACACACGTACATCCTTTTAAACCTTCTTGAGGTAGCACTTAGGTTGGGTTCTGAATCAAACTCTAACTTCACAGTGGTTTCTGGATTAGTAGACTGCAACTCCAGGATGTAATCTCTAAGAACATCATATTGCTTTTTGTAATCACCCTGGACAAGTTTTTTTGCAGTTGATTTGGCCCTGAATACCTTGTGAATAGAGAATCCAACTTGATAATCCTTTTGAAGTTGTTCTTGAAGAGCTCTGACTGGGATTGTTGGGTTGGATTCAATCTGGTCCATTATATGCTTAGAGATAAACTTTGCTGTTGCAGATCTAACTTTTCTTGTCTGGAGGCATTTATGTTCGTGGTTGTAAGTTTTTATGAACCAATTACTATTTACATCTGACCTAGAACCTTGTATCACCCAAGGACAAGGGGTAGGTTCACTGACATGACCATCATTAAAGGCCACAGTTCCTTTACAGATTGCCCTTAACCTCATTTTGTCGTTTTTCACAAAGAATATATTCCTTCTTGTTTCCAGTGCATGCAATTGTATCTTTTCCTTTAACTCCTTCTTATTTTTATATTTTTGTCCTATCCTAAAAGTTACCTTGTGTATCTCACCTTGAGAGCACCTAGTCTCCTTCCCCAATTCCTTTATTACAGCTCTTCTTTTCCTATCTATATCAGAACCCTCATCCAATGAATCCCATTGATCATTATCTATAACACCCAACTCTTCATTGACCTCATCACTGTCATTCTCTCTATGCTTTGGTAATCTTTTTTCAAGAAATTCTGCTTCAAGATCTATATTCATGTAAAAATCCCTCATGTCTACTTCTACATCAGGGATGATGTTGTCTTCATCCACCCAGAAATCACTATCATCACTGTCCTCACTCTCATCACTTCTTTCAGTATTGTCTTCATCAATCTCTATGTTATCTTCACTTCCATCATCAACTGCAAAATCTCTCATCTCTACATTCTCATCATTCATTTCATTTCTGTCATGATTCTCTTCTTCAGTGACTTCCTTATTAACTGTATTTTCCTCACCTTCATGAACCTCATCATCTACATTCTGTTCATTAGACTGTAAAATCTGTTGGTACAATCCAATATCAAAGTCATTAGCTGCCTCATCAAATTCATTAAATCCCTGGTTAATATCATTACATGCCTCATGAAATTCATTAAAATCCCGGTTAATATCATTACATTCCTCATCAAATTCATTAAATCCGTGGTCAATTTCATTATCTGCATCATCCTTATTCCCACCAATCCTATCAACACTAACATCATCCATCACCAATTTCTTAATACATGATGATAATGGTTTGTCTTTGATAAATTCCCTTTTTTTATTATATTCAGGGGATATTGACAAGGCTAAAGCAGCTTCATTTGCTATCACAGGTGGTATGCATGTTTGTGGCATGCCACTGGGTTGGTTATTAGTTGGTGGGGTTTGATGTTCATCGATCTCCTCTAATTGCTCAATAATAACTTTTCTTACAGGTTTAGGAGCCATAAAGTAAGTAAGCAAGTTAGTAATACCATGCTCGGTGTAAACCCTTATCAGTTTATGCTCCTTCACATACTGGGAAAGATTGAGGACATCATCATCATTTCCCAGGGCCCGTAGCCCAAAATGCATGTCTCCCTTTGGCACTCGAAAATGATAGTAGATAACCGGAGGAACTGAGTATCCTAACCCTTTCATAATCGCATCCATCTCGTGAATAGAAAACTCTTCTATATCCACCATATCTACATACGTCACAGTACCCTCAATGTAGTTGACATTTGGAAACTTTGTGAACTCACCTCCATGATGTAGCTTGATGGTAAACAATGTAGGGTGTCCATCTTCAACACAAGAGCAAAAAAAAAAAGTTCAGAAGGTATGATTTCTTGTAAGAAAATCAACAAAATGATCAAAAACAAAATTACGTACCATAAACCACCCTTGGGTCGAATGACGTGCTTGACAACCTTAAGTGCCACATTGGTATATGCATTCACTACGAAACTCGCCTGATTGAAGCTATCAACCTTGTTAATCAGTTTAGGGTTCTTGATCCTCAGTCAATGAGGAGGGAAATTGTATCGACTCACGGTTTTTAAGGACTATAAATGTGAATTAGGCTCGATATTATCCGTATGGCAATGCATACATACGAACTCTCCTTTATTAATATAAAATAAAGGGCATAAATAGGGAATGACCAAAATACCCCTGATTTGACTAGTCAAACATAACTTAACAGAGGGAAACAAACGGAAGTTAACCCATTGGACCAAATATGCAAGAAAATGGAAACTTTGGACTTGTGGTGCTAGCCAAAACGTTTTTGGACCAAAGTGGCAATTTTGTGTAAACCACAGGGACCATTTGTGCAGTTTAGTCATGTGTTTATATATTATGTACTGGAAATTGGATAAGTATTATGTGTATATAATATTTATGTAAAACTGTATTGACTAAAATGCAAATTTGGTCCCTATGGTTTACAAAAAATTGTGGTTGGAGTCCAAAAACTTTCTAACTTGTATCATTGGTCCAAAATCAAAAACTTTTTGTGGTTTTAGTCCCTGAAAAATTAAAAATACTATTTTGCCCTTATAATTTTTTTTAATATTTTTTCATATTTGTTTTAATACCTTTTAAATTTAAAGATAATAAACAGAAAAAAGAATAAGCCCTCATCACCCCTTCCACCGTACCATCCTCCCCCCTCCCCCTCTCTCTCTCATCCCAAAAGACACTATCCTCCCCCCCCCTCTCTCTCTCTCTCTCTCATCCTAAAAGACACTACCCAGTCCATCCCAATTTAACCACTACCACCACCACATTCCTCCATCTCCACCGCCTTCACCTTCATCTTCTCCGACCACCCACCCTCACCTCTGTCTCTCTCACATACATATCAATTGGTTAAAAACCATCCATGGAGCAAACCCACTGCAATACCAGTTGCAATACTCACCACAAAACACCACTTAATAAGTCATCGATTGTTCAACTGATTTGTAGACTTTATCCATCGACAAATAACTAGCTAGATCCCAGCCTCAAGCTTGCTGGAAAATAACTGTGATTTGATTGTCGATGTTTACAAAACCCTAACTTGTTGGAGGTGATGATTTCCTGCCATACACCTTCCATTGTTGTTGTATTTCAAGGCTGATTTGTATACGTACACCTTCAAATCCTTTAACAAAATTTCAAATCAAATTTTTTTAATCAAATCGAATCAAATCAACCCTACAAAAACATGTTAATCAGATTATCATATTTAAACCTTTGATTAAATTATGGGTTATTGGGGAGCTAATAAGCAAAAAGTACCAGAAACATCGTTAGATTGAAAGTGATAGATTACCGTTTTCTTCAGCAAATTCATATTGGGTTCATAATTGTTGAGAAACTGAGCGAAGAAGTAAAACGAGATAGAAAACCAAAGAAACCATTTGAAGTATGTAATGCAAAATGGTTTTTCTCGTTCGAAATAATTTCATCTTCACACATAATCACAACCTGTTCTTGGTGGGTCTATGAAGATCCACCATTGTTGAACATCAATAAGATATTTAATAAGCATGAAAAACTTAGTTTAGATATGTGTTTGTTCTCCAATTTGGGTTAGGAATAAGGAGATGAAAAATCGAGTGCAGGTAAAGGAAGAGATTCTTTGCAATATCCGTTTTCTTAAACTTGAAGTTGTAGCAAAATAATGAACCAGGATGAGAGGATGAAGAGGGAGGAATGACCGCTATGGAGAGAGAGAGAGAGAGAGAGAGAGAGAGAAACGAAGGGGTCAAGGTTATACTTATATAATTTCTTTTCTAATAATAATAAAACAAGGAAATAAATTAAAAATATATATTTAAGGGGTATATTTGTCATTTTATGTTGGGCGTGGACCATATCCACAAAAAATCTTATTTGGGGGGACTAAATCCACAAGAAATATTGTATTTTGGACCATTGGTGCAAGCTGAAAACTTTTTGGACCTTATCCACATATTTTTGTTAACCAACCAAATTTGCACTTTAGTTAAATGTATTTTAAAACTTAATAAATATGGCTAAAAATAAACGTTAAAAATAAAAGAATAATTAGGACAAATAATCAAAACGAAAGTCATAAAGATCATGATTACGAACTCGTGCATATGAAGAGCGCCTAAATATAACTTCTTATGAATAAATTATGATTGTTCGAAGTTTCAGTGCGATATAATATAACAGTGTCCGACACATAAATGGAAATGAAAATCGGTTGATTGTTATTCAAAACAATCTAAATAAGAATCGAAGTACTCGTAAATATAAATTCATGGATATAAAAACAGTCGTGTGGGCGGGGCCCGAATCTCCATGAGAGTGGGCGGCCCCCGCATCTCCTAGTTGTATGTTATATGTATGGTATGTGGTAGTTTGGGGGAGCTCACTAAACTTCGTGCTTAGAATTTTCAGTTTTGGTTTTAGGTACTTTAGCTAGCAAAGGGAGGGCTCGAGATGATTGCATGACACACACCACCGCTTCCAGTCTGGGATATTTACTCTGATATTTGATATAAGATTTGAAATGTTGACAGTTGTAATGACATTTTTGAGATACATGGTTTATGATTTTTATATGATGATGATATTTATGGTTTTATTAATGATTTTAAAAACGAATTTTTTGGACCGTATTTTTGGGATGTTACAAAGTTGTTATACATGCTTTATCTTCAGGTTGTGTAAAAGTGTTATCTACATGAAATAATGTTATTACTTAGTATTATGAACATTTATGTGTGATATGTTGTTTAAAAAAAATCTATGAAAAATGAGTATGAACATGCTATATGTTCTTAAGAAAAAATCACAAAAACAAAACTATAAAAACTAGGGTTTTTATGAACATAATATGACTTTTCTAGCAAAAATGGTTTTAACCAAATTATTACATCATTTTTGTGTGATATAAATCAAAATATGTTATTTTGGACATATATTATGAAACTAGTTACAAATACCAATGATTTGGTTTTACAAATAGAAAACCTAAAAACTACCATACTATGTAAAAATTTAGGTTTTCTAGCAAAAATGGTCATGACTAGGTTATATTATCATTTTTATGAGATTTGAACTAAAATATGTTGTATTGAACATATAAGGTTAGCTTGACTTAATGTCCTCAAAAAGGTAAAAATAAATTTTACAAAGTTTATAACTCAATATTTTACTGTTTGGTGACGTAAAAAGGCCAAAAACAAGAAAATTGACTTCATTATACTAAATGTTCATATACTTGTGTTTGATGTAAATTATATGTTATTTATGAATATCTAAACATGTTAGATTATATACATGTGAGTATATATAGACACAACAAAACATTTATAATAAACTATAATCGATATACTTTATGGGTTATTAACACTATTTTATCGTTTTGGGACAAGACGAATAATTACATAAAAGTATAATTGTTTTACACTATGTAATTACTATGGAAATGTGACATTTACACTTACATGGGTTTTCATTGCACTAAAGGTAAACTTGTTGAAACAATTAGTTGAGACAAAGTCTTCACCGTACCTACCAAAGTACGCACTAAAGTCCTGGATTATAACCAGAATCTCGGTAAGAGAGCGTGACACTTATGTATAGATCTATATAGGACTGAAAATCCCGCACCTCGCTCTCGCCGCTGACCAGAGAATTAGTCAGCGCTGTGGCCTCTCGCCCTAAATCACTAACTCTCCCCTACGAGGAGTGCGAACCCTCACTAGCTGTAGCTCACAATCAATCACTGCCCCCATTGACTTTGACCAGAGTTGACCCCTAAAAGGGTTATGTGTAGGAGTTTGAGGAGAGTTGATCCCAGAGCCTAGGACAATTCAGTTACTTTACGACATTATGGTGAGTTACCTTATAGTATAAGTGGGTCGAAGGTACCAATGTCGGCCCACTAGTAAGAGATATAGTAGATATGATTGTCTTTGTCATAATTATATGGTATGTTGCTATCTGTTATGCTTATGTGCTAGTATGATACGATGTTATGTGATAGTGGTAGGAGGGGTAGGATAGACCCCGATATCGGTCAATAGGGGCGAAGGGGTATGCCAACACCCGGATATGCTAGACAGTATATAAATTATATGTGTATGCACTAGGATGCCATGCGGTAGAAGTAAGAGGTGAAATAATCCCCGATGCCGGTCGAAAGGACCGAAGGGGTAGGCCAGCACCCAAATATGTTAGGCGAGGTACCGGTCAACAGGACCAAAGGGGTAGGCCAACACCCTGATATGCTAGACAAGTTACTAGTCAAAATGACTGAAGGGGTAGGCCAACACCCTGATATGCTAGGAAAGTTACCGGTTGAAAGAGAGCGAAGGGGTAGCTAGTACCCGGATATGTTAGATAGTATGTTTATTGTATGTTCTGTGGTATGATGGGGGAACTCACTAAGCTTTGTGGTTACAATATTCAGTTTTGGTTTTAAGTACTTCTTCCTCGAAGGGAAAGGAGCCGGCACGATAGCAGCACATCACACACACGATTTTCCACATATGAGATTATTGGGATTTATACTCTGGCATTGTTACTATCTTATGACATGCTTTTGAGACATATGATCTATGGTTTTTATAAAATGAAATAGCTTGATGATGTTTTCTATAAATTGTTTTATGAATCGTTATATCAAAAATGAAAATTTTGGTCTAGATTTTTGGGATGTTACAAGTAGCATTTGAAAAATTGAAACAGGTACCAGAGAAGCAAAGTGTAGCGTAACCTTGTAAATACAAATGTGAAATCGAAATGTGGTGAGCATACTATTGGGACAAATTTGTATTTATAATTGTAATACTTTGATTGTTTTGTATTTCATAGATTGTGTTTAAATGAACCTAGTGCTATATTAACCTTATAAATTCTAAAATTTTGTAATCTTCATATATAACAATAAGCAATATTATGGCCAAGGAGATCACATCCATGAGTCAAAAAAGAGATTCCAGGTATTTAACCTTCTATTTTATGGAATCTGAATACATTGATAATATGGTAAAAGTGGGTACTGACTGATCCCAATGATGCCACAATAAAGAAGGTTACTGATAAATTAGGTTATTATTTTCTAATTTATGTTGATGAATTTGAAATTCTTTGTTTTAATGACCATAGGGTATATGGGGATAACAAGCTTACGATTCAATCCTTTTAAGGAGACATTGACAAATTTATTTAAACATTGCAGAAAGCAGCACAATGTTTTCAATTGGTTAAGCATAACTTGTTTCGATATGTTTTTAAAACCAATTGAAATAGAGAAATCTCATCATGACGAGGAAACATTTTTCTAATGTTCGTAATTTTAAATATAAATTAAATCGCATCATATAAGTTTGTTTCATCATTTTCATATTGTGTTTGTCCTCTTTTTGGTAATGTATAGTATTTAATTCATGATTTTCATTCACAGTGTTATTTGCTTGGCTATTTTGTCCATCGTTCATCCAACTTGTAGTGTATGTTTTTTCTTTGCATTTTCAAGAATAATGTCTTGTTTGCAATGAAAAATGATTCATATTATCATTTGTATTGTTGGAAATTTTACTTTGAAGATAGATTCTAGGGATAAGCTAGGACCTAAATTTCATGGGCTCTCCACAACTAAATAACATTCATAAATCAGTATCGTTGGGGTTCTATTCACTCTTTACTTAGCATATGATGTCTATTTGGCAAAATGAAAGATTTTCTTCCATGTATTTCATTTATTGGGTTTTTACTTTTTATTAGTTTTTAGTCATATTTGATGCACTTTCAGGGATTCAAAATTCAATTACACTCTTTAAAGATTTAAATGTTTTAATTGTTTTACAGATCTAGAACCCAATTGCATTCCATGATAAATGACCAAGTGAAAACGGATGAATTACTTTTCAGACATGGAGTGGAATACAAATCGGGACTGGGAAAACCATGAATTATTCAGCTCAAAAGTTATGGCAAGATACAAACCAACTATGAATCAAAATCGGGAAGTGAGAAGATAACATTGATGAATCTTCTAATCTTTATGGTCTTGTTGGTGGTAGTGGATGATCCTCTTATGACATGGGAAATAACAGATGAACTTCGAGTACTTTGCTATTGATAGCCAGGTATATAATGTTACTTAACTAAATTGATTGAGTTTTTCAATATGATTTATTTCAGTTAAAATTATACCATAACAATGTTTTATTTGTGACCATGGGAACACCTTAGAAGAACTTAATGGGGATGAAGAAACTTCCCAAAAAGAACTTAATGGGGATGAAGAAATACTTATTACTTTTACTTCTTTTGTTTCTATAATTTATGTTTAAGTATGGAAAAGACTATGGGTATGATGCCCGCGTGAAGCTTTTGGATGAATTTCTTCATGAATTGCCAAAGTCTCCGGATGAAAAGATTGTAGTTTACTCATCGATCCCAATTTTTCTCACTTATAGCTGTTTTGTTAGTATTTATTTCTATGATATAACATAGTAAAATTATTTTGTTTCAAGATACTTGTGGTGGATATCAACATAGGACATGAGAAGATTGTCAATACTTAGGTTAAAATTTTAAATGAATTACGTTAATACAATAGGTTCAGGGAGAGCTTCAAGCTGATTCTACAACCAAGCTAATTTCATTAGCAAAGTTAAATTCCTAAGCAAATATGATCTTATAGCCAAGCTGATCCTACAACTAAATGATTACATTTTCTATATTTTTTCTAATCATATTTGTTCTTGGACTAAGTTTGTTCGAGTACATGATAGTTAATCATGTTTGTTTAATAAGGCCTCATTTTGGTTACCATTGCCACACAAATATTGCCAATGTATTTTACCACTATGCTTAAATTCTCTTATTACTTTTATGCCACATTGGCACATGCATCAATATTAGGTTTAGTTTATGTAACGCCCGTAGATCATGGATAGTCAATTTAGAGACGATAGGCGTCAAAAATGAATTTTTTATGAAAGATTATTTAGAATGAATAATCTTAACTAAGTTGTAGTATATATTACAAGGATTCCATACATATAAAGAACGCCGAAATCCGAGTTATAATGAAGAAGTTATGACCTGTCGAAGTTTCGCGACAGAACCGACACGACACAGCGCGACGTAAAAAGTGAATTTATGTTAGAGCGATATTTAGCCTTAGAAATCTAAATGAAATTCGTAGAATACGTTAAACTGTGAGCGTGCATAAAAAGAACGCCCAAATCTGACTTCTATTAGGAAGTTATGATTTTTCGAAGTTTCGACTTAGCGGTATGCAGCCCGAATACTCGATTTGATACCGAGCGGTTTTTAGTCAAAACAATCTAAATGAGAATAGAATATCTCATTAATTGTAGTAAAACGATAAAAAGATAGGCGAAAACGGACGTCGGATGAAGAAGTTATGATTTTATAACGGAGTTTTCCTGTCCCGACCTACTAAAAATAAATAATAAAAATAAAGTCAAAATTAGCCGACGGAGTCTAAACGAAAGTTGTAGAGCATAGTCTCACCTACGCGGGGATATAAAGAACATCGAAAACGGAGTTCGTATGAGGAAGATATGAATTTTTGAAGTTTATTAAATATTTTCGATATTTAATTTAATTATAAATTAACCGATATTATCCATGGGGGAGTCAGCGATCTGATCCATGTTACGCCCAACGTAATTTAGAATTACGCCCAGCGTAATTTGGGTTTCCATCCCCCTATAAAAGGGTGTCGAGGGCAGCCGAGTTCTTTGCTCATTTCTTCCATTTTTCTCGCGTTTTTGCATCGTTTTTCGTGCAAGAATCATCCCGAAGCCCCGATATCATTCCCGAGCCCTGAAGCAAGTCCCGAGGCCCTGAAGATCCCGAGAAGTGCAATTCCCAAGCCGAAGCTCTGTCTGCGAGAAGTCCGGTTTTTGTGAAGATCTTCCAGATCTACCGAAGAATACTACTTCTACAAGTCGTAGTGCTGTCCGATCATCTTCTGATCAAGTGAGTGTGTAGTTACTTTCTTCTAACGCATAATTATGAAGTATTTTATACGAAATACGTGTTATGTGTATAATATAAAGTTGTTTATATGTGAGTGTATAGTCACTTTCATCTTACAGATAGATATGAAGTATTTGCTATGAAATACATGCTATGTGTTTATACATTGTTTGTTTACTTGAGATGGATGCTGAATGAATGTTTTATACGAGTTTTTAAATAAGTTGTATATGTAATTTATATCTACAAATATGTTGGGTAGAACATGGGTAGATGAAATAGTTGATGTGTGTTGAAAGAATGTGATAAGAGAAAGGTGAGGATATAATGGTGATGATAATTAGGTGATGATAGATAGGTGATGAATTACGAGTCCAGACGATGTTGTGACTACGTATTCATGCGATGATAGTTTATTCCTTATTATGAATTACGAGTCCAGGCGATGTTGTGGTTGCGTATTCATGCGATGATAGTCTAACCCTTATTATGATTTACGAGTCCAGGCGATGTTGTGGCTGTGTAATCATGCGATGATACCCTAACCCTTATTAGACATATATTGACGGAGTGATCCCCGAATTAGTATTGTCTATATGATACAGGCGATGATCCTTATGAAAAGTTCTTAGGAACAAGCATATAAGGATATAAGATGTAAGGAGATGAGCGGTAAATATGATATAGGAGATGACCCTTAGGATAATATCTTTATGGAAGATTAAAAGAAGATAATGGGGATGGGTAATTGGGTTGATTGTTTGATGATTGAATATAATAATTATATTATTGTGGGTTGAAAACCCTATATGATCACCAGGCTCCCAAGCCTGACCCACTCAGTTTAATTATATTACAGGTATCGATACGAAGCTGCTTTGCACTGAGAGATTAAAGGAGATGTAAATCTTTAGTGTAATTGAATGTAAGTTCTGTTTATGCTTATATGTCTGTATCGGAACATGACATCCCGATATTTTATTATTAAATGAAAATACATTCTCTTTGAGAAATGTTTTGATAAGTTATTATCATATCTTGTTTTGGGAACACATTCCGCAACCGTTTTCTTTAAAAGATTACTCTGATTTTATAAAATAAAGCATAAACAAATCGGTCTTTTCTGGCCGTGAAAATGGGAATGTCACAATTTATTAAGTTAATTATAAGTATATTTTTTTTACTTAAAATCAAGGGTTGTTTGGTATTAATTTATGTTGGGGTTGTTTAGTACTTTTAACTTGAAAACATACACTATTTATTTATTTATTTATTTATTTTTTTTATGAATTTGTGTAGTGGTTGTGTGGTATTTTTTATTAGAAATCAAGGTAAATTAAAGTCATATGTTTGAATGTACATTTCTTTCTCATATAGGATCATGTTAAACATGTATATGCATGATAAATCATTAAACAAACAACTTTGAATCATATGTTGCTATTGTTTAATAAAATTGAAACTTTTTGTTTAGTTGTTATTGTGTAACTCTAAATCTTTCATGACTACAAAGGTAAACTAGTCACAATTCCTTACACAAATATTACTAAAAAAAATACTCTTTAAATTTCAATTCTAACCATAAAACCGGTTCCGGTTCTTAAATCTGGTTTACCCAGACCCAACAGACCCAAACCCGGGTTATCTGAAACATAGATAAAAACATTCTTTAAACCCGAAGCACGATTACGTTTTACATATTGTGGTTCCTATTCCAAATATGGTTAGTTTTCCAATTTCAAATCTCATCCCTACATTAACCCACACCAAACCTACACTCATATCCTCCCACTTCTATACATACCAATACCCACCCATATAAACATACCTCCACACTAAACCCTACTTCACCTACCCGACCCCCTTCACCTGCCCCAAGGGGTAGGGTGGATGCCAATGGGTATATTGATGTATGTGGGCATTTACGGGTAGTGGGTGTGGGTATTTCATAGCCATGTTAGAGTTTTATCTGGATTATAACAAAAAAAGCAAATTTATAAAAAGTTAACATATAATGATGTTTTTTTTATTTGAATCATAAAAAGAACAGCAAATTCAAAAACAAACATACAAATAATGGTGTTGATTATTGATAATGATTTGTCTATTATAAGTTATATTTTTTTTTACTTCAACCAGGTGAAAGGAAAAACCCATTTAATGATCTTCATGAAGAATTTATGTATTTTTGAGTAAAAATGACATTTTGTTACTTATCTGAATATTTTTAGTAAATATGTTAGAAACTACATTCATTTGGTAAAAAATAAATCAATTTTTTTTTAAATAGTCAACCCAACCAATGGGAGGGTATAACACTAGTTATATTATGACGTGAAAATGTAAAACACTTAATTTTTAACTTTAAGGTACCTATTTCGAATATTATCTCTTACACGAATGTACTTTATTTTATTTATTAGTTATTCAACTTATTTTTTAAAATTTTAAAATTGTCACACATCAGCTATAACATGAAACCATGGGAGGGGGGGGGGGGGGGGGGGGAAGCGGGCAAGTGCATATGGCCTAAAAGGACCATTCATGTAATTTTCGAAACCAATCAGTTTGGGATACTACTTTATTTTGACGATGGCTCCGCCACTACACAAAAATGACCATTCTTGTAATTTTCGAAACCATAATGATAAGCGGTGTAAACCTCCTCAAAATGCAATATTTTACAAACCATATGGACTAATTATGAAAAATTGTCATTTATCTATTTATTTATTTTTTGTTTCTTTTGTTGTTGATAAAAACAATTTCTATAAATAAGTACTTAAATCGTTTTCTTTCAACTTTTCAAAAAAAATCTTTAAAAATAGTATTACGGTATATAAGAAAAACATCCGGTAATCATCTGGCCGCTAATTAAGGAAAAACAAATATTTCGTGATCACTTTACTAATTTTAATTAATTTTTTTTGTAAAATATCGAACAACCATCACACTGATCACAGGTATGTACTAAGGAAAACTATGGTCGTATCAAACACGGATTGACCGCGACTCATGGTACTAATTAGAGCGAATTTGCTCACCAACTTTTCTATCGTAAAGAATCAACAAATCAAATGATTTCGATTCAATATCTTTAATTTAGAGTTTAGGCAAAGGTAACTTTACCTTACTGTTTTCGCATTCTTTAATTCCACCAATAATTTGGCTTACAGTAATGACTATTATTATTATAAAATTAAACAATTATAATTATAACAACCACACATAAATATCTAAAGTGAATTAAAATTTTATTTTAATATTTAAAAATTCGAAACTTTTGTAAGGATTTCGTTCCGTTGGTGATAATAATTTAAAAATTTGTGGAAATTCTTGAATTTGCGATCACTGTCCGGAGCTCTCGACAGTGATTGCTTTCACATAATATATTACGCGTTTCGTTTGGTCCACATTTTCAGTTTCCCATTTCTCAACTCACCTGCTTCTCTAGACCCTTTATCTCCCGTAACCCCTAATCATACTCAAATCAACTCTGCATCGAGTTTTCAATCAACTAACTACTCTATAAAGAAGCCCTGGTAGGTAGCACAACCCTTGCGAAATTAACCAAAAAAACCTTACTGAAAATGATGTTTCAGTAAGAAAGAAAGAGTTTTTACTGTGCACAGATCTTTAGTCTGATCACTGGTGTAAATTGAACTGAATCAATGGCGGGTGGTGAAGGAGAAGGGACATCGTTAGAGTTTACACCCACATGGGTTGTAGCCGCCGTTTGTACCCTCATCGTCGGAATCTCCCTCGCCGTCGAACGTCTACTCCATTACGCCGGCAAGGTGAGTTGTTCGTTTCCTTCTTATATGTGAAATGGGGTTTCATTGATCAACTAATATATGTTCGATTTACCCTTCGTTTGTAGAAATTGAAAAAGGCAGGTCAAAAGCCGCTTTTTGAAGCCCTGCAAAAGATCAAAGAAGGTCTTTCTCTTTCTTCTTCTTCTTCTTCTTCTTCTTCTTTCTTCTTCCAGTTTTTATATATCGCTAGAAATCAATCTATACAACGGGTTTATCAAATCTATGTACTAAATTTGAAGTGTGAGTGATCTGGTTTATCAAAATTTTGACGTTAGGCTACCAATTTTGGTCAAAGTTTGTTGAAATTTTTACTAATTTGGATGCAGAGTTGATGTTGTTGGGGTTTATATCGCTTCTATTAACGGTGTTCCAGTCTAGAATCATCAAGATTTGTGTGAAGGAGAGTGTCATGGAACACCTCCTCCCATGCTCGTTACGTGACAGAGAAGAAGCCACCGGTTCTAAGCCAGAGGCAGAGGGTACATCTCATCTTCTTCGTCATTTACTAGCAGAAGAAGCAACAGCGACGGGTTATTGTGCTTCAAAGGTAATCAATTTCATTCATTATTACTCTACCCATTAATTGTTTTTATTAGAAGATCTTCATGTTCCATGATCAATAATTGAACACTTACTTTATGAGCTTTTTCTTCTTTTACTTTCTCTGTTGACAGGGAGGAAAGGTCCCACTGCTATCTCTTGAGGCGTTGCATCATCTACACATCTTTATTTTTGTCCTTGCGGTTGTTCATGTCACATTTTCTGTCCTCACTGTTGTATTTGGAGGAGCAAGGGTGAGTAAAAGGTTTTGAATTTGATTAAATATGTTTTCGTTTATATTAGGTTTATATAATTAGTTATTCATGAGGTTTGGTTTCATCACCTATATCCTTGTAAATTGATTTAGATAAGACAATGGAAGCATTGGGAAGATTCTATTGCAAAAGTTAATTTTGATACTTCACAAGGTAAAGACTAAAGGGTTATGTTATCATGTTTCATTTATTAATGGTGGAATACACTCTATCTTGGAAAATTTCCACAAATCAAACCTTTTAATAGATACAACTTGTAATTTCTTCCTTAAAGATGATTAATAGTTTGTGTGTCCTTTATAAGATTTTCTAATTTAAACTTTTAACTATGTTGGTATATAGTTTTGAAGCCAAGAGTGACCCATGTTAAAGATCATGACTTCATTAGGAACCGATTTGTGGGCATTGGCAAAGGCTCAGCCATCCGAGGCTGGCTGGTAAGTTACAATCCTAGATATAGCAATATACTTTTATTTATTTGTTTATTATAATTTATATTCTTTCTATTCACATTACTATAATTGTGTAGATTTTCTAAAAGTACAATGTGATAGAACAAATTGAAAATACAATGCTATGATAACCAAATCAATGGAACTGTGATTTCTATTCCTTGCATTTGTTTCTAAAGTTTACTCTCCTTTCTCTATTAGGTTTGTTTCTTTTTCTTTTCTGACATTTATTCTTTGGTGAACATTATAACAGCATTCTTTCTTCAAGCAATTTTATGGATCTGTAACCAAGTCAGATTATGTAGCATTGCGTTTGGGATTTATTACAGTAAGGACGTTAACATATAATTTGCAATATTTTTATATTATTTATACCCCTTTATGATGTAAACTTTATTTTTTAGACACATTGCAAGGCGAACCCAAAGTTCAACTTTCACAAGTACATGATACGCGCTCTTGAAGATGATTTTAGAAAAGTCGTTGGGATCAGGCAAGTGGTTATTTTGAATATGAATATATGATCACCAAAACTATTAAATAAAAAGTAAAAGCAACACAAATTGACCTATTTTTACATAGATAGGTTAACGTTTGCCCTTGTGAACAAGTTTTAATTCCTGATTTTGTTGTTTGCAGCTGGTATTTGTGGGTGTTTGTGGTCGTGTTCTTGTTGCTCAACATTAATGGTATGCGATCTCACTTTTTCATTTATCAAAATTTTGAAATCTCTCATTGTGATTTGATTGGTTGATTTGGTTTTCCTATATTTTACTGCTAACATACAATGGATGAAATTAAAAAATTAGCTAAAGATAAGTCGGCCAAGCATACTACGTCTAACATTTGTAATTATATTTAAAATCTTATTTATGTATGAAATCCAAAAGACTTGGTCTCACTTTTGATTTTTTTTTTCTTGGCTTTTTGCAGGTTGGCATACGTATTTTTGGATTGCCTTTTTCCCTTTCATCGTAAGTAAACTCAACTCATACCGAAAGGGTGTCTTACCTTATTATTTTAAAACTTTCAATATTATATTCATTATTCAAACATCTTTACTAAACTTGGATGTGCGTTTAAACTGATTCTGGTTTTCTGATTATTTAAAAATAAAGTCTTTTTTGTTAAAAAAATTTCAGCTTCTACTTGCTGTGGGAACGAAATTGGAGCATATAATTATTCAGTTGGCTCATGAGGTGGCTGAGAAACATATAGCCATAGAAGGCGAACTGGTGGTTCAACCTTCAGATGATCATTTTTGGTTTCACAGGCCCAGAATTGTTCTTTTTCTCATACATTTTATCCTTTTCCAGAATGCATTTGAGATTGCGTTCTTCTTCTGGATATGGGTATGTTTCTATTCTCTTTGTAAAGATGCAAAAAAATAAACATAAAATGAAGGAATTGATTTTTCTCACCCTTTTCATTTTGATGACAGGTTACGTATGGATTTGACTCTTGCATAATGGGGCAAGTGCGCTACATTATTCCACGACTGATTATTGGGTAAAGTAAAAATCGTTTAATTCAAAAATAGCGTTAAATTAAATATTTGTGTATGCAACAATGTTTCATTATTTTCCAAATTTATGGAACTAACTCGTTACCTCATGATGTGATAGACACCTGTTAAATTGTAAAAAGTTTGAAATGTTGTTTCGTCAACAAACATTTAACCCTAAAAAAGTTTTTATTATTATTCTGTTTGTAAGTTTTTGGATCATATTTAATCAATCGAACTAATTATTTTATTCAACCACACTAACTATACAAAATGGATTACTTCATTTCAGGGTTTTCATTCAGGTTTTGTGCAGTTACAGCACTCTACCACTTTATGCTCTTGTAACGCAGGTACTTCTTTTCAAGACGTTTTTTAATTTTTTTTAATTTTTACATTGAGTTAAATGCAAGAAAAAGCAACATATATCTTGCAATCATGGTTTTTTACACAAGTGCTGATTGGTTCTGTGAATGATAACTAGATGGGAACTCATTTCAAGAAGTCAATATTTGATGAGCACATGCAAGCAAAATTTGTGGGTTGGGCTCAAAACGCCAAGAAAAAGGTAGCCACTAATGCAGGAACAAATGGCTCGAGCCATGATGGCCCATCTGGCTCAGGTGGTTCAGCTGGTGCAGGTGCAGCCACTGCTGCTACTTCAGCTTTTAAAGGGATCCAATTGGCAAAACTTAACCAGAGTCAGCAGTCGTAAAACCAAATTATTGCCTTGTGGAGATGCATATGTTAAATAGTAGTCTGAAAAATTAGTGCCAATCTGGAAGCTTGTTCTTCTATGTTGGGTTTTAGTAATTGTGTTTCTACCAAAATTTTGTTTTGAACCTTGAAAATATGTAACGATTTGGATCCATGATGATGTATGAGGTGAATGCATGGTGGTTTAAAGTTGGTGTTATGCTGAGATGCTCAATTCGTATACACGCAAAATTTATATAAAAGTATTTGATATTTCTGGATAGGATATTAAAAAATATAGACCTACGACTCATGTATTAATGACCAAGTGGCACCTGGTCAACCGAATCTATATAAATTAAGTATTTTTTTAAAGACTTTTGGGTCCCAGTGCTAGAGTTGATAGCTCTTCTGATTTATTGCAGTTTGTCTCGTGAATTTATCTTGGTGGGGGTGGGCCTATAGATTTTGCTTTAAAAGAACTGTTAACATCGGTCACATGCTTTCTACACGGAGTTGTTGGTTAAATGTTGGTTAAACGTGACAAAATTATATAAGGACAGGGATCATTTTTGCCAAGAGGATAATTCTTAGGTTATGTTTGACGTACTAGCTGAAAAGGTGTCTGTTAGCTGAAAAGCTAGCTGATAGCTGAAAAGTTAGCTATTAAATAAAAAGATAGATGATAGCTGAAAAGTTAGCTGATAAAAAATAACGTTTGGTAAAACTAGCTGAAAAATATAAAATTACATAAAAGGACATGTAAAAATATACGTTTCTATAATTAATTAAGGGGTGTATTTGGAAAATTTAAAAAAATCTCCTAAAAAGCTAGTCTAAGTAGCTTTTCAAAAAACTAGTTTATAAGTTATTTTTTGGCTTACCAAACACGATAACATAAAAAACTCAAAAAATAAGCTAGCTTATCAGCTAGTTGTGGCGCGCAAAACATAGCTTTATTTTTACCTCAAAATTTAAATCATCATCGTCATCTAATCATATACTAATAAATATTTATTAGTGTTATTTGTTATTTTTTTTATACTTTATGTTTTTTTATAATTACTCTATCATTTTTATTATTTTTATTTTTTAAAAATACCGATGTTGGTAATAAGTTAGATAATTATTTGATTTGATTTAAAAAAAATAAATTCATCTTTAATATGTTTGGGTTATAATTCTTGATAATTAGTTGTATTTCTATATTGAAAACCCTATAAAATTATGGTTAATTATTAATTTATTAAAAATAATTGATTAATAATTATGAGTTTTAGTATAAAAAATAATTATTTTTGTAAACGTAGTTCCTGCCAGTGTTATCGATGGCGATAGCGAAGTAATAGCGACAACCTATCTACATGCTATATAGCGATAGCGATGAAATAGCGACAACTATTTCATTTTCTGAGAATACCTATTAAAAAATTAATACTACTTTTACCTTCACCTAATTAGCAATTATAACTAATAAATAAGCTAAAAACCATTAGCAATTACAACTAATAAATAAGCTAAAAACCCCAAAAGAGACTTTTCAGGAATATTAAAAAAAAACATAATATACACACCCATGCTTTTGACTCTTTAAGGAATATTTATTTCTTTAATAGAAAATCTTTTAACTATAAAGGTGTGGTTTTGTTTAGCACCCCATACTTTCTACTGCTTCTGGTTTAGTAGCCCACCAGACCATATTTTTACTGTCCATACTTTTGGTTTAGTAGCCCACTAGGCCATACTTTTACCGCTTTTGTTATCTCCTCTTAGATAAACCAAACTCATGTTGGATTAAAGACTTCAGGTCTTCAAGTATTAAATTAAAAACCCTATCGCCCAATCCCTATCCTGCCTCAAGTCTTCAAGTCTTCTTTCTCGTTAGATTAAAGACTTCAAGACTTCAAGTCTTCAAGTCTTCTCTCTCACGAATACAATACATTCAACAACTACGTGATTCAACAGTCTTCTCTCTTAAGGTGTAAGTTTCTCCTGTTTTTTTAAACTATGCCAAAGACTATTGGAGTATTTGATGCTTCTTTGACTTAGCCAACTAAAAACCCTAATACGGGTCTATTTATACCATATTTAAAAAAAAAAAATCAAACGGCTCGCTACGTCGCTATGGACCCCATAGCGACAATGGATCGCCTCGCCTCGCAAAACGCTATAGCGAGCGCCATGCTCGCTATTGATAACACTGGTTCCTGCAAGTTATAACCTAGTGGATATATATAATGACAATTTCATTTTTATAGAGCATTTGATAAGAAAACATAAACTATAAGAAAATGATAAGCGACACTAATAACTATTATTTTATTAGTTTTGGACAGAGCGTAGCTTGCCGATGTTCATTCATTATTTATTTAATTACTAGTTTTTAAGATCTATGTATTACATGAGTTCATTTAAAAAATGTCAAAATATTTAAAAACTTGGAATTTATAAGAAAATAAGAAAAATAATGAATTATTATAATGAAAATGTGTTTTATCTTTTAAATTTAAATAAATAAAAGAAACTAATAAGCTTTAATTTTAAGAATTTTGAAATTAGAATGTAAGTTCATTAATAAAATTGATATATATTTATTATTATATTTATTGCAATTATTACATTAAAATATTATGTGAAATTTAAGAAAATAGAAAAACTCATAAAATGACATATGAAAAAAAAATTATTTAAAATAACCACAAAATAATATTTGGCAAATTGAATGAGAGTGTGACAAGTGGCAAAAAAATCTTCATTTATTAGAAATGATTCCACAAACAAGAGTTTAATTCTGAGTTTGCATAACAAACTGGTATTTGAGCAATTAAAGGATATTTTTATTGATCGGTGCTATGAAGGTGGTTCTTGTTTGCATTTGTCCTTTGGTATATTGAAGAGGATGAAGTTTGCAATTGGTATTGTGACTCCATGGAGGTTCTTAATAAAAAAAAAATGGGTCATTAACATCTCTTGTTCACTCCAGTAAGGTGTGTTTATCTTTATATGGAAATTTGCCAATTTTAAATGTAAGTAACTATAAGACTTTATTGATAAAACCTTAAAGGGTAAAATAAGATTTACAAGTACACATAGTACAAAATAACACCATATGCTGATAACTACAAATATATATAGATAAATACATTATCTATGACTTATCGCTAACACTCCCTAAAACATCCCAAAAACACGGTCTAAAAATTTCGTTTTAATTTAATAATAAAAACCATAGTCATCATACGCCATCGAAAAATCATAAACAATGTATCTCAGAATACTAAAAATCATAAACAGAGTATAAACATCCCAGGCTGAACAAATGGTGTGTGTACTGTGTAGCACCTGGTTCCTGATATGTATTTTAATCTAAGTATTTTTGCATTTTTTTGCTGGAACTCGGCGAGTTGCAGGTCCGACTCGCCAAGTAGAGGCGAATATCGAGCACGTTTGAGTTGGCGACTCGACGAGTCCATATCCTGGACTCGGCGAGTCCGCCTGTCTGGATGAAACCCTAACTTCAAGGGTTTGCACCCTATTTAAAACCCCTTATGCGCCCCAAGCTCGCCCCCTTCACTTTCAGAGCGCCCTTTAACAAACCCTAACCCTCCCTTTTGTGATTTGAGTGTTTGTGTGCTTTTCCTCGAAGTTTGAAGAAAAGAAGGAAGGAAGGACCAAGGAGAAGGAGAAGAGCAAGGATCTAGATCTCAATCCAGAGTCCATTAAGTTATATTTCGGATCTTTTCTGTTGCCATGATGATTTTCTTTTAGAAAACCCCATTTAAGCCATCTTTACCCATTTCCCAGCTTAATTGTAATATAGAGATCATATTGAGTGGAATGGCCTTTGAATCTAGCTAGGTTTGAGCTTCAAGAGCCCAAATCTATTGCCTTTATGGAGCCATATTGTATGAAAGCCCTAGATCTACTCTTTTAGTGTGTTTTGAGCCTTAAATTCGTCATTGGTGTTTATCTACATGTAAAGTTGGAAACTTTACGTGTTAATCGATCCCTAAGAACCCAGATCTATGGATGGAATGCACTGGGTTCAAGCAGAATCGAGTATATAGTGATTGCATGCTTGGGAATCGGCGAGTCAAGTCGCGAGTCCCCGATTTTCCCCTTTTGAGTTATGCCGAGTGGGATCAGTGAGCTATAAGCGGACTCAGTGAGTCGGGAGCTAGACTCAGTAATGGAGGGACTCGGCGAGTCCAAGGCAATCTTCTTGTCTCAAGAACAGACTCAACGAGTTGTTCATACAACTCGGCGAGTCGAATGAAGGACTATTGGATATATGTATGGAAGGAGAACTCGTCGAGTCAATGACTAACTCGACGAGTAGGAACGGAAGTGAGGACAATCGAATGGACAGGGACTCGACGAGTTAGTGAGCCAACTCGGCGAGTCGGGTCAACTGGAAGTTGACCTTGACTTTGACTTTTGACTTGGTTAGAGGTAAAATGATCATTTTACCCTAACGATAGTTAGCAGTGTTTGATTGAGTGTTTTGTGGGAATTACAGCCGGAGGTTTTCTGGAGCAGCAGCAGCAGACAGATAGTTCCTGTACAGATCAACAACTACTTCGAGGTGAGTTACCTTCCAGTAGCGGTGGGTCTACGGCCATAATACCGACCCACCAGTAGGAGTTATGTGTTAGATGATTGTCTTTGTGATATCATCTAGTTTTGCTACTACCTGCTATGTTATATGCTAGCTTGATGTGTTATAGTAGTAGAGTTCGGTTGTTAGGACCGCAGGGTAGTCAGACACCCCAGATACGTCTGACAGTATGTGATGTCATGATTATATGCTAGCATGTTGTGACATATGTGTTAGGGGTAGTAGGAGGGGAACAGTCCACGAGTTCGGTTGTTAGGATCGAAGGATAGTCAGACACCCAAGAGAATATCAAGTTCTATTCTTGGATAATAACTCATGAAACATTCACTCCTTATATAGCATATGAGGAACTTGGTACAAACCGATGACACATTCTAAGGACTAGATAAAACTAAGTGTTTGACAATCTGACACTTAAAAGATTCATACAATTTAGTCCTACGAACTGTATCATCAAGATAAGACAAAATACATTAATTGCTTGTTCAGACGCTGACTTCAGATATACTTCATCATCTCGGATTCATCATTCACTTCGGAACACCATCTCATTTCAGACACTAAGTTGACTTCAGAATTGCTTTAGATTGCTAGAGGTTCACTTCTTATACACTAGCAATCTCCCCCTAAGTGAACTTAGCAATCTGTCAACTCAGTTGTCATCTTCAGATACGAACAAGTAAGCACTGTAGAACCAACTTCGTACTTCCAAAATACCACTTGATATGGTTGATGAATTTATTCTTCACATGCCCAGGAGCATCACTCTTAGCTGTATTAGCGATAATATTTTGGACGATCTTTGAGGGAATAAGGCGTTTGTCAAGAGCTCGAAAGAATTCTTTTCGGTTGGTCTTCTTCTTCAAGTAGACGTATCCAAGCTATGGTTATTCAATAGGTCCTTCTGCTAAGATTTGAGCTTCAGGTAGTTCATAAGTGATATTTTCCAATACGTTCTCTGTAACGCCCGTAGATCCGGGCTAGTCAATTTAGAGATGATAAGCATCAAAAATGACTTTTTAATGGAAGATTATTTAGAAGGATTAATCTTAACCAAGTTGTAGTATATGTCACAAGGTTTCCGTGCATATAAAGAACGCCAAAATCCGAGTTATAACGAAGAAGTTATGACCTGTCGAAGTTTCGCGACAGAACCGGCATGACCCAGCGCGACCCAGTGCAACGTAAATAGTGAATTTAAGGTAGATAGATATCTATCCTTAGTGATCTAAATGAGAGTCGAAGATTTCTTCGATAGTAGTCCAACGTTAAAAAGACAGACGAAAACGGAGTTCAGATGAAAGAGTTATGAATTTCGAACGGAGTATTCCTGTCCCGGCCTAGTAAAGATAATATATAAGTAATATACTTATAATATATTAAAAATAAAGTCAAAATTATCCAATGGAGTCTAAACGAGAGTTGTAGAGCATAATCTCCCCTTCGCGTCGATATAAAGAACGTCGAAAACGGAGTTCGTATGCGAAAGTTATGAATTACTGAAGTTCGGGGCGCGAACCCCAAGGTTGTGTCAGAGACCACGACGTGGCAAGCAATGTCACGATGTGGAAAGTCTTCTGACACCTCCGGGAGTCCCCCAGATGCAACTTGAGATGACGCATGCAGTGACGACCAAGCCCACGACGTGGCAAGGGCCAGTTTTGCCCTATAAATAGATTTGAAGGGCCAGCCGAGTTTGGTTGCTCATTCTCTCATCTCTCACACATATTACCTCGATTTATGTGCAAAGAAGTACCCCCTAAGCCCCGATATCATCCCGAGACCCGAAGCGAGTCCCGAAGTCCAAAGATCCCGAGAAGAAAAGAGTTTCCGAGCCGAAGCTCTGCCCGCGAGAAACCCGGTGTGTGAAGTGATCCTGGTTTCACCGAAGAATACTACTTCTAAAAGTCGTAGTGCTGTCCGATCATCTTCTGATCAAGTGAGTGTGTGGTCACTTTCTTCTAACACATAAATATTAAGTATTTGCTATGAAATACGTGCTATGTGTGACATCCCCAATTTCACAGCCAGAAAAGACCGATTTGTTTATGCTTTTATATATATATATATATATATATATATATATATATATATATATATATATATATATATATATCAGAGTGATCGTTTAAAGAAAATGGTTGCGGAATTTGTTCCCAAAATAAAATATGATAACCATTTATCAAAACATTTCTCGAAAAGAATGTATTTTCGTTAAATAATAAAAACTCAGGATGTCATGTTCGTTACAGACCAAAAGCATAAACAATATAAAATAGACCTTACAATAGTTATTCAACTACTGATCTATAATCCAAAATCTCTCGTCAAGTCCACCAACTTATACCCTTGTGCCATTACCTGTAATGAAAAGAAAACTGTGTGGGTCAGGCTTGGGAGCCTGGTGAGCATATAGGGTTTTCAACCCACAATAATATAATTATTATATGTAATCAGCAAACAATCAACCCAATTACCCATCCCCATTATTTTCTTAAGGTTTTACCCTAAGAACCAACTATCCTTCATTCATTTATTCGTAAGGAATTTGGCACGAATTCCATTGCTGCCAAAGCTTATTTATCAGGCACTAAATCCATAGTTATCTGGCGTTAACTCCATAGTCACCAAGTTCACTTAACAAGCGCTAACTCCATAGTCGCCAAGGCTTACTCAACAAGTGCTAACTCCATAGTCGCCAAAGTTTACTCAACGTGCGCTAACTCCATAGTCGCCAAGGTTCATCAAATAGGCACGAAGTCACATCGTCGCCAAGGTTTATACAATAAGCGCTAACTCCATAGTCACCAACTATTCCATCTACCTATGTTCTACCCAACAATTTTGTAGATATAAATACTTACACAGTTTAAATCATTTAACACCTGTATAAAACTCCAATTTCCATGCCCATATCAAATAGACAAATAACATATAAACACATAGCACGTATTTCATAGCAAATACGTCATATTTATGTGTTAGAAGAAAGTAACTACACACTCACACATATAAACAATAATAAACTTAATACACTCAAACCATACTTGTATTATTATCGTGTTTATGAAAGGTAGTATACACTCACTTGATCAGTACTACGACTTGCAGAAGTAGTATTCTTCGGTAGATCTGAAAGATCTCCACAAAAATCGAACTTCTCGCAGGCAGAGCTTCGGCTCGGGAACCGCGCTTCTCGGGATCTTCGGGATCTCGGGACTTGCTTCGGGGCTCGAGAATAATACCGGGGCTTCGGGGTATTTCTGGCACGCAAATCAATGTAAAACGGGAGAGAGAAGAGAGAAAATGAACAAAAGAACCGGCTGCCCTCGCATCCTATTTATAGGAGGCTGGAGCCTCGGAGTACGCGGGGCGTACGCTTCCGAATTCGTCACTGCATGCGTCATCCGAAGAACTCGAGTGCGAAGGTCGTCATGCTTCGCTGTACGCGGGGCGTACTTCGGATGAGTCCGATGACTCGCCTTCGGATAATACCGGGATTTAATAATTAAATTTAATTATTAATTAATTAATAAACTTCGAAAATTCATATCTTCTTCATACGAACTCCGTTTTCGACGTTCTTTATATTCACGCGTAGGTGAGACTACGCTCTTCAACTTTTGTTTAGACTCCGTCGGCTAATTTTGACTTTTATTTTTATTATTTATTTTTAATAGGTCGGGACAGAAAATTTCGTTATAAATTCATAACTTCTTCGTCCGACGTCCGTTCTTGCCTAACTTTTCGTCGTTTCGCTACTAACAACGAGATCTTCGATTCTCGTTTAGATCGCTAAGGCTAAATATCATTCTAACGTAAATTCACTTTTTACGTCATTCAGCGTTGTGCTGGTTCTGTCGCGAAACTTTAACAAGTAATAACTTCTTCGTTATAACTCGGTTTTTGCCGTTCTTTATATGCACGGAAACCTTGTAACAGATACTACAACTTAGTTAGGTTTATTCATCCTAAATAATCTTCTATCAAAAAGTTATTTTTTGACGCTTATTGTCTCTAAATTGACTAGCCCTGATCTACGTGCGTTACAATTATCTCCCCCTTAGGATGATTACGTCCCGGAATCATCAACGAAATAGGATTTGTATAATGAATCCATAAGTTATCTCTCCATTCTAAGTAATAACCTTGATGCTCAACCCTGCATCTGCTCTTCGTACTACGTTGGACTTTAGATCGACATCTTTAAGTTACAAAATAAATCCTTATTGTGGACTCCTTCTTCTTCTAAGGCTAAATACATTCATTTATCTATTGTAACTAACCGATGGGTCGTGCCCCGATGACCTCTCATCGCGGTCCGACTCAATTAATATGACCACTAGGGTCGGAATAACTATCATCCTACTAGTCATTACCGAAACAAGGGAAATGACAAACTTGAATAAAACGAAGTCAATTACTAGCTTCTTGATAACCTTGTGACTTCCCCTGATCCAAGCGTGAGTCCTGTGCTTGCGGTAGTATAGATTTCTACTACCATTCACACATACTCATACTCGTCCCAAGTATTGTCTCGCAGTTAACCAAGTCACCATAAATAAATCATATAATCATTCAACACATCAGATAACAAAACCAGGGTTTATATTAAATCTTGAAACTATTACACAAAAGTTCAAGTTCACCTTATACTATGCCTCTAACAGGCTATGCTTCCTGATACAAACTTTATATATTAATATGAAGTCTTCATCTTTTAATCCTCCCATCCTTTTCTGCTTCGTTGAGGAACATGTTGAATCCCCTTGGCTGTGGAGGCGTGTTTTTCTGTGGGCAGTCTTTAGAAATATGACCTTCTTCGTTACACCTATAACACACCTTCTTGATAGGTGCACACTTGTTGGCGTAGTGCCCTGTCTTCCCACATTTGTAGCAAGTCATCTCCTTGCTACATTTCCCAAGGTGTTTCTTCTTACACTTCTCACACCACTTAGCTTCATCTCTTCCCCCAGATTTCGAGAATTTACTTTCTTTGTCGATTATTGAAGATCCTTCACGCTTCCTTTTCTCTCCAACTTTAGCTCTTTCCAGACCCTTTTCTTTTATTTGGGTCTCAACATTCTTGGCTGCCCAGATGGCAGCTTTCAGAGTGGTTGCTTGTTTGACTATCGGACCAAAGTCCGCTGGTAATCCATTGGCAAACTTGTTGACCTTGGAAAGCTCAGTTGGAATTAGGTGTGGAATAACCTTCATCTTCTCCGTAAAGCTCGTAGCGTATTCAGTAATGCTCAATTTTCCTTTCTTCAGATTCTGGAACTCATTGTTGATTTCCAGAAGATCTTGCTCAGAGCAGTATTGCAATTTCAGTTGCACCACAAATTCTTCCCAAGACATCTTGCTAGCTTCCCCCTTGGGCATCGAACCAGCCAGTAACTTCCACCAGCTCAATACTCCAGATTTTAACAGAGGGATTGCAAGAGCGGTCTTCTGTCTGTTGCTACACTCGCAACTTTCAAACATTGTCTCCATTTCGGAGATCCAGTCCATCACTTGCACCGGTGTCGGGCTCCCAGAAAGACATGGTGGTTTGGATGCCATGAAATCCTTGTACTTGCATCCACGTCCATCATTTCCTCTATCCTGGTTGTTTTGGCGAACTATTGGTGGGTTGGCTTGACCAACGGTCCCACTATAGTTTCCTCCTTCAGACTGCCCTCCATTTACTTCGGGCTCTTCAACTTGAATTGACAATTCCTCGCGATTCTGCCTGATCAGACGTCTGGTTTCTTCCATCTGATTATTCAACATTTCCTGGATCATCACTTGAACTCCGGCCATTGTCATTGGTTCAGGCACTGCTGCTACAACAGGTATTTGTTCAATTACTGGTATTTGATTCCTGTTTTCATCAGCATTTCCAACTCCACTCCTCGTTCTCACCATTTTTGATCTATACACCGAATAAGGTGAAATTAGATCCTTAGTCATGATAGATATTCAAATCGTCCTTATCACTCCAAAACGTTTACATGTTATTTCTAATATCGTAGACGCACGCTTAGAATCCTAAACACATAAGGTTCCCAGATCCGGTCGGCAACAGACCATAGATCCGAACAATTAACATCATATATGGCAAACATATAACAATTAGCACATAATAGCATTTTAGGCAATTTTTCCTAAAATAAAATAGTGTCTGTGTCAATTTAGGTGTACTACCTAAAATATAATGGACATACTCAACTCACAATTCCTAGTTCGCTTAAACTAATGCTCTGATACCAACTGTGACATCCCCAATTTCACGGCCAGAAAAGACCGATTTGTTTATGCTTTTTTTATATAAATCAGAGTGATCGTTTAAAGAAAACGGTTGCGGAATTTGTTCCCAAAATAAAATATGATAACCATTTTTTAAAACATTTCTCGAAAAGAATGTATTTTCGTTAAATAATAAAAACTCGGGATGTCATGTTCGTTACAGACCAAAAGCATAAACAATATAAAATAGACCTTACAATAGTTATTCAACTACTGATCTATAATCCAAAATCTCTCGTCACGTCCACCAACTTATACCCTTGTGCCATTACCTGTAATGAAAAGAAAACTGAGTGGGTCAGGCTTGGGAGCCTGGTGAGCATATAGGGTTTTCAACCCACAATATTATAATTATTATATGTAATCAGCAAACAATCAACCCAATTACCCATCCCCATTATTTTCTTAAGGTTTTACCCTAAGAACCAACTATCCTTCATTCATTTATTCGTAAGGAATTTGGCACGAATTCCATTGCTGCCAAAGCTTATTTATCAGGTACTAAATCCATAGTTATCTGGTGCTAACTCCATAGTCACCAAGTTCACTTAACAAGCGCTAACTCCATAGTCGCCAAGGCTTACTCAACAAGTGCTAACTCCATAGTCGCCAAAGTTTACTCAACGTGCGCTAACTCCATAGTCGCCAAGGTTCATCAAATAGGCACGAAGTCACATAGTCGCCAAGGTTTATACAATAAGCGCTAACTCCATAGTCACCAACTATTCCATCTACCTATGTTCTACCCAACAATTTTGTAGATATAAATACTTACACAGTTTAAATCATTTAACACCTGTATAAAACTCCAATTTCCATTCCCATATCAAATAGACAAATAACATATAAACACATAGCACGTATTTCATAGCAAATACGTCATATTTATGTGTTAGAAGAAAGTAACTACACACTCACACATATAAACAATAATAAACTTAATACACTCAAACCATACTTGTATTATTATCGTGTTTATGAAAGGTAGTATACACTCACTTGATCAGAAGATGATCGGACAGCACTACGACTGCAGAAGTAGTATTCTTCAGTAGATCTGAAAGATCTCCACAAAAATCGAACTTCTCGCAGGCAGAGCTTCGGCTCGGGAACCGCGCTTCTCGGGATCTTCGGGATCTCGGGACTTGCTTCGGGGCTCGAGAATAATACCGGGGCTTCGGGGTATTTCTGGCACGCAAATCGATGTAAAACGGGAGAGAGAAGAGAGAAAATGAACAAAAGAACCGGCTGCCCTCGCATCCTATTTATAGGAGGCTGGAGCCTCAGAGTACGCGGGGCGTACGCGTCCGAATTCGTCACTGCATGCGTCATCCGAAGAACTCGAGTGCGAAGGTCGTCATGCTTCGCTGTACGCGGGGCGTACACTCGTACGCGGGGCGTACACTCGTACGCGGGGCGTACTTCGGATGAGTCCGATGACTCGCATTCGGATAATACCGGGATTTAATAATTAAATTTAATTATTAATTAATTAATAAACTTCGAAAATTCATATCTTCTTCATACGAACTCCGTTTTCGACGTTCTTTATATCCACGTAGGTGAGACTACGCTCTTCAACTTTCGTTTAGACTCCGTCGGCTAATTTTGACTTTTATTTTTATTATTTATTTTTAATAGGTCGGGACAGAAAATTTCATTATAAATTCATAACTTCTTCGTCCGACGTCCGTTCTTGCCTAACTTTTCATCGTTTCGCTACTAACAACGAGATCTTCGATTCTCGTTTAGATCGCTAAGGCTAAATATCACTCTAACGTAAATTCACTTTTTACGTCATTCAGCGTTGTGCCGGTTCTGCCGCGAAACTTTAACAAATCATAACTTCTTCGTTATAACTCGGTTTTTGCCGTTCTTTATATGCACGGAAACCTTGTAACAGATACTACAACTTAGTTAGGTTTATTCATCGTAAATAATCTTCTATCAAAAAGTTATTTTTTGACGCTTATTGTCTCTAAATTGACTAGCCTGATCTACGGGCGTCACACGATCCAACATCGGTCTGTATACACGGTTCATGAGGTCCATGAACACGGCAGGATCATTGGTGAGCCCAAACGGCACTACCACGAACTCATAGTGGCCATAGCGCGTCCGAAACGCGGTCTTCTGCGTATCCTCCTCCGTGACCCTCATTTGATGATAACCCGAACACAAATCAATCTTGGAGAACCAAGATGCTACCTGAAGCTGATCAAAGAGATCATCAATCCTCGGGAGTGGGTAACGGTTCTTCACCGTTACCTTATTCAACTCCCGATAATCTATACACATCCGGTGCGACCCGTCCTTCTTCTTCACAAATAGAAACGGGGCTCCCCAGGGTGAACTGTTCGGTCTAATGAATCCCTTGTCTAGAAGCTCTTGCAGCTGCGTAGACAACTCCTGCATCTCGGGAGGAGCCAACCGATATGGTGCCTTGGCTATCGGTGCCGCACCAGGAACGAGGTCAATCCTGAACTTCACCTGTCGCTCCGGAGGTATCCCAGGAAGCTCCTCTGGGAAAACATCTGCGAAATCTCGCACTACTGGAACCTCGCTCACGTTCGCATTACCCGCCTCCCGGGTATCCATCACGTACGCAACATATCCTGCGCATCCCTGCTGAAGGTAACGTCTGACCCTCGCTGCTGAACATACAGCGGGTCCGCGCTGTGGCCTCTCGCCATGGATCACTAACTCTCCCCCACCTGGGGTCCTGACTCGCACTAGTTGCTGCACGCAATCTATCACCGCTCCATTAGGGCTCAACCAGTCCATGCCTATGATCACCTTGTTCCCACGCAACAGAATGGGAACCAAATCCACCAAGTAGCGCTCCTCGAACAAACGCAACACGTAGTCCCGTAATACCATCGATTCTTGCACCGATCGATCATCAACAATCTCTACTTCCAAAGGGCAATCCAGCATGCCCGAAGACTCAGGAAACTTTTTGCTAAGCGCAAGGGACACAAACGATCGGGATGCACCCGAGTCGAACAACACCTGAACTGGGATACCGTTCACATGGAACGATCCTAACACATATACATATATCGGGAACATATCAATATCACAACATCATATAAATAAACGAGAGGGAAAAGAATCATACCCGTCACCACATCGGGTGCTGCGCGTGCCTCCTCGGTGGTCAGCTGGAATGCTCGGCTCCTCACCACTGGGGCATCTGCCTTGCCCTTCTGGCCATCTGTGATCCGCAGGGTCGCTAGAGATGGCGCCTTCACCGACGCTGAAGCTGTCAACTGGGGACAATTGGCCTTCTTGTGGCCCCTCTGGTTGCAATGAAAACACAACAACTCCGATGTCTGAATAACTGCTGCCAGAGCAGTGCAATCCCTGCTATAGTGCCCAGTCTTGCCGCACTTGTAGCAGCCTGATGATCCCATCCTGCACGCCCCCTTGTGTGGCCTGCCGCATTTCCTGCAGCGGCTCGGTCCTGACTGGCCTTTCGGCCTACTGTCTGATCCCTTGGGCTTCTTCCCCGAAGCCCCTCCTGCCTGACCCTCTTCTGACTTCCGTTTCCGGATATGCTCCAAATCTATCTCCCTTTCCCTCGCCCTGGAAATCATGGAGTCCAAGGTAGGGCAATCCGAAAACTAACGTGCTCCCGGATATCGGCCCGGAGCATGTCATGATAGCGGGTCCTCCTCATGTCCTCATCACCCGCATATTGGGGCACCAACAGTACCCTCTTTCGGAACTTGGCGGTGATCTCCGCCACAGTCTCAGTCGTCTGCCTCATATTGTAGCACCTGGTTTCCGGTATGTGAATTTTATTTGAGTATTGCCCAATTTTAGCCTTGGACTCGGCGAGTCACTAGGTCCGACTCGCCGAGTAGGGACGAGACCCAGGACACGTTTAAGTTGGCGACTCGGCGAGTCCATATCCTGGACTCGGCGAGTCACCGCTGTTGGATGAAACCCTAAGTTTCAGGGGTTTGCTCCCTATTTAAACCCCATATCTGCCCCTTGCCAGCCCCCATTCACCCCCAGAGCTCCCAACCCTCGTCCTAAGCTTGTTTCTTGTGTAGTTGAGGCTCATGTGTGCATTCTTGAAGGTTTTGAGGCAAGAAGGGAAGGAGATCAAGAGAAAGGAGAGCCATCCAAGCATCATTGTGTTTTTCAGCTGTATCATTGAGGTATATCTCGTTCTTCCCCTGTTTCTATGCTTAAGATTTCACTTAAGACACTCTTGAGCAATTCCTCAAGCTTGTTTGTGCTTAATGTTTCGTAATAAGTGGATTGGCCTTTAGATCTAAGCAAGATTGAGCTCCAGGAGCTCAGATCTGTTAGCTTTATGGCCCCATATGGCTTGTTCATCCTAGATCTACCCTTTTGAGGCATTTTGAACCCTAAAATCCATATTAGTGAGTATCCACACGTAAAATTGGAAACTTTACGTGTGATTTGTGTCCTAGAAGTCCAGATCTATGAATGGCATGGACTGAAATCGAGTAAATCGGTGTATTTGGTGGATGCATGGCGACGACTCGGCGAGTCGTATGGGTGACTCGGCGAGTCTGGTCGCGAGTCACGATTTGGTCCCATCATGATGTATCGAGTTGAGTCGTGAGTCACAGGGGGTGACTCGGTGAGTTGGGAGCTGAACTCACCCATGTTAGGACTCGGCGAGTCAATGCCCTGACTCGGCGAGTCCAAGGCAATCTTCATAGATCAAGAACAGACTCGGCGAGTTGTTCATACAACTCGGCGAGTCTTAGCATAAAGTGTTCTTTGGATGAAGATGAACTCGACGAGTTGTTCATACAACTCGGCGAGTAGGATGAAGAGGTTGAACGTCAGTTTAGAAGATGAACTCGTCGAGTCATAGCCCAACTCGACGAGTAGAATCAGGGACGCAGGACAATAGTTTGCTAGGGACTCGGCGAGTGGAGATCCACTCGGCGAGTCGGGTAAACTAATAGTTGACTTCGATTTGACTTAGGGCTAGACCAGGGGTAAAATGGTCTTGTTACCCAAAGGACAGTTAGCAGTGTATGATTAAGTATATTGTGGGAATTACAGCCGGGGAGTTTCCGGAGCAGCAGCAACAGTAGTAGGTGATCAATTCCCACACAGACCAGCAGCTATTTCGAGGTGAGTTTCCTTTCATTAGTAACGGGTCTAAGGCACCAAGGCCGGCCCGTATAGATGAGACGTTAGTATTATAGTGTGGGCCGAGCCCGTATCTATTAGTCGAGTTGATTGTGATATATACCAGTATGATAGAACTGTTTATACTTGTTGTCTGCGTGATACTTGTATGATATGTGTTGACGGTTGGGTGTGCGCGAGGCCCGTATCCCTCCGAGAATGGAGTGTGGGCTAGGCCCGTATCTCCCAGGTAGCGAAGTGTGGGTGGGGCCCGCATCTTCACGAGTGTGGGCAGGGCCCGTATCTCTCAGAAAGTGAGGTGTGGGCGGGGCCCGTATCTCCTAATTGCATGTTATTTGTTATATGCTGTATGGTATGGGGTATTATGGGGGAGCTCACTAAGCTTTGTGCTTACGGTTTCAGTTTTGGTTTCAGCTACCTCCTCAGCTAAGGGAAAGGAGCCGGCACGGTAGCAACATGTCACACACACACTCTTCGGTTTCCGCATTTACGAGATTCACTGGGATTGTACTCTGATATTTGATGGATTGTATGGTTTGAATATTAAAACATGGTTTGCGATGTGTTATGGCGTGATCAAACAATGCTTTTATTTATTAATTTTTTCTAAAAGTAATATTTTAAAATGAAAATTTTTGGACATGAAAATTGGGTCGTTACACATATCCAAAAACTCCCTGGCCAGCTGCTAAAGCTCGACAGCCGGCACAAACTCTGTCCTGAACCTGGTCACAAAGTCCGACCAGATCATAGCCTCGATACCTGAGGCTCCCAAAGAATCACCCACTGACTCCCACCAATCTCGAGCTCGGTCTCGTAAACACCCTGCTGCATACCTCACCTTTGACCCCTCAGGGCAGAAGCTAGTCAACTGTGCAGACTCGATGTTTGCAATCCACCGCCTGGCAACAATGGGGTCCTTCACCCCGTGGAAGTCCGGTGCACCGCTGCCCCTGAAGTCCTTAAAGGACAGCGTGCGAGGTCCCGACTGGCCAGATGCCATGTCGCTCCTGAACACCCTGAGGCGATCCTCCATCAGCTCGATGATCCCTTCCTTGATCAACCCGAAGATGATGGGGGTCGACTCAAGGATACCTCTGGTGATCTCTGACGCGATGAACTCGCGTAGCCTCTTATCTACTGGCTCGGAACCTGATCCCGAACCCAACCCCTCTCCTGAACTGCCAACTGCTGGTCGCGGGCGTAGTACCACCATTCTGAAATACAAAGAAATAACAACTGTTAGCGATATTGATACCCCTGGAGGGATCCCACCCACTACTAGTTCCCTAGTCTTATTTTACCCTTCCTTGGTTCGGGTACGGATCCTCTGCTTTCAATAGTACGGGCCCATACTACCTTCCACATCTATCCATACCTTCCCTAAGGACCGCCTTGACTCGACCAGGTCCCTCTCCCTACTGCTGATCACTGCTACTCATTATCCTAGGCTTACCCTAGGAAACCTCTAACTCCACCCAACCCAACCCTCAGCTGCTGAAGGCCTCTTGGTGATGCCAATTAACTATTACCTGAATACAATCACATGCACTGAGGCTCGGATAATCCTTCGAGTAAGGGACTCATCTCTACAATGATTAAGACTCAAACAAGAGCTACGCAATACAGTCAAATCCAACACTCTAAGATTATTCAACCCTGATCACATGTGACTTAAACGTATTCACCTAACAGTTAACTCCCATCACTTCAAGGCCCACATAGCACAAAGCAAACAACATTTGGACATAAGAAAACAATCTCAAGCAACTCTATCCTCGAAGAGAGAACTGAACTAGCATACAATGCTAAACTCGTGCTATCAGGAATAACCTAAACAGGCTACCCTACTGTTGTCTACTCAGCTCTAGCATGCAACTCTTTCATATACTGAAGCACATAAAGCAGGCACATAAGGCATCACTCCTAGACCCTTAATCCTATTCTAGCATGCTGTTCTACAGAAACTGATAAACATAAATAAACTTGTATGGGTATATTAGGGAATACTTACTTGAGCTTGGCCGGTTGCGCACATCACACACATTATTCTTTCTTAAAACCCTTTACTTAACCCTTTTAGAAAACATTTTCTTTTTCCAAAATCTTTTAATCCCTCAATTTGAGTTCAAACACCCCCGAAAGTGTGTCCGAAGGGCTCTGATACCAACTTGTAACGACCTAAATTTTCATGTCCAAAAGTTTTGTTTTAAAACATTACTTTAGAAAATGTTAATAAATAAAAACATTGTTTGACCAAACTACATCACAACATAGACCATGTTCAAAAGTCAAGTCATACAACCAATCGAAACATCAGAGTGTAAATCCCAGGGAAATATAGTAAATGCGGAAACCAATGTGTGTGCATGATGTGCCGCTACCGAGCCAACTCCTTCCCCTTCGATGAAGAGGTACCTGAAACCAAAACTGTAAACTGTAAGCATAAAGTTTAGTGAGTTCCCCCATCGTACCACGTATCATACAATACATATCATACATACTGCTAGGCTATTCTGGGGTGCCTGACTACCCAGTACGGCGATTCTGGGGTGCCAACTACTCGTGTCAAGCCATTCTGGGGTGCTGACCTACCCATGTCGAGCTATTCTGGGGTGCTGACTACCCTTCGATCCTAACAACCGAACCTCGGGGACTATTTCACCCCCTACTACTACCATCACATATATCATATCACAAACGTAATATCAGACATATCTAGGGTGTCTGACCACCCTTCGGTCCTAGCAACCGAACTCTATTACTATCACATACAACATATCATGCCAACATATAACATATCAGGTAGTAGCAAACCTAGATGATATCACAAAGACAATCATTTAACATACAAATCCTACTGGTGGGCCGGCATTGTGGCCTTAGACCTACCGCTACTGGAAGGCAACTCACCTCGGAGTAGCTGCTAATCTTCGTGGGAATAGTCTGACTGCTGCTGCTGCTGTTCCGGAAATCCTCTAGCTGTATTCCCACCAAACACTTAGTCAAAAACTGCTAACTGACCTTTGGGTAAAATGACCATTTTACCCCTGATCATGCCCTAAGTCAAAGTTAGAGTCAACTTCCAGTTGACCCGAATCGCCGAGTTGGCTCGCCAACTCGCCGAGTCCATGTCCAAACGACTGTCCTGAATTTTGTTTCTACTCGTCGAGTTAGGCGTCGACTCGACGAGTTCTCCTTCCAAACTGATGTTCAAGTCCTTCATCCTACTCGCCGAGTTGTATGAACAACTCACATAGTTCATCTTCATCCGATGAACAAGTTATACTGTGACTCGCCGAGTTGTAGGAACAACTCGCCGAGTCTGATCTTGATCTAAGGAGATTGCCTTGAACTCGCCGAGTCTGGGCATCGACTCGCCGAGTTCCACTATGGGTGAGTTTTAGCTTCCAACTCACCGAGTCCCTCCTGGATTCACCACACGACTCGATATAACAAAAAAGGGGACAAACCCGGAGACTCGCGACTAGACTCGCCGAGTCCGCTCCATGCAAGAGCTAAAAATGTGATTTTGCTCGAATCCAGTCCATGTCATTCATAGATCTGGGATCCTAGAGCATGAATAACACATAAAGTTTCCAACTTTACGTGTAAATATCCATATATGGGGTTTTTAGGGTTCAAAATGCACCAAAAGAGTAGATCTAAGGTTTATATGCAATATGGGCTCATAAAGGTAGTGGATCTGAGCTCCTGGAGCTCAACTATGCTTGGATCTAGAGACCAATCAACTTATTTCGAAATATGATGCACATACAAGCTTGGAAATGAGCCATGATGGACTTTAATGGGGCCATAAGCATGGAGACAAGGGGGAAAACGAGCCATACCTTAGATATCACTCTGAAATTGCTCACAAGTGCTTGACCTCTTCTTCTTCTTCTTGATCTCCTTCCCTACTCACTCCAATCTCCAAGAGGACACACCAAATGGCTTCAAATCCACAAAACAAGGCTTAGAATGAGGTATATGGCTCTTAGGGTGAATGGGGGCTGGCTTAGGGGCGGAAAGGGGGATTAAATAGGGTGCAAACCCCTGAAACTTAGGGTTTCATCCAACAGCGGTGACTCGCCGAGTCCAGGATATGGACTCGCCGAGTCGCCAACTTAAACGTGTCCCGGGTCCCGTCCCTACTCGGTGAGTCGGACCTATGACTTGCCGAGTCCAAGGCTTAAAAAGGAAAAATACTCAATTAAGATTTACATACCAGGAACCAGGTGCTACATTTTCCTTTTTAAGGGTCTAAAGAGTAATACCTGATTTCGAGTGTTACATAGGTAGTTCGTGTAGCTAATATTGCGAGACCTTGAGTGGTCGTGATTCATCTCTTTGATTCAAATAAGTCTTCTCACTATACTATGTAGGATACTAGATGTTATGGTATGCTTGTTATCTTTGTGACTCATGCTTGAATGTTTACATTCTTTGTTTGGTTGGAACCATTTACATGCTTCGTTGGGTTAGACCTATTTACATGGGTCGTTGGGTTTGACCCTAGGACTGAGCCCATTATTTTGTGTTGTATGTGGTGTTTTGGGGAACTCATTAAGCTTCGTGGTTACAGTTGTGTATTATATGTTTTTCAATTTGTGCTTCTAGCAATGGGAAGACTCCATCTTGACTGTGATGCATGCGCATCTCATATATATTATGTTATTTGGCTTTTGTAATTTTTGATACATTTTACTAGTTTATCATGATTCGAACTTTTGGTACTTAGGATTTCTACGAAACATGTGTTTGGAATGTTTGGTTTATATTTGAAAAATGAAAATTTTGGTTTGAAAAGCAGGAAGTTACACTTGTATATTACCTTCTCAAAGTGTAAACCTTTCTCAAGCTTTAGTGTTCCTTTCATTATGGAAAGACGAAGACGAATTTAAGATGATGTAATGTATTTGTGGTAATGAAGCTATCAACATTATCTCTTGGTTGGATCCTAATCCAGGCATAAGATTTTGGTCTTATGGGCATTACACTAGCAATTGTAAGTAGATCGGGTGGTTAGATTCACCCATGTGCATTAGAGCTTTAGAAGTCATAATGGTTTTACTATGCCCCATGAACAATTTGCAAGACTCCCTTCAATAATTTTGCATGGAATCAAGGAGGTTGAAGTTGTTATTGTTTTTTAGTTGGACATTTTTTTCTTTTGTATGTATACAAATCTTGATAAGAAGCAAAAAATTTGTAATTGATCATATTTTGTGTATAATGTTCATTGTAATCTAGCCTTGTTTTAATGTTCACATTTTGTGTACCATTTTGGTATTAATGTACGATTTGTAAGACCAGAGGGTGTGGGTGAGAAACTCCTCTCACTTTTTGTGGGCTACAAGATCATTTCCTCACTTTCCTTTCCTTCACCTAAACCTAAGGAATGGGTTGGAAACTTCCCTCATTATTTTTTTATTTTTTTATTTTAAATATACTACCTATAAATATTATACTTATTTTGTAGGAAATTAAAAACTATGAGTTTTGATATATTCTTTTTTTATAATTTTTAGTAGGTATATAATTTAATAAGTATTAAAAAAGATTAAAAAAAGTTTTCCAATAGGAATAAGAGAGATAGTGAGAAATGGGTCTCTCACCACTTTTGCCTTAGTCAAGGGATGATGTTCAGCTGAGAGGGAAAACTTCACTCTTTCCCTCACCCATACCGTCCAGACTAATGGTTAACCTTTGTTGTAGCGATGACCTCTTGTGAAACAAATTTGGTGCCAATTTGAAAGCAATGGTTTATATAGTTGCAATTTTGAATAATGTCATTTTATCGGCAGATTTAGATATACGTAATTGTAGTTGCTTGAATGATGATTATGGTTTCTTAAGTGAAGACTTATACAACCGGTAAGTGTGCAGGGAAATGACTGAAATGCCCTCACATGAGGAGCACACCTCAACCATTAACGACACAAAAGTAATGGTGTCCTTCATAAGTACCATTTTTGCAAGGTTTTCAAACTTAGGGACCATCTTTGCAAGATAATCTTATATGGACTAAATATGGTATGTTATGTCAAGCACGTCGACCATATGTAATTTGGTCTTTTTTATATTTGACTGCATGGTAAAAGAATAATAAAACGTTTGTACAAACAAAAAGGGTAACCGTTTGTGCATGCATTTTGTTTACACTCCCTCGAGAATGTTGGGTATTCGAAGTTCCAACAACAGCGATATATTCACTCACTTTTGTTTGGTCCACATTTTCCTTTAATTTCCATTTCGCCACATACTTCTCTACTGTTCATCTCGGTAGCCCATATCTGTTCATCTCCCCCTAGCCCATAATCACCCTGAGATCAACTATATATACATCGAGAGTATCGATCAAGGATTACTCCATACAATTAAGCAACCCCTTCACGAAATCTAAAAAAACCCCCCTACTGAAACTGGTGTTTCAGTGATTTTACGTACTCTGCTGTGTAGATTGAACTTAATCAATGGCGGGTGGTTTAGAAGGGACGTCGTTTGAGTTCACACCCACATGGGTTGTCGCCGCCCTTTGTACGGTCATCGTTGGAATTTCCATCGCTGTCGAACGTCTACTACATTACACCGGCGAGGTCTGTTTTTTGTTTTTCATGTGGATTGGAATCAACTAATTATATTTGTTCAATCATGGACCCCTGGCTTTGTGTGCAGAAACTGAAGAAGGCAGATCAAAAGCCCCTTTTTGAAGCCCTGCAAAAGATCAAAGAAGGTTTTTCTTGCTCTAGTTTTATATACCATATTCTTGATACCGATCCCCGTATATATATTTTTTTGTTTGAGCTACTTTGTTGAATCTTTGTTAATGTGGGTGGGTGCAGAGCTGATGCTGTTAGGGTTTATTTCGCTTCTGTTAACCGTGCTCCAGTCTAAAATCATCAAGATTTGTGTGAACAAGAGTATAGTCGACCGCTTTCTCCCATGCTCGTTGAGTGAAAGAGACAAGTTACAGGGTACATCTCATCTTCGTCATCTGCTTGCTGAAGAAACAACAGGCATGGGTTATTGTGCTCTAAAGGTAATAAATTTAGATCAATCTTTAATATCATTATTTGGTTTCATGAAAAATTTCTTTCTAGTTTATGACAGATGCATTTTGTTCCGTATATATTGAAGATTAGATGATTTCATGATCCATGCCATGCATGAACAATAAACATTTAATTTATAGCTTTTGCTTCTTTCACTTTCTATTTTAATATGTCAGGAAAAGGTCCCGCTACTATCTCTTGAGGCGTTGCATCATCTACACATCTTCATTTTTATTCTTGCTGTCGTTCACGTGACGTTTTCTGTCATCACCGTTATATTTGGAGAGGTGAAGGTTAGTACATAGATGGTTCAATAACAAGTTCATTTGTACACAATAGATTTTTGTCATACATAACAAATAACAATTAGAGGGCTTGTACAATTAAATTCCCTACAAAAAAGATGATTGTAATTTGTACATATCAGTTTTTTTTTTGTCATAAGACAATTAAGCTGCACAAGCCCTCTAGTTGTTATCCATGACAAAATCTGTTGTGTGCGATTTGGCTCCTTTCAATCAATGTTTTAATTTTTTGCTTGTAACATACATGATTCTTCAATTCATTATAATGGAGTAGATGCGAGAATGGGAGCGTTGGGAAGAATCCATCACAGAAGATGATTTTGATACCCTACAAGGTAAGGGTTAACTATGACGTGTCATAAATTATTAATGGTTGAAACGGTCTACTTTGATATAGATTTTTTTTGTCGAATATAGCAGATGTTAATCGCTTAAAGAACGCATGTTTTTAATGAACTTCATGATTTGAGTGTCTTCCTGTCGGGAGATCTAAAAGGGTAACATGTTAGGGATATAAAATATCGGATTGTTACATGTCTATTTATCATTCTATCTGTCGACCAAACCTACTTTTAGTTTTCTATTTCCATATAAAAAGACATCCACACAGGTTTAATTTGACTGATACATGCATAGTTTAATATATCTAATTAAAATAACTTCATAAAGAAATCTCTAGCTATAGTGAATTAGTGATCCAAAAGTCAGTACCATTAATTTATTTGAGATAATTACAAAATGGATATCTTTAAGTTACATTCAAGCCTGGTCAAACATACTTAAACAAACAAAGAAAAAAAAAGTTTTCGTTTTACCAAAAATCATATGCAAAGGGCCACTCGATTTGATTTTAATCTAATAAAATATTAGCATTAATATTTGAAGTCGACTAATAAGTAATAACCAAATATTCTAACAAACTAGATTATTACAAATTATCATCAAATAGGAAGTAGATTTATATATAAATAAATCCTAACTATTTGGAGTTAAATCTTGAAAAAAAAAAAAAGAAAAAAAAAATCCTGGCCCCGCATAGGAGCAATCTATCACCGACTACACCTTCACCCTTCGATTCCCTTTTCCTTTTAAAATTTTGATAGTCTTGCACAAGACTATTTTTCCGATGAGGGAATATATAATGCTAACATGTTAAGACAACGTGCCAGAAACATTGATTGTATGCATTGGTTGGGGACAAACTTCCCTAATGTATGACAACATGGATGTGCTTCGAGCCAGAAATGACCCGAACCAGATCAGGTCCGAATAATCTAAAGTAGATGAAAAGTTGGAACCGAAACCCAGACCGATCGATTATCCTAATACGAGACCGGTTCGGTTCAGGTAATACGGGTTTTGGTTCGGTTATTAACCTGAAAAGACCGAAATAATATATACACTATGTTTTTGAATCAAAATGATCCGAATAACTCAAATAAACTGAAATGACCTGAATAATCCAAATAAAACGAGATAAAGAATGAAATTCGATTTCATGAAAGTAGAGTGGAGTTCGATTTCACAGTAGATGTTTTCTTTGTGGCCGATCACAGTAGGAAGCAAGGAGTAGGAGAAGCCGAGAAGTTTTTTTTTTTTTTTTTTTTTTTTTTTTTTTTTTTTTTTTGTGGCAAGGGTGATGAAGTTCAATCAATCCAACTAAGAAGCAACGATGAATCAATCAATCAAATTAGGTATCGATTATGGACTGCTAGAGCGGCGATGAAGTTAATTTTTTTTTTTTGAAAATTCGATCAGTATTGGGTAGCTAGGGATGTGAAACTTCGATCGACAATACACAAGAGCCAATAAGGATCGATCAAGTGACTATTCAATTTTCGGATCGTCCTTTTGGCCCGATTAAACCTTTATTCAGGTAACCGATAACAAATAACCCGAAAACTTAATTGGGCTAAAATAGATACCCGAGAACCGACCCAAATAACTTATTCAGTCCAAATTCGGGTCGTTTGGTCCGAGTTTCGATTTTCGGTTCGGATACTTGGTCCAAATGCACATCCTTACATGACTATGTCAATAAATCCAATGTGATCACGAACACCCACCAATAATTCTATAAGAATGCATTCTTTGGTATTGTCAATTCAAATAATGTTATCAATGTTCTTGACTAATCGTCGATAATCAACTACATTTTACAAAGAATAACATTCAATTGAAGTTAATAGAGTACGAGACAAACACGTGTTATTGAGCTAATGGATATACTCTAAGTGGGCTACATTTGTCAATTCACATATCAATAAGATGATAAACTAATAAAGTTTAAAGTGACACAAAGATTTGTAAGAAATGATGTGGAATGAACGTTTGGTGTCCTTAGGCGATGTTGACAGAGCGAAAAATCCATCACGAACATTGTCTTCAAAAATAATAATATAAGAAACATAATATATATATATATAAAATAAAAATAATAAAAAAGAGTTAATAAACATAACTGATAAAAAAAATAGATATAGCCTATAGACTAACTACTTATACCACAATAGATTAATATTTTATTTAAAGTACACTAAATTATAGTTTGGTCATCGTGGTTTGTTTACATCTAATCCAAATTTAAAACATCGAAGATGATGCTGACGTCAAAAGATGAAATAAATATAAGATAATAAGATATGGCCTAATCATTTTTTATTTAAAATAGGAATTTCCTAATATCTACCTTAAAGAAACATATACAAAATATTAGAGTAAATGATACGAATCGTCCCTATGGTTTGAGGTAATTTATACGTTTGGTCCCTAACTTATATTTTTAACTCGGAAGGTCCCTACTATTTATTTTTGTCACGTGATTGGTCCCTACTATTTGTTTTTGTTACGTGTTTGGTCCCTGCCTTACTAAAAAAAACTATTATTTAAATAAAGAAAAATAATGGGGTAGGTAAAGTAAAGTGAGGGGGATGAAGTTGAGGGTGTGGTTATTTAAATAAATAAAAAAATCAATGGCAAAATAGTCTTTTTATGTAAGATAGAGACCAAACATGTGACAAAAACAAACAATAGGGACCTTCCAAGTTAAAAAAATAAGTTAGGGACCAAACGTGCAAATTACCCCAAACCATAGGAACCATTCGTGTAATTTACTTAAAATATTATTTATGAAAAATATATTCACCATAATTAAATATTAAATTTATTGAGAATACTCTTCATTGAAAATATAAAATGTATTAACAATTTTTTCTATAATTAATACATTTGAAATTTACATTTAGTTATTTAATTAATATATCTCATAATTAATATTTTCCATATGTGCATTTAGTTTTTAAAAGACATATGTTTGATCTTCAGGATTGTTATCATCAATGGATTTCTATTAAATACTTGTAAAATGATTAGATTCCCTTCAACCCAATTGAAAAAACTACAGACTAAAAAGGTTAAATTTGTAACCTAATCATATTTATATCCAAATTTAAAAATAAATAAATAAATAAATAACTACAGAGTTCATTCCATCAACTCGTCCTTGTTAACTTCTTTTTTTCATCTCTTGTTTGAGTTGTTTTTGAAAATAATTTATTGATTTGTTGGTTTTTTGAAAAGTCGATAATTTTTTTTTTTTTTTACAAACTTAAATATATTTTTTAGAATATGTTTTTCATTAGCTTTAAAAAATAGATTTTAAAAAACATGTGAAATTTGCCTTTTAAAAATTGTTGGCTTTTTAAGGCCGAAGAGTATGTAGTGGGAAGAAGTGTGCGGGAGTCCAAACTACGGCCGAAACACTACACCACCACCACAGTTTAGACGTGCAGGTAAGGGTGAGAGGAGGCTACCCTATAATTTCTCTCTTCGTGTGATTGGTCAATATTTTTTATTGTTTTTTTTTAATTTAAATTATATAAAATTATAAAAAAATATAAAATTCATAGTTTTTAATTCCCTACAAAACCAATATAACATTTATATAAAATATATTAAAAAAATAATAATAAGTTAAAAGATAGTGAAATGTGATTATTTTAAGTTTTTTGATGGGTGAAAAGTGAACGAGTAAATAGAAAACTTACGTGAAAATGAAAAACAGAATGGTCGGTTTAACCAAAATAGCTTTTAAAAAATTATTTTAAACGAAACAACTTATTACCAAAAAAACAAATCCAAACATTTTTTTAACTATTTTTTTTACCAGAATAAACAATTTGTTAAAAGAACAGTTCCTTGGCTCTTGCCGGAAAATCACCAAGCGAGATTGAATTAACCGCTTCATCTTCCCCAGCCACCATGTCTTAAACACCACCAGAATTCGACGTTGCAGAAGGAATTAAGCACGACTGCATCTTCGTCCCCTTTCTATTTAAATCACTTCAAAATTCCAAAAGCACATTATCTGTGTTGTGTTCTCTCTATTCGATTTTGCTGCAGAAAACTGTTGCTAACAGAGCATTTATCTTTTCTGATTGATCGTCCGTTTTGCCGTTCCCAAAGAGTTAGGTGGTGCCAAAGAAAGAAGTTTTCCTGATCCACTATGGAATTTTAGGGTTCCCGATTGATCATCACATTTATGGAACACCACTTTTAGGGTTCTTGAATTGCTCCTCAAATTTATTTGTGTGTAAAAATCTAATTTGATCATCAAGATTTTTTGGGTTCTTTATTGATCCACAGAAGGGATTATGGATTGGTGGTGGGTCCATGTTAAAATGTTAAATGTCAAGAGCATAATAAGAAATAAGAAATAGTATAAATTTTTTATTGAGGGTAATATGATCATTTACAGAGAATGCTTAAAGGTAACATCCTCAGAGAGCAGAGACAACTTTCGGGAATCATGAGTTTATATATTCACATCAAATTTTAAAAAATTAGACTAAAATTATAGAGAGTAATTTGAACTATTTAAGTTTTATATATTCACACACTACACACATTGTTATGAGTTTATGCCCTAAACTTATAATCACGATGCTTTACAGTTTTGCAGCGGAAAGTGAGCTTTGTTGAAGAGGCTGATGATTTCTTCAAGAACAGATTCTTGGGTATTGGAGGAAGCTCAGCCATTCGAGGCTGGCTGGTAAGTAGCGTCATTGATTATATAAGTAAAAAATAATCATATATAGCTGTGAAGATTAAGTGCTTAACCTATTAAGCCTGTTAAGTAAAAAAGAAATAGTTAAGTTTTTATGTTCCGATTAAGTCAAAAGGAAACATACATGTATAGCTCTAGAAAAGAAGATGTTATCCATACAACATTTTATGCAGACATCGTTACCCCAATAGAACTAAATGGGAAAAAAATCGATGAATTGCTAGATTTGTTTGTTGTTGTTGTTGTTGTTTTTTTCTGACTTTTATTCTTTGAGAACATTACAGCATTCTTTCTTCAAGCAATTTTACTGGTCTGTGACCAAGTCAGATTATGTGGCACTGCGTTTGGGATTTATTACAGTAAGGATCTAACTCAAAGAGAGGTGATAAAAATTGATTCATCCACATAAAATATATGTTTCATTGACTTGTAGGATGTTTTGTCTTATGTGGATGAATGAATTTGTTAAGTGGAAGAATGAGGTCGTATTATTTGTAATACTTGTGTATTATATCCCTTTGTTTGATAGAATCATTGCAAGGGGGTCCCGAAGTTCAATTTTCACAAGTACATGATACGTGCCCTGGAAGATGATTTTCAAGAAGCCCTTGGGATCAGGCAAGTGGTTTCTTTATTTCTAAAAACATTTTTGGTCTATTTTTACATAGATGAGTTTTAATTTCTAATTTTGTTGTTTGTAGCTGGTATCTGTGGTTATTCGTGGTCATATTCTTGTTGATGAACATTAATGGTATGTAATTACATTATTACTCACTGAGCATTCGTCAAAAACTCAAAATCTTTCCTTGTGTTTGATTAGTTAATTTAATTTCTTACTTACTAAGCACCATAAAATACTTTTAACGTTTTTTGACTCTTGGGTTTTTTCGCAGGTTGGCATACATATTTTTGGATAGCTTTCGTCCCATTCATTGTAAGTAGTCCCCATAAGTTAGAAAGTCAATTTGAGTTGAAATGAGTTAAAAAAAAATGTTTTTGTAAAATTTTCAGCTTCTACTTGCTGTGGGAACAAAGCTGGAGCACATAATTATTCAGTTGGCTTATGAGGTTTCTGAGAAACATATAGCCGAAGAAGGCCACAAAGTGTTGATAGAACCCAAGGATGATCACTTTTGGTTTAACCAGCCAAGAATCCTCCTTTTCTTAATGCATTTCATCCTCTTTCAAAATTCGTTTGAGATTGCATTCCTCTTCTGGATATGGGTATGTATGTATGTATGTATGTATGTATGTATGTATGCATGTATGTTTCTCTTTTCTGGAAACACATAAAAAAAATTGGCATCTCATGCTTTACATTTATGTAATAGCTTCAATTTGGCTTTGACTCTTGCATAATGGGGAAACTGCGCTACATTATCCCGCGACTCATCATTGGGTAAACTACTTATACTGCTAAAACAACATAAACCATTTACTAAAAAATATCATATCATTTTATTTCAGGGTATTCATTCAGGTTTTGTGCAGTTATAGCACTCTACCACTTTACGCCCTACTGACACAGGTATGTTATTATTGTACATGTTTGAATATCTAAATTTGTATTCTTCAATGATGATGATGATGATGATGATAGATGGGAACTAATTTCAAGTCAGCAATATTTGCGGAGCATATAAAACCACTACTCATGGGTTGGGCTAAAGATGCCAAGAAAAGGGTGGCACATAGCGGGGGAATCAGTGGCTCAGCTTCAGCTGATCATGCCTGTTAACTCAACCACAACTCCTTAATAGTAATATTATGTCAGTGTTTATAAAAAGCTACAATAAATTACTTTTGTGTAAATTGCAATAAACTTTAAAAACAAGTTAGCTTATGAAAAGCCCGTATAGTATAGGGTTTATGTCGTAAAGTACCAGTAAAGTTGTACCTATTTACCCGTTTGACCACTCAGGTTCTTCAAGACACGAGTTTGCAACTTAACTTGATGTTTTGTATTTAGTTTCCATTGTAATATATGCTACAGCTGGTAAAACAGGGTTTGATACTTCTGTGGTGTACACGTAGGCAAAATAAGGTAAACATCAAAAGCAACAACACGAACAAGATGAAGAACCCATGAAAGAAAATGAAGAATCCCATCTCTATAAAACCCATAAAAAAAGGTGAAGAACCATGATATGTAATTATTTGTTTTAATCTTCATGACACAAACCATGATTAATCATTTGCATCACCATATGATCATGACATAAACCAACTGAATATGATGAAGTCTAGTTCCAAATCAAATCTCATTTAACAATCGCTATTAGATCATTGGTTGTGAGATCTTAGGTTGAGATAATTTGTAGGTCTTCTTCCATATGTATTGAAACACCTATTTTTTTTATTTTAATTAGTTTAAATCTTTTCAAAAGTCTTTAATCAATTTAAAAATGTCATTTACGGAAATAAGGTCTCATACTCATAGTTCTCAAAAGAGTACCCGTTTTAGAAGTACTTTAGAGGAGAGTTAACCAATCAAAACATCAAAACAATAGTTTAAGACTTTAAGTAACCACATAACAATGTGTCCTAAAATCCAAATCGTCCTCCAAGTCTTCATTTGCTTCTATCACTTGAATACATGTCAAAGAAATTGATATTATCCTTTCACCAATGAGAAATCCCTAAAATCATTTGTAAAACTTTTAATAGAAAGTTGAGTCTTTAGTAATTTATGATTAGGAAAGTCTTTCACTCTTGGAAATCTTTAATCATCTATCATTAGTAAACCATAAGTCATTCTCAAATAAAAGTATAAATCATAAATCATCATTTAGTCATATCGAAATATCATCATTTTAGTTGTAATAAAAATATCATTATTTTAGTCCTAACCATAGTAACAGTATAGTCATAAAAAAGTGTAGATACAATACAATGTGCTTGTAACCCTTTCCTAAGTTAATCCCATAATTCAACCTCACAAGTCATAAATTGATAAGACGAGTCGGTATGGGCCTCGACGAGAAGCGACGAGACCCACGTGGCACTCCGCGACGCCGTTGTAACGCGGTGAACACCGCCCCCCCCCCCCTAGCCGTTGCTTCTCGTCGCCCGGAACTCGTTGCGTTGGAAACGAGTTGTAACGTAGAAATATCCGTGCTATTTTTTTTACCGTTATTAAACGGTCCATTTCAAAAAAAAAAAAAAAAAACCTTTTTACCATTTATATATATACATACACTTTATTTTAATTTTTATATACCTTTCTCTCATTCTCTCTATATCTTTATACACACTTTCTCTCATTCTCTCTATATCTATATCTTTAATTCAAAAAATGGAGCAAAACCCAAACACCCCCCCTCCATCATCAAACCCAAACACAACCTCACCTCTCGGATTTGCGGGGTACGAAAATTATTTTAACCTTTTGTCGTCTCAAGGTTCACCACAAATACCATACCAAGGTGCCGCTTTCAATCCCGTTTCACCGCCACTACAAATTCCCAACTCACCTTACGTTCAACAAAATCAATTTGGTCAACACCCAAATTTACAACAAAATCTTTTCTCTACTTTTGGTTCGATGCAACAAACAACAAATCAACCGTCGCCTACAACACAACCAACAGTTCAAGTGGAAGCGGGAAGTAGTAGGAAAGGGAAAGGGAAAGGAAAATCAAAAGGGAAATCAATAGCGGTGGAATCTGAAAATGCAGACGTTCCACAATGGTGGACACCGGAGGAGGAATACGCTTTGACGAAGGCTTGGTGTGCTACTTCAAAGGACGAACTTCGTGGAAATGGAATGAAAAAAGGAGCTTATTGGGGGGCGGTGCTCGACAAGTTTCACGCTATTTTAAAGAAAAATCTGTATCGCAACAACGACATGTTGAGCAGCAAATGGGGTATGATAAGTAAGCGGTGCAGCAAATTCAACGGTATTTACAACCGGATTGCGGCGCAACAACAAAGTGGAACCAACGACTTTGATTTGTTCAAAGCTGCGAAGGAACAATATCGGGTCGAAATGGGTCATGTTTTCGACTTTGAAAAATCATGGGAATTGTTGCGAGCGGATCCAAAGTGGAATAAAACGCCTACATCGTCGGAGGTTCAATCCAAAAGGTCTCGCAATTCTAGTTCGGTCGACGTGTCGGACGCACGGACTAACATCGACCTAAACGTCGATGACGATGAGATCCAGGATGATATCCAAGAGATATCCCCACCACGACGACCGCCCGGACGCGACAAAGCGAGGCGTGCTGCAAGACATGCGGAGGAGGTGGAGACGAGAGCAAAAGATGCGGCGGAAATGAGAGCGAAATTCGACGAACATAATTTGTTAATAAAAGAAAAAAAATGAGTTGAAACATCGTCATTTGGAATTTCTGGAAAGGCAGGCACGGGAGAAGCAGGAGCAAAAAGAGAGGGAATTAATGACACAACAGTTGTCAATTCTCCGGACAAGCGAGGAGGGTTTAGCACCTGCTGATCTAGCGGTGCTACAAGCAATGAAGGAACAAATTAGGAAAAAATATTTGGGTTGATTAGGATTTGTGTGTGGTATTTAGTAGTGATTTCAATGTTATTTTAGTTATTACTTTAGGTTTAAAACTATGTTTTTTTAATTGTAATCGGATTTTAGATTTGTTTTTAAAATTATATGTTTTATAAAAAAAATATTAGTTATTAAACAAACGCAAAAGGAAAAAAAAACAAAAAAAACGAAATAGTAAAAAAAAAATACAAAAATAAAAATATTTATTTTCAAAATATTGGTGTTACATCTTGTTGCTTCTTGTTACCCATTTCCCCACTTGGTGTTATAACACCACTTGCTTATGTGGCATGTGAGGTGGTATTGCACCTTGTTGCCCACACCCAATGCTCTAAAATAAGAAGTGTCTCACATAGTCATCGTGAGAGAGTATCCAAACAAAGAAGGTATGGTTGTCTAACGGTGCAAGAAACCCTTAAGTCATAGCTAGGATAATATGCACACTCACAAAATTTAAATATAAGGTAGTTACCATTACATGCAAGCGAGGCATTGTACCTGTACTCTCCAACATATTAAGATATTGTACTTTGAAATAGAATCATTTCTAGTAATTTAGTTTAGTTATAGCCTTATACCATTAAACTATTACAAAAATTTAATTTTTTTAGATAATCAAAACGTTGTACCTTGAAACATTAGACTTGTTTGTTTTATGTTACCTTTTCTACTATTAACAAATTATATTATTAACTTGTTTTTGTAATTTCAAAATCTAACCAATCGTGGTGTTATACATTTATACTTCATTTAATGAATTAAACTTTAGAATTTTTAAGGTATTAAGATGTTCTACTTTAATTTTTTTCCATTGCAATGCATTTTGAAAATCTAACCAATTATAACATCACACTTTCAAAATTGAACCTATTAGTATATTAAGATATTTTACTTGCATTTTCCCTTAAGATATTGTACTATTAAAATAAAAACCTTTTTGATATGTTACAAATTGCTGCATTATGCATTTTATTTTTTAGATCAAGACATTGTAGTTTAAAGTTTTTTTTTCTATTTAAAAATTTTATAATTAAATTCTTACCAATTATTAGACTGTAGTTGCACTTATAGTGCAACACTTTTAATTATTCTTTCCATTTTAACATTTTCCTTTCAAAGTCCAACCTATTAAAACATCATTGTACTTCTGTTTTTGTTCTATTTATCTTGAATTTAGTTTTGATTACCAATAGATGCATTATACTTTTATTTTTTCCTATTATTACACTGTAGTTGCACTTATAGTGCAACACTTTTAATTATTCTTTCCATTTTAACATTTTCCTTTCAAAGTCCAACCTACATTGTACTTCTGTTTTTGTTCTATTTATCTTGAATTTAGTTTTGATTACCAATAGTTGCATTATACTTTCATTTTTTCCTATTAAGATATTGTAATTACAGTTACTTTTTGTTGTTGTGCTTTGAAAATCTTAACTTGTTTTTACGGTTGGTTACCAAACTATAAATTTATACTTCTAATTTTTTTGCAATTAGGATATTATATTCTTAGATATTTTTCTATTTATCCGTGTAGTAGTAACAGGTAACTATATATAACATTATACTTTAGAAATCTAACTTATAAAAAGATTGTACCTTCCAATTTCTTGTCATATTGAGAATATGAAAAAAAAAATTGAAAGATACAATCTTTTTTATATTTTAGAAATCTAACTATATAACATTATACTTTTGAAAAGGTAACTATTTATAATATTACACTTTGAAAATATAACATATTTAGGCATTAAAACCCAACATGTTTGATTATAACATTATAGTATCAATATATAACCTATCAAGACATTGTAGATTTAATTATTTTCTTATAATGTTTTGAAAATCTAAACAATAATTAAAACATCCCAAAAACATGGTTCAAAATTTTCATTTTTAATTTATAAATAAAACCACAGTAAACCAAATCATCTTATAAAAACATAAGTGATAGTATCTCAAAACATTATATCAAAATCACATGTCCAAACATCAGAGTAAATCATCCCAGGCTAAACGATGTGATGTGTGCAATGCAGTCATCCCGAGCTCTTCCCCTTACTAGCGGAAGTACCTGAAACCAAATCTGAAAACTGTAAGCACGAGGCTTATTGAGTCTCCCCAAACTACCACATACTATGCACATATCACATAATCACATATCAACATATAATGCGCCTCGCCCTGCTACATCGGGCCCCGCCCGATATCGGCGTTGCCCGGTATCGAGCAAAGCTCGATATACGTATGAGCATATATACTAGTACACATAAACATAAGCATAATCACCTAATCATAGACATATAAACATTCCTTGGGCCCCGATCGACATCGAACTGAGATCTGGAAAGCATACAAATATTCCTCGGGAACCACCCCGACATCAGACCGTAGTCCGGAAACATACAGAAACAAACACATGCAAGAATCACAAAGACATCAAGCATACAAACATTCATCAGGTACCGCCCCGACATTGAGTCGAAACCCAGAAAACATATAAACCTACATCGGGCCCCGCCCGACATCAGACCTTAGTCCAGAACATACTAACATACATACACGAGCCGACATTGGTGCCTTCGACCTGTTCCTACAGGACAAAACTCACATCGAATGTCAGGTGAAATAGCTGAACGTCTCTGCTCTTACAACCGGCTCTACTCATTCCCTATACATAAATAACCCCTTAGATTCCATTCTATACACAAGACCCCTTCACGGGTCAACCTTGATCAAAGTCAAGGTCAAGGTCAAAGTCAACATCTATTCAAAGTCAAAGTTAACACCCTGAGTTGACTCAACTCGTCGATTCATCCCTCTGACTTGCTGAGTTTTCATGTTCAGCAGAATCGTGATAAAATGAGTTAACTCGCCGTGTCCCTCCTAGACTCGTCGAGTTCTGCCCTTTACAGAGACGGGACAAATCGTTCTAACCCATCGAGTCTATCCTGAACTCATTGAGTTTTTCCTTCTACGGGGTCGGGACATTTCGAACCAACTCATCAAGTTCCTCTATGGACTCGACGAGTTATTTAGTCTGTTAAGCCATCTTAATGGATTAAGCCCCTATTCTTCAGATGTGAGCTTCATATATACTTTGAGAACATCCTTTTAAGGGTAAAGTTTCCAACTTTACCCATTAATATCCTTACATAATGGGTTTAGCTCAAACCTTAATTCTTTAAGACCTAGATATTGGTCCCAACACCATCTATACTCTAAAGCAAGGCATATAAACTGAGATATGGACTCTAGACACTACAAAACATATAAAGCTTCCACTTTTCCCTCCATGCATGGCCTTTTGGAGCTTAAAAGGCCAAAATAACATCCTAAAGCTTGCATGGGGCTTCCATGACCATAAAGTTTGCACCTTTATGCAATGAGAGCCCTTCTAGGTTCTATATTTAAAGGTATACTCACTTGGGAAGTCCATTTCCCGAAGATCGTACTTCTTCGACCAAAAACCCAATAAAATGACAATAAGGAGATCTAAGAAGTTACTAAGCAAGTTTGAGACTTGCTTACCAGAAAATGATGAGAATGAAATGGAGTCTTTGGATCTACTAGCCTCTTCTTCATTCCCTAAGATTTCCTTCCTTCACAAGCTTCCACACACACAAAACTTCACTAAAAAATGGCTCACAAGCTCACAAATGCATTAGAGTTTTAGGAATTAGGGTTTGGGACTTAGAGGCTGGAAATGAGGTTAGGATGAGGGGATTAAGATGCTTAAATAGGGTGCAAAACCCCAAAATTAGGGTTTCACCCCTGCTGGCCTACTCGTCGAGTTGATGCTCTCAACTCGATGAGTAGGTTGTTTAAAACCCGCATCCAGATATGTTCCTACTCGACGAGTTCGGGGCCTCCAACTCATCAAATTTACATATAAAAGTGAATAAATTATTATTTTAATTACATGACAGGAACCATGCGTTACAATAATAACAATTTATTTTCAATTATAACATTATACATTAACAATCAAACCGATAAGACATTGTGTTTTAAAATTTCAAAATTGTTTATTTTTTTGTTGGTTATAGCATTATACTTAATTTTTTTATTAAGTCATTGTACTTTGAATTTTTTTTTAGCATTATACTTTTAGTTATAGCATCATACTTTCAACATCTAACATATTAAAACATTGGAATTTTAATATCTAACGTCTTAAGGCATTATACTTCGAAAAAAAAATCTATTATGGTTTGATTTTGGTTACTAGTTATAACATTATACGTTCAAAAGTTTTCCTCCTATAAGACATCCTAGTTTGAAATTTTTTCCAATTCTAGTATTAAACCTCAGTTAAAACACTATACCTTTAAACCTATTTAAGTTATGTTCCTAATTATGACATTTTATTCTCAATCTTTATTCATGTTAAGACATTGTACTTTTGTATCACTCCAAAAATCATGATAAATTTAAAATTTTAAAAACCAACCATTGATCAACATTGTTTACAAAAAGTCAATGCTTCAAAAGCGTTATTTAAAATCAGAGTTTTCTCATGACCCGGTGCCATAAAAAAGTAAGTTGTGTACGATCATGCATTTGCCTTCCCACGATCCTCAGAAGTGCCTAGAACGATAAACTAAAAACTATAAGTCAAAGCTTAGTGAATTCCCCCAATGTACCAACACACCACATAACAAATAAGCGTACAAATATGAGCAACCAACCTGAATAACCGCCTTGCAGGGCCTATAGCCTATCTAGACGGCTCTATGATCCTTCGATATGACTGGACCGCCTTGCAGGGCCTACAACCTATCCAAACCGCTCCATGGGCCGTCGGCCTGACTGGACCGCCTCGTAGGGCCTATAGCCTATCCGGTCGTCCCCAGGTGTCTTGGCCTATAACACAAAGCAGGACCACCTCAACCCAACCCAACATGTCTACATATGCAACAAATAAACATAAACACAGAGACAACAAATACAGATAACCATACGAATCTACTAAACAACTACAAACTATCATATCACTATTCTAACGTAGTAACGACCACAAAATTTTCAAATTTCATAAGCTAACTATGAATTTCAACTTACAATCTACAACAATTACCGAGATCAAAATTATTATGAATTGTATGCTAAAACTATTATGAAGAGCAAAATTAATAATTAGCAAAAATTAATTATTATGATCATTGTTTATAACTACGTCTATGAATCAACAACTGATAGAAAATTAGTAATGAAGGAAATAATAAGTTTATTAGCATTTTCTTTTTACGATGCTAATACTAAAGATGGAAAATTTTGTGAAAACTCTTTGTCCCACATCGCCAAACTGAAAAAATAAGGCAGGGGAGTTTCACTAAAAAAGAGGGGCTCCACACTTTGTTCGGAAAAACAATCACAAGCAATAGCTAATTTGATAACTTATTTTGAGTAAAATTCTTTGCATTTTGTTTAAACAAATGTTAAATTGTTTTTAATTAATTAAATTTTTTCATAATCAATTTTTAAAACATTGGATTGATGCATCAATATCGGGTTTTGGGGTTCGGGTCGGTTTTCGGGTAAGAGTCCTGTCCCAATGGGGCGCCCTGGTAAGAAACCCGTCGGGGTTCGGGGTAGGTTTGGGAACAACTTTCAATTTCGGGTTTGGGTTTGGGATTGTCTGCCCTGCCCCGAACCCAACCCACTGCTATTCCTAATCCAAGACCAAAATACCACTGAGAGTCATAAAGTTTCCAACTTTAACTTTATGACTCTACATGCCCATTAAGTGCTTAATACACAAAATCCCAATTTCTTAACACCTTAAGACCTTCTAGAGCATGCATGAGGAAGAACTAAGCATCAATATCACATTTTTATGACTCAAGACCCCTCAATGGGTCTGAAAGGACATTTTATTTGATCAAGAGCATGCTATGCTTAAGAATCACAAAGGTTGAGACTAAAAATGCCCTAAATGAAGGAATATATAAATCTACATGAAAGGATGATCAAGATAAGAGCTTTTTACCTCCTAGAGATTGCTAGCAAGTAGGGAATCCCAAATCTAAGCTTCTTCCAAGCTCCAAAGTCCTTCTACCACCTTCTTCTTAAAGAACACCAACAAAACACACAAATAAGCTCAAAATGTACTCTTCTCACTTAGGGTTAGCTAGAGGGATGAACTCTGGATGAAGGCTGATTAGGGTGAAGATCGTGGGGACATAACGATGTTTAAATAGGGTCCAAACCCTAAAATTTAGGGTTTGAAACCCTCGTACGTACGCCCGATGTACAAGGCCTCGTGCATGTACAACCTGTGTATGAAGCGTACGCCCAACATACTAAGTCTTTAGCTAAAATTACTGAAATGCCACAATGGGCCATTCTGCAATCCTCTTCATACACAAGGGCTAAAATGCAATATTCTTCACATGTAGGTTTTAATTCGAAGTTACCTCATCATCGGGATGTTACAATTCTCCCCCACTTGGACTAGACTTCATCCTCGAAGTCCGCTGATGTGAACAACTCCGGGTAATGCTCCCGCATCTCAGACTCGGGCTCCTAGGTCCACTCGGAGCCTCTCTGATGTTGCCACTGAACCTTTATTAACAATATCTCCTTTTTGCGTAGGACCTTCATCTTTCTCTCCACCACTGTTACTGACCTCTCAACATAATTCAGACGCTCATCGACCTGAATATCATCCAAATGGACCACTACCTCTTCATCCAATACGCACTTTCACAACTACAAAACATGGAAAGTGTTGTGGATCTAACTGATCTCACTCAGTAAATCTAACCGATAGGCCACCCTGCCCAACCTGGCGATCACATGAAATGGTCCAATATATTGGGGACCGAAATTTACCCTCTTCCTGAAGCGTATCATACACTTCCATGGTGAAACCTTCAGTAGCACCATATTGCCGACCTAGAACTCCAACTCTGATCGACGTCGGTCGGCATAGCTCTTCTGCCGACTCTGAGTTGTCTACAATCTCTGCCTGATCTTTTGGACGAGCTTTGTAGTTTGGAGGACCACCTTAGACCTCCCCAAGACTCTATGACCAACTTACCCCCAACAAACTGGGGTACATGTAACATCCAGACTTCCATGTATATCATTTGTTATTTTTTTTATCTCTTGAGCTACTTGACGATTCGGTGCTCCAACTCATCGAGTAGAGTCGCGATGTGCCACGTGGGTTTAATAACCTACTCGACGAGTCCAAGGAGTTGACTCGCCGAGTAGGAGCTTGGATGAGAAACCCTAAATCCTCAAGTTTGGGGTCTATTTAAAGACACTTATAGCCTCATTTGTAGCTACACTTCCCTGAGAGCAAACCCTAAACGGCCATTAAGCTTAGAGAAAGAGAGTGCTTTGCTAATTATGAGTGCTTGGTGCATCTTGTGAAGAGAAGAGAAGAATTCCAAGCCAAGGGACAAGAAGGTGCTGCTATATCTAAGGTTTTTTCATTTCAGAGCTTCTGGCAAAGGTATAAAGCTTGCACCTCTCTCATTCTTTTTATATATCTCATGATTTTGTGAATCTTGGGTTTCTCCACCCAAATATGAGGACCTTGGGTGTTTTATGTTCATTGAGAGGGTTGAACTTCAGATCTAGACCATGTGAGGTCCCTAGAGTCCAAAAGTCCCTGCTTTATCCAACCATAATAGTGATCTTGAGTGAAAACCCGTTTTTGAGGTGTGTTTTGGCATTTTAAACTCAAAATTCCATGCATGTACGTAAAGTTTGTGAATTTACGTGATAGATGAGCCTTAGGAATGTAGATCTAGAGTTTGGGAAGGTTCTCTGCCTTGAAATCGACTGAATGAGATATGAGTCTGAATGGAATCACTGAGTCAAGGAGCCGACTCGACGAGTCGGATAGGGTTGTCCCGATGGTTTTGATCGTGCAGCAACTCGGCGAGTTGAGCATGACTTCTGAATGATTTTGTGGATGGAGAGCAGAATCTTTGAGTCCCATATGTGCACTCGACGAGTAGTGTCAACATGGATTGCTGACTCGAGTTCGACTTCTGTTGACTTAGGGTTTGGTCAACCTTGTCTTTGGGAACCATGGAGGGGTAAAATGGTCTTTTTCCTACTTCAAGATATATATATATATATATATACATATATATATATATATATATATATATATATATATATAACTTAGTAAATGTTTGATTTAAAGAGTTAATTAGATATAATTATCTTATGTGATTAGGCGGAGAGCAGATTTGGTGATTTGTGTGCGAGAAGTATTCATTCCCTTAGCTTACTTACAAGGTGAGTCTTTTCACTATACTTACCAAAAGTGGTATCTTTATATGATTGAGATATTTTATGTGTTTATCCGTGTATTGTAATATTCTGCATAATGTCTTTATGATTTATGCTGAATATTGTTGCTATGAGATTACTGAGTTGGGACCGGAAGGTTCCACTGAGACACATTGACCGGAAGGTCTTATTGAGTTACGGCCTAGAGTGGCTAATGAGTTGTGTATGGTATTTTGGGGAACTCACTAAGCTTTGTACTTACCGTATTATGTGTTATGTGTTTCAGGTACCTCTCAGGATCACGAGAAGGCGACATCTTGATTGTACACACAACGGAGATTATTTTATGATTTAGAGGATCCTGGAGTTTTATATACTGTTTTCTTTTAAACATGAGTTTTGATGAATTGACATCGTGGCATTTTATGGTTTATTTATTGGTATCAATGTGTTTTGAAATTAAAAATTTGGTCAAAAATTTTACGTCGTTACAAGTTGGTATCAGAGCCTTTGTTTGAGGGATTCAGATACACCTCTTGGTGTGTTTGGACTCAAACGGAGGATCTGAGAAGAATTTTCAAAAGAAAATAATTTTTCCAATATGAGAACGAGTTTTAAGAGAAAACAAGTTGAAGCGGTGTGTACAATCGGCCAGAGCCCGAACGGTGATTTCCCAAAATACCCTTACTTTTGTGTTACGTGATATTTATGAGATATTTTACTAAAATTGCATGCTAGAGGTATTTCATACTCTAGGGCTAGAATTTCCTGATCTATGATGCCTTAGCCTAAGAGATGCTTTGATCAGTGTTATCTGTTATTTTCTTGAGTGTGTGCTGAGTTATGAGTCCGGAAATAATCTAGGAAGAGATACTTAGATGACCTTAAAAGGGGTCTCCTGAGAAGGTAGTATGTGATTCGTGAGATATTGAGTATTTCTGAATTAGAATCCTAGGAGGAGGACTTGGGGTGACTACAGGTAGGGTGTGGAAGGTAGTATTAGGTCCATACTACTGGAATCACCCGATATGTAGGTAACCCAAGTAAGAATCCTTAGGATGCTAAGGAGCAAGTAGGGATGAGTAGTCGAGTGTGAGCATGCTTGAGCGAGTCTTTGATAATTTTGTGTTGTGTTTCAGAGACATCATGATAGGTACGCACCACACCCCAGGGAGTAATAAAGTTAGCGATGATGAGATTCGCAGGATGATTCACGACGAGGTGGCTGTAGCCATCTGAGAGGCTATTACATAAATGTTTGGGTCTATAAAGACCACCTTGATTGAGACGTTTGATGAACGACATGCTGCTGTTTTCGAGGCGGCTGGTGCTACAGCCACCGCAGTTGTCGCTGGTGCTAAACTGTAGGGGGTGACTCGTTGCTATACCGGGAGTTCAGCAACACGAAGCTACCAAATTTTGACGGGACTCAAGATCCGATTGCTGTGATGAGATGGATCCCTAATATTGATGGATTTTTCTACACTTTCTCATGCCCAGAGCATTTGAGTGTACGGTTCGTGCTGAACCAGCTTCGCTTGGGAGCGAAGGACTGGTGGAAGTTTGTGACGTCCAATTTCACTTCTACAGAGCATGTTGCAGTGACTTGGGAGAGGTTTGTTGTGATGTTACAAGATGAGTATGTTCCCGTGGTGGAGAGGGAACGGTTGGCCCAAGAGTTTCTATCCCTTAGACAGAAGACGAAGTCGATGACTGTGATTACGTGGATGTTTCACGAGAGGGCGTTGTTTTGCCCTAAGCATGTGGCGACTAAGCAGGAACACATGAGTTGGTACTTAAGCATTCTGAGGAGGGATATTCGGGAGTTCATGGTGAAATCATCTTACCGTACAATTTTTGAGCTCCAGGTAAATGCCAGGAGGAGGGAGACCGAGCTAGAGACTCAGGCAATGGAGGACGCAGAATCTCAGGGGAGAGACCGGTGGCTGACACAGTCGCAACTGGTAGCCAAGTGAGCTAAGCCCGCTGATTCGAGATCAGGAGGCCAGAAGGGCCACACTTGTGGCAAATACGGCAAGAGTCACGAGGGATCTTGCCGGGCGGGGATTTGCTACAAATATGGCAAGGAGGGGCATATGGTGAAGGATTTCCCCAAGGGTTTTGCAATTTGTTCATACTGCAAGGAGTGCCCTCAGCTTGTTCAGTGATCAGCCTTGGGTTCCACTCATGCTGCATTTTGAGCTACTAATGTTAGGCCGGTGAAGGCCGAGGTTCCGAAGGCTCGTGGGAAAGCTTTCCAGCTGACAACGGAGGAAGTCTGTGCAGCACCTGATGTCGTGGTTGGTATGTATTCCCATATTAATTCATTTATCTATTCTGAGCTTCTCTTTTATGATTATCATTTGATATATTTAGGTACATTTCTTGTGAAATATGTATCTGCTTTAGTGTTATTTGACTCGGGTGCGAGTCGATCCTTCGTGTCTATAGCCTTTAGTCGTCACATTGGCAACCGACATGAGGCATTGAGTCGACCTTTGGGGGTTTCTATAGTAGATTGAGCATGTGGTTTTTGCTACCGATGTATTTTTGAGGATGCATGCTGGAGATTTTTGGCGTCGAGTTTCCGATTGACCTAGTACCGATCGCGATGGGTGATGTCTGTGTCATTATGGGAAAGGATTGGTTGAGCCGTTTTGAAACAGTGATCGACTGCGAGCACCCGTTGGTGACTATATGAGACCCTAGTGATGGAGTGCTTACAGTTTATGGCGAGTGTACCAGATCTGGTTCAGCTTTCTGCTCTGCCGCCAGGGTAAGGCAGAGTTTACAGTAGGGTTGTATGGGATTTCTGGCGTACGTGATAGATTCATGGACTGTGTCAGAGAGACCGAGTTCTATATCCGAGGTTCTGATAGTATGCGAGTTCCCTGATGTTTTCCCCGAGGAGTTACTGGGTGTGCCTCCGAAGAGGTAAGTGGAGTTTCGGATTGATTTGTTTCCGGGGGCGACGCCTATCGCCAAAACACCGTATCGCCTTGCGCAACTAGAGATGTAGGAGTTATCCTCATAGCTTCAGGAGCTGCTAGGGAAGGGATTTATTCAGCCGAGTAGCTCCCCATGGGGAGCGTCGATCCTTTTTTTCAAGAAAAATGATGGTTCACACCAGATGTGTATTGATTACCGGGAGTTGAACAAGTTGACGGTCAAGAACCGTTACCCACTTCCGAGGATTGATGATCTATTCGATCAGCTGCAGGGGACATATTAGTTCTACAAGATTGATTTGAGATCCGGATATCACCAGATGAGAGTGTGCGAGTAGGATATTCAGAAGACGACCTTTAGGACTCGTTATGGGCATTACGAGTTCGTGGTGATGTCTTTTGGACTCACCAATGCACCGGCGGCGATCATGGATCTCATGAACCGGGTGTGTAGGCCTATGTTGGACCGGTCGGTGATCGTGTTCATTGATGATATCTTAGTGTATTCGATATCCAAGGAGCAACATGAGGAACATTTGTGAGAGGTTCTTGGGGGTTTTGAGGTCGAAGAGGCTGTATGCCAAATTATCCAAGTTTGATTTCTGGCTATGAGAGGTCCAGTTTCTAGGACATCTCATTAATCAGAGCGGGATATTGGTCGATCTAGCCAAGATTAAGGCAGTTATGCAATGGGAGGTGCCAAGATCCCCATTCGAGATCTGGAGTCCCCTGGGATTGGTTGGCTACTATTGGAGATTTATCAGGGATTTCTCCAAGATTCTAGTTCCTCTCACCAAGTTTACCCAAACGGGCATTACTTTTGTTTGGGGGCCTGAGCAGCAGGCATCTTTCGAGACGCTTCACCAGAGATTGTGCAAAGCTCCAGTGTTATCCCTTCCAGAGGGAGTAGAGGACTTTATAGTCTGTTGTGATGCGTCTATCTCAGGGATGGGTGCAGGGTTGATGCAGAGGGGTCACATGATTCCATATGTGTTGAGGCAACTGAAGCCTCACGAGACGAGGTATCCCACACATGATTTGGAGTTAGGGGTAGTGGTGTTTACCCTCAAGATTTGGCGCCACTATCTTTATGGTGTTAGGTGTACCGTATACATGGACCACAGGATCCTGAAGTGTCTCATGGATCATCCCAACCTAAATATGAGATATAGGAGGTGGTTGGATGTGGTGAAAGATTATGATTGCGAGATCCTGTGCCATTCAGGCAAGGCTAATGTGGTAGCTGACACCCTGAGTCGTAGAGCAGAGAATGCTCCTATCCGAGATGTGTGCATGAGGACGATAATGATGACTCCAGTCTTAGATGCCATTCGAGAGGCCCAGGTGGAGGCCATGAGACCGGATAATCATAAAAGGGAGTGGGTGATTGGGTAAGTGTCCGATTTTTTGCTAGATAGTCAAGGGCTTATGACTTTCCGGGGGCAGATTTGGGAGCCCTACACGGGCGGAGCTCATCGTATTTTGATGGAGGAGGCGCATATATCGAGATTCTCGATCCATCCAGGAGCCACTAAGATATACTTGGACATGAAGAGAGACTATTGGTGGCCTTGTATGAAGAGGGATGTAGCTTGAGTAGTCGAGAGGTGCTTGACCTGTCGTCAGGTTAAGGCCGAGCAACAGCATCCTCATGGTCTATTGCAGCCTCTGGAGATTCCCCAGTGGAAGTGGGAACATATTTCCATGGACTTTTGTAACACTCGATAATTGAGGTATTAGTTTTATTTATTTATTTATTTTATAATTTATCTTGGGCCTAATGGGATAAAAGGTTTTTGGTTTGGACCTAAGTTGATGGACCAAGAATTTGGGCCTCCCATAAGACGTACGCTGAGCGTAGCCTTGACGTACGTGGGGAGTAGATATGCGCATCGGATTCGGGGGGTGCGCACACGTACGCGTAGCGTACGTGAGCAATAATTTATTGGGTTTAAAGCATATAAATACCACATTATAGCCACACCCTTGGTCTCCTTACCAACCTCCACCCTCATAAAACCCTAATACGCCTTTCATACTCCATTGATAAGTGTGTTGACCTCTTGAGCTTCTTTTGAGTAAAGGAATGCTTGGAAGAAGTGAAGAGAAGTTGAAGGAGAAGAAAACAAGGTGCAAGGAGCTCAAGGATCTGGAACTATTTCCTCGTTGGGATCAAAAAGGAGTTGCTAAGTAGCTGGAGCAACAGAAAGTTATACCTCGCACGAGTTTCAACAGATTTGAGAGATGGGTTTTCTTCCAGTAGGAACGGGTCTAAGGCAGCAAGGCCGGCCCGTTTAAGTAGTAGAGTATGCCGAGGTAAGCCCGTTACCGGGGTTAGCCCGATGCATTTTATGTGTTTCTAGACTTTGGTCCGATGCCGGGGCGGTCTCGAGAAGTAGTTATGTATGCTTGATGTCTTTGTGATTCATGTATGTTTTTGTTATGTGTTCTGGACTCCGGTCCGATGTCGAGCAAGCCCAATGCAGATTATGTGATTATGTTATGTGTTTATGATATATGTTATGTTGAGTATGTGGCGGGATAAGCCCGATGTCGGGGTGAACCCGATGCCCGATGCGGTCATATGCCGGGGTGAGCCCGATGCCGGACAGGAGTCCAATGTCGGGTAAGCCAATGTTGGGATTCGTCCTAATGCAGTTGAGAAGAGTCCTATAGTTATGTTAATTGTTATACGTGTTTTTTATGGTATGTGGTAGTTTGGGGGAGCTCTTTAAGCTTTGTGCTTACAGTTTCAGTTTTGGTTTCAAGTACTTCAGCTAGTAAAGGGAAGGGCTCGAGCTGATGGCATAACTCCCACCACTATTGATCAGCTTGGGAGTTACTCTGATTTTACTATGAGACTGTATTTGTTTATCATATTTTTATAAGTTTGAGATACTTGTTTTATGGTTTTACTTATTAACAATGAGATTTTTGTTTATTAAATGATTTTGAAAACGAAACTTTTGGCTTGTATTTTGGGATGTTGCAAGTTGGTATCAGAGCCTTGCTTTAAGAATTCAGGCACACTCCTAAGTGTATTTGAACCCACACTAAGGAAGTGGTATAGAGTTTTCAAAAGAAAAGAGTTTTTTTTTTTTTTTTTTTTTTTTTTTTTTTGAGAAAGCAAAAAGAATTTTCTTGAAAAGAAAAAAGTTTTGGAAAAGAGAAAAGGGTGTGGTGCATGCAATCAGTCAAGCTCAAGTAAGTACTCCCAAATTACACATACAAGTTATGTTATGCATGATTATCAACTTTATTAGAACAACATGCTAGATTAAGACTAAGGATCTAGGTAAGATGACTTATGTGCCTGTTATGTGTTTCAGCTTTATGAGAACTGCATGCTAGTACAGATTAGTCAGGGTGATAGCCTGAGTAGTATATGTTTGATTATGTGTACCCAATGCCCTAATGCTGCTTGCTTTGTGCTTTTAGGAGTTCTAGTTGTCTTTCACTAACTAGTAAATGAATATGTTAAGTTACATATATGAGGACTAAATAATTTCAGAAGGTTAGGTCTAGTTCTATTTCGCAACTCTTGTTTGAGTCCAACCGTTGTAGATTAGGATCTCTTATTCGAAGAATTATCTAGTCTAAGTAATATGTAATAGTATTCACAAGCTATTTAGGAGAAGAAGACAGGGACTTCATGTGCAACTGATGGTGGAGAGTGAGTTGGTGATTACCCTAGAGCAAGCCTAGGATGAGAGTAGCAGAGAACAATAGCAGTAGAAGGGATAGATGTGGAAGGTAGTATGGGACCATACTACCAAAAGCATAGGAGTCGTACTTGAATCAAGGAAGGATGGGGCAAGACCAGGGAACTTGTAGTAGAGGTGATCCCTCGAGTTATATTAGTATTCTGACATTTGTCAATATGTGTTTTTCAGAATGGTGATTTTGCACCCTAGACCAGCAGTCAACAGTTCAGGTACCGGGGAGGGATCAGGTTCAAGCTCTGGAGTTGAGCACTTGGATGAGAAGACTAGAGAGTTCATCTCCTCAAAGATCACTCGTAGCATACTTGAGCAGAGTCCTGTGATTTTCGGTTCGATCCAGGAGGGTATTCAGGAGCTTATGGATGAGAGGTTGGTTGTGTTTCGCACTAACGTGGCGGCCATGATAGGGTCGTGCATGCTCACGTTCAGAGAGTTCAAGGCATGGGGAGCTATTGATTACGAGGGGGCTCGAGACCCCATTGCTAGTACCAGATGGTTGGTGGATGTTGCCAACGCGTTCCGCACCAGCAGATGTCCTGAGGGGGACAAGGTTAGGTTAGCATCTTGTCTTCTGAAGGGCAGGGCACACAACTGGTGGAGGAGGTCGGGATAGCTACTGGAGATGACACTATACTGGATGCTATGACCTGGGGCGATTTTACGACCAGGTTTAGAGCCGAGTTTGCACCTGTGATCGAGGTGCAACAGTTAGCTAGGGAGTTTCAGGACCTCCACCAAACGACAGAGACTGTGGTGGAGATTACTGCTAAGTTTAGAGAGAGGGCCCTCCTTGTTCCGCAGTATGTGGCAGAAAAGGAGATGAAAAAGGCCAGATATCATGAGATGTTGCGGAGTGACATCCGCCAGTTTGTGAGTCGATCCAACTACAAGATGCTGGAAGATATAATAGCGAGGGCGAGAGAGTGAGAGAGAGAGAGAGAGAGAGAGAGAGAGAGATAGTTGGATTTAGAAATATAGATGAAGAGGAAGCCACAGGGAGTTTAGATAGGTAGTTTGGGCAAGAAGCCTAAGGTATCAGATCACAAATCTCGGAGCCAGCAGAGCCACGGTCGTTGTGGCAGGATGCACGAGGGGGGTGAAAGGCAGGGAGTTTGGGCTGATACAGTGCGGCCGAACTGGTCACATGGGTCGAGATTGTACAGCTTCTACTACCACCACACCAGTATCAGATATGATTTGCTTTTAGTGTAATTAAAGGTGACACAAGCAGTCCCAATGCTCGAGCTTAGCAGCAACAGGAAAGGTGATAACACCTTCTCTTACCACATTGAGGATCACAGATGGCCTTCATGGCCGGGCTAAGGTGCCTACGACGCGGAGTAGGGATTTTCCGCTTACTGTAGAGGAAGCACGAGCAGCTCCTGACGTGGTGATGGGTATGTATTTTCCTATTACCTTTGTATTTGATATTGTTTATTTCCCATGTTTATATGTTTGTTTATAGGGTCGTTCTTAGTGAACGGTATTTCGGCTATGGTATTGTTTAATTCGGGGGCTACTCGATCTTTTGTGTCGCTCGCACTTAGCAAGCGGTTTAGCAGAGTTCCAAGGGAGCTGGACTGTCAACTCGACGTTGAGATAGCTGATGACAGGACCGTCAGGGTCATGAGGGTTCAAGGAGGATGTACTTTGCGGTTATTTGATGAGCAGTTTTCCTATAGATTTGGTTCCTATTCCTCTGTGCGGGAATAAGGTTATAGTGGGCATGGACCGGTTGAGCCCCAACGGGGAAGTGATAGATTGTGAGTAGCAGCTGGTTAGAGTTCTCACTCCCAGTGGGGAGGGGGGAGTTAGTGATTAAGGGTGAGAGTCCGCAGCACAGACCCATTTTCTATTCCGTAGCGAGGGCTAGACATCACATTCATCAGGGTTGTACGGGATATGTCGCGTATGTCATGGATACCCGAGATAAGGGTAAGGCGACAGTCGAGGATGTATCGGTGGTGCGAGAGTACCCAGATGTATTCCCAGAGGATTTACCTGGGATACCTCCGGAGCGACAAATTGAGTTCCGGATTGACCTGGTCCTTATGTAGCTCCGATAGCCATGTCACCATACCAGCTCGCTCCTCCTGAGATGCAGGAGTTGTCTACGTAGCTGCAAGAGCTGCTAGACAAGGGTTTTATTAGGCGGAGCAGTTCTCCTTGGGGAGCCCTAATCATGTTTGTGAAGAAGAAGGACGGGTTGCACCGTATGTGCATAGATTACCGGGAATTAAATAAGGTAACGGTGCGTTTCCCACTCCCGAGGATAGATGATTTGTTCGACTAGCTTCAGGGAGCATCTTGGTTTTCCAAGATTGATTTACGATCCGAATATCACCATATGCGGGTCAGAGATGATGATGTGCAGAAGATTGCCTTTAAGATATACTATGGTCATTATGAGTTTGTGGTGATGCCGTTTGGGCTCACCAATGCTCCAGTGGTGTTCATGGATCTCATGAACCGAGTATGTCGGCCGATGTTGGATCGTTCTATGATAGTGTTCATTGACGACATCTTGGTTTATTCCATGACCAGGGAGCAGCATGAGGACCACCCGAGAGAGGTACTGGAGACACTAAGGAGGGAGAGACTTTTTGCATAGTTCTCCAAGTGCGAGTTCTGGTTGCGCGAGGTGCAGTTTCTTGGACACATCGTCAACCAGAAGGGTATTTAGGTAGATCCGGCCAAGATAGAGGCAGTGACGCAATGGGAGGTTCCGAAGTCTCCATTTGAGATTCAGAGTTTCTTGGGCCTGGTAGGGTATTACAGTAGATTTATTTAGGATTTCTCCAAGATAGCAGTTTCGTTGACCCGACTAACCAAGAAGTCGGTGGTGTTTTGCTGGGGCCCTGGGCAACAGACAGCTTTTGAGACGCTCAGGCAACGATTATGTGAGGCGTTGAGTCTCACCCTGTCAGAGGGACTAGATGATTTTGTTGTATATTGTGATGCTTCGATCATGGGCATGGGAGCAGTGTTAATGCAGCGAGGCCATGTGATAGCTTACGCTTCGAGATAGGTAAAGCCTCACGAGGCTAACTATCTGACACATGATTTGGAGCTGGGGGTTGTGGTGTTCGCCTTCAAGATTTGGTGGCATTACCTCTATGGGGTCCGGTGTACTATTTACACGAATAACAAGAGTTTGAGGTACCTCATGGATCAACCTAATTTAAACATGAGGCAGCGATGGTGGTTAGATGTGGTGAAGGATTACGACTGTGAGATGCTTTATCACCCGAGCAAGGCCAATGTAGTGGCAGATGCCCTGAGCCGCAAGGCGGTGGCGGCCCCAATCCATGACATCTGTTTGAGAATCACAGTGGTGACTCCATTGCTAGAGCAGATCACAAAGTCACAGTTTGAGGGCCTGAAGGAGGAATGACAGACGTGCGAGAGGATCGTAGGTCAAGAAGCTTCATTTGATTATGACAACCGAGGATTATTGACCCTGCATGGGAGGGTCTGGGTACCGTATTGGGGTGGAGTACGACATTTATTGATGGATGAGGCCTACAAGTCTCGGTTCTCCATCCATCCAGGTGCGACAAAGATGTACATAGATCTTCGACCTGATTACTGGTGGCCCTGCATGAAGCAGGATGTGGCTTGGTATGTTGAGAGATGCCCGACCTGCAGAAAGGTCAAGGCAGAGCACCAGAGGCCCCATGGAAAGATGCAGCTGTTAGACATTCCCATGTGGAATTGGGAGGATATCACCATGGATTTCATTACTAAGCTTCCCAGGAACACACGTGGGGTTGATTCGATTTAGGTCATCATGGATCGGTTGACCAAGAGCGCGCATTTCATCCCAATCTAGGAGAGCATCTCGGCTGAGAGGTTGGTAGAGATTTATGTGTGAGAGATAGTGGCACGTCATGGAGTGCCTATGTCGGTGGTGTTAGACCGAGATGTTTTTTTTCTTCCAGGTTCTAGAAGCGATTCCACGACGAGATGGGTACTCATCTCCATTTTAGCACCACTTTCCAACCTCAGAAGGATGATCAGAGTGAGAGGACGATTTAGACTCTCGAGGACATGCTATGCGCATACGTGTTAGATTTCGGTGACAGTTGGGATACATATCTTCCGTTAGCGGAATTTTCGTATAACAACAGTTACCATGCCAGCATAGACCGACCTCCATTTGAGATGCTCTACGGGAGGAAATGTAGAACCCCAACCTGTTGGGGTGAGGCTGAGTAGAGGGTCATAGGGAGTACGGAGGTAGTACTCAAGACCACATAGCGGATTCAGCAGGTTCGAAGCAGGCTCCAGACTGCTCAGAGTCGGCAGAAGAGTTACGCCGATAAGAGGCGATCAGACTTGGAGTTTCAGGTGGGCGATATGGTCCTCCTAAAGGTGTCACCCTAGAAGGGCGCTATCAAATTCCGGAAGCGGGGTAAGTTGGGCCCCAGGTTCATCGGTCCTTTTAGGGTTATAGCCCGGGTGGGCAGGGTAGCGTATCGGTTAGAACTTCCGGCAGAGCTCAGCCAGATTCACAACACCTTCCATGTCTCTCAGTTACGGAAGTGCTTAGTGGATGAGACAACAATGGTATCGTTAGAGGACATTCAGGTGGATGGCAGCCTGAACTACATTGAGAAACCAGTGGCGATCCTTGACAGGAAGATGAAAGATCTGAGGAAAAAGAAAGTGGAGCTGGTAAAGGTGAAACGGCAGCACCGCAAGGGTTCGGAGTGGACCTGGGAGCTCGAGGAGGAGATGAGAGAACATTACCCGGAGTTGTTTTCAGATACAACAGACTTCGTGGACGAAGTCTAATCCAAGTGGGGGTGATTTGTAACACTCGATAATTGAGGTATTAGTTTTATTTATTTATTTATTTTATAATTTATCTTGGGCCTAATAAGATAAAAGGTTTTTGGTTTGGACCTAAGTTGATGGACCAAAAATTTGGGCCGCCCCATAAGATGTGCGCTGAGCGTAGCCTTGGCATACGCGGGGTGTAGAGACGCACATCAGATTTGGGGAGTGCGCACACGTACGTGCAGCGTACCAGGTTTACGCGCAACGTACATGAGCGGGAACTAAATCCTAATTTTTAGGGTTTAAGGCATATAAATACCTGATTATAGCCACACCCCTGATCTCCTTACCAGCCTCCACCCTCAGAAAACCCTAATACACCTTTCCTACTCCATTGATAAGTGTGTTGATCTCTTGAGCTTGTTTTAAGTAAAGGAAGGCTTGGAAGAGGTGAAGAGAAGTTGAAGGAGAAGAACCAAGGTGAAAGAAGCTCAAGGATCTAGAACTATTTCCTCTTTGGAATCACAAAGGAGTTGTGAAGTAGCTGGAGCAACAGACAGTTATACCTCGCACGAGTTTCAACAGATTTGAGAGTGAGTTTTCTTCCAGTAGGAACGGGTCTAAGGCACCAAGGCTGGCCTGTTTAAGTAGTAGAGTATGTCAGGGTAAGCCCATTACCGAGGTTAGCCCGATGCTATTTATGTGTTTCCGGACTTCGGTCCGATGCCGGGGCGGTCCCGAGAAGTAGTTATGTATTCTTGATGTCTTTGTGATTCATGCATGTTTTTGTTATGTGTTCCGAACTTCGGTCCGATACCGGACAAGCCCAATGCAGATTATGTGATTATGTTATGTGTTTATGATATATGTTATGTTGAGTATGTGTCAGGGTAAGCCCGATGGTGGGTGAGCCCGATGCTGGACAGGAGTCTGATGCCGGGTAAGCCGATACCGGGATTCGTCCCGATGCAGTTGGGAAGAGTCCCATAGTTATATTAATTGTTATACATGTTATGTATGGTATGTGGTAGTTTGGGGGAACTCACTAAGCTTCGTGCTTACACTTTCAGATTTGGTTTCAGGTACTTCAGCTAGTAAAGGGAAGGGCTCGAGCTGATGACATAGCACCCACCACTATTGATCAGCCTGGGAGTTACTCTGATTTTACTATGAGACTATATTTGTTTATCCGATTTTTATGAGTTTGAGATACTTGTTTTATGGTTTTACTTATTGACAATGAGATTTATGTTTATTAAATGATTTTGAAAATGAAAGTTTTGGCTTGTATTTTGGGATGTTTCAACTTTATCACCAAGTTGCCAAGGACTACGCGTGGAGTTGACGCGATTTGGGTGATTGTGGACTGGCTGACGAAGAGCGCTCATTTCCTCGCCATTAGCGAGAGCTCTTCTACAGAGAGATTGGTCGAGATTTATGAGCGGGAGGTGGTATCTCAGCATAGAGTGCCAACCTCCATAGTGTCAGAGCGAGATGTGTGTTTTACTTCCAGATTCTAAAAGAAATTTCATGAGGAGTTGGGTACCATCCACAGACAGACGGACAGAGCGAGCCGATGATTCAGACGCTTAAGGACATGCTGAGTGCATGTGTTATGGATTTTGGGGGAAGTTGGGACACATATTCGAGTAAATGTATGCCTCCCTTTGAGCTTCTTTATGGGAGAAAGTTTCCGACTCCCATTTGTTGGGGTAAAGTGGGGCAGCGAGTGATGGGTGGCACTGAGATAGTGCTGAAGATGACTGAGCAAATACAATAGGTCAGACAGAGGTTACTGAATGCTCAGAGTCGCCCAAAGAGTTATGCAGATAAGCGACGATCCAAGCTGGAGTTCCAGGTCGGAGATTTTGTACTCATGAAGGTATCCCCTTGGAAAAGGGTGACCCGATTCAAGAAACGGGGCAAATTGGGGCCCCGATACATACGTCGATTAAAGGGTGGGTCTCGATTTTCTTGAGGTGTATCTAGGATTGATTGAGAAAGAATAAGAAGTTGTTCTTCACATAAGAGGAGATAAAGAAGGGTTTAGTTGTGAAATCAAACCAAAACAAGCTTACTCCCCTTTTTAGCAGGTCAAGGGGGCTTTATGGCCCTAGGAAAAAACGAAGGACCAATTAAATCAATTAAGAAAAATTTGTAAAGCATCAATGACATTATCCCTTTAAAAAACCTTTTGCTACAAAGAGGACCCAAAATAAAAACAAGATTATACCCAGAGAGAGAGAGAGAGAGAGAGAGAGAGAGAGAGAGAGAGAGAGAGAGAGAGAGAGAGAGAGAGAGAGATTTTTATCGCTTTTTTTTTAATTTAAAGAAAATAAAAAGACAAAATAAAAAATGACAAAATAATTATTTTAAGCTCTTTCAATTTTTCAAAGAACCAAAAATCACGAAAAAAAATCAAATTAAAACCACGGGTGCAAATCCAATTGTTTTTGGATCATAATCACAAAAAAAAAAATAATAATAATAATAACAACCACATATATAAAAACCCTGGTTTTACAATTTTCCCATAAGTTTATTTGATTTAACTCAATCCATTCAAGATTGACATATAACTCAAGCTTAAATGAAATATTGAACAAGTTAATAATAATCAATTGATTATGAATCAGTATTTGTGTACAATTAATATTTTAATATGATGTCTTAATACCAATTTAAGAAAAAAGTGTTAAAAGTCGCTTTTAGATTAAGGTTAGTACCACTTTCAAAAAAAAACTTAAATTAGTGATTTTAGGTTTAAATCTTATGATAAAGAATTAATATTTAATAGAACTAGATTACAATCTTTAATTCCACGCTAAATATTATTATATTGGATTAATATAAAACATACTATTAATAAATCAAAGTTCTTTTATTAATCAACACAGAAATTAAACAGCTTAAGGAATTAATCTTAATTTTGGAAAGCTTTTATAAATAAATAACCGTTGGAAATCCAAAGAATCTGGTTTCGTATTCGCGCATTTATATCTGCGTCCTTCAGTCGTTTCGCTTTCATCAGACGCAAATATAACCCACCTCCCTCTTTCGCCGGAGATATAAGTAAAACTCGAAAGGGTTGGGTCAGTAATTGCGCATTATACCGTTTGTTCTTCAGCCATTCCGCTACCCAAACCCCCCGGAGACCCATAGCGATCTCTGCAATTCCACTTCAGGGAGACCCAGACACCCTGATCCTTTACAGGAGACTCACAAAAATCGTCAAGATCGCTGTAAGTTTTCAATTTAAGGTTAATTGTTGTTTTTTATTCTATTTTGTGTTTCTACTTCCAGTATTACCCCTTCTTCTTCAGCTTTTCGATGGCAGGTTTTTCTGATGTTATAGGTTTAAGTTACTCCACCAGATTCATTGTAACTTAGAAAAGAAGGAAACTACAGATTGTGTCTCCGTGTTTTTTTTTTGATCTTTTTATTGGGTTCTTCGTCCTTTTTTTTTGCTTTTTTTTTTTCTTTGATAAAATCTGGTTTTGTTGGTTGTAAGAAAATGTCATTCATTCTGTCACTTTCTTATGGAAGCCTTGTTTTGTCAGATCAACATGTTTTAGTCAAGTCCTTTTTTGTGGCTATGTCATGGTTGTTCTTCATATTTGTTAAAAATTCAGTAATGTGAAATCATCATTCTTTGATTCGTATATGTTGAACTGTGACTATGCTACTGAAGGATCTGTTATGTTTATTAATTTATTTTTCCATAACAAAATTATACTTTCTAGAATTACAACTCTTATTAATATTTAACAGTTATATATTTGTGTAGGTTATACAGAATCATTCAAAGTGGAATACAAATAACAGATCCCTACATCAAAATATGAATGCTTGTATTTGGTAAGTCTTGGTAAGCCTAGCTTTTCGAATACATGACAGCTAACACACCAATTTTAACAGTTATATATTTGTGTTGGTTACTCGTTGTACAACATTGATCTTGGTTTTTGCCAGGTCACATGTCCCTATTAATTATAGAGTAAATTACAATTTAGTTGCTCTTCAAATCAAGTAATTAAACAATAAGATTCCCAGTAAAAAAACTTTCTTTTTCATGAATCTTGAATGTACAACTATTTATGCAGGTGTCACAAGTTCTGTTCATACTACCATAAGCATGTGCAGATACATATAATGATTGAAATACAGATTGTTTATATTATATATACTGAATTGCCTCGGCAGGGCTGATGCAAATTATGCTCCTGGACGTTTGATTTATGTGGTTTCGATTTATGAGCAAATCTGGCTTTGATTTCGATTTATGTGGTTTCCATTTGTTGTGTGTCTGATTTCGATTCGCTATTTATCTGATTCGGCCAAGTGATTTCAATTTGTAGTCATATTTTATTCAATTTGAAATGACACATTTTTTGGTCTAAAAAACTGAAGTCAGACCTTCAGATGTTGTATGTGCAATAAATCCTGAAACAACTCCAAGCTCTGCAACTCCTAATTCTAACCGACTTCCTAACCCTGGGGTGCCCCTTCTGGTATAAAAGACATTATAAACTTCACATTCAAGACTTTTCTTTTTTATTTTTATTTTATTTTATTTTTTTTTAAACTATTATCTTATATCTTTGTATGGTGAAAATGATTAGGTGGTTTTCAGCCAACAAGGGCACCAAATGTATCTGGGTTAGGTGGTCGTGGTTTACCAGGGGCAGACATGACAGGTGGCATGCCTGACATGAGCCAGCTGTTGCAGAATCCAGCTGTTTCTCGTATGATGCAAGTCTTGCTTTCAAATCCCCAGTATATGCAACAGGTATGTTAAACATGATATACACTATAGTTGAGGTATTAGAGCTTTTATAAATATTTTTAATGGTATTGGTGATGTGAATTTGTAGATTGTGAGTCAAAATCCTCAACTTCTGATAAGAATCGATAACACAATAATGAAGAACAGAAATTGTGAGTCTATGTCTCTTAAGTCTATTTCACATTGAAAATATTGTACCTTTCAACTTTTTTATCTTGTTTTTTCTATTTCACATTGTCCTATGAAAATCTAAACAACTATAACATTGTACTTTTTAAAGCTGGCTAATAAACACCTGCTTGGTCAACAACATATAGGCTCAGTAAGATCTAATACAATCTTAGATAACATGTCAATTTCGGTAAATATTACCTTTTTCTAAAATAACTTATCATAGAGATTATTGTAAATAATTAGTCTGTTATATGTTATGATTGACCCAAATAAAAATATATAAAAGTTGTTCCAAATTTTTGTATATCAGAAGTAGGAAATCTGTAATATAAGGGTGAACAAATATTGATGCCTTACTGGAACCGATATTGAATATATCGAATATAACATCTAAATGTGTTATTCAATTTTGATGTAATATGGTTGAAATTATGCTATTACTCTCTTTAGAGACCCATACAGTTGATGAATGAATGTGTACTCTGATAGACATGAGGAAACCCCTAATCAGGTAATTTTTCATTATATAGTAAATGTATCTTTTATCATTCTTAAGTAGCATGAGTTTCTTTGATTTGAGTTAGTTAATCTTTAATGATTTCTGGCATTTGATTACTGATTTATCTGCATATGGATTGGTGCTTCTTAGGGTAATAACGAGCATCACCCTTTTTGTCCACCAAAACCAGATGATGTTGCTACAAAATGTTATACAAGTGGTTTCTTTTTCTTATTCATTTGTGCCTTTTTTCTTTTCTTTTCAACTCTACAAAAGTTTAATCATTTCATCCACTTATTCCTTTTCCTACATGGTAGTAGTTTCCCATGGAAACCTGATTGCAAATCTTTTTGAAATTAACTTCTATCCATCGATGTGTAAGTATCAGCAATCTTAAATTGGTTAAAATGTCAGTTTTTTTTGTCCTAATACTACCCATGCTTATTTCAGTTATCTATATCTTATCTTTCTTTTGGCACACATCACATACATAAAAGGCCCAACCAGATGATATAGCTGCCTTAGTCGGATTTTATCAAGGAGTAAGAAACTCAGGTTTATGTGTTCTTTTTCCAAATTAAGTTCATGTTAAAACTGCTCTTTCATTTTGACTTTATAGGTGACAAAGCTCTACGTTGTATTTTTATTTGTGTAGGACAAGTTGAATTGTTTGATGTCATCGATGATTATATAAAAGAGTATATGATGGGTATTATATATATATATATATATATATATATATATATATATATATATAAGCAATCACTAAAAATACATTGTTATTTCTTGCATTTAAACCCTATATTTTTTAAGTGCTTTGGTTCTTTACTAATGGAGGGGGGTTACATTGGGTGGATCTTGAAAGTAGAATGTTGTAATAAGATTGAAAGGAAAGTTGGATGCTATATATAATAAGCAATCACTGAAAGAAGAATGTTTTCATTTTCACCAAATATAAAAAAAATATTATGATTTACGATGAAAGGATATTGAGAAGATGAAGATAAGGGTAAAAAAATCATTTTACCTAAAACTAGTCAGTTATTTTTATAAGCATATTTTTAATGGAAAGATCAGGCCCAAAGTTCAGCTGTGATCAAAACGGCATGCAATCTCAACTCTATGCATTATCAAAGGTCCTCCCTCTATCTTGCTATATATAAAACAAGTGTATTTTGGTCATTTAATAAAACGAAGAAGAAGAATGTAACTGAATTCCTTCAGCCTGCCCCTATGAATGGTTCAAGTCAATCAAATATAAAAGGAATTTGATGAAAGTTGAATTCTATCCAAATTTTCTACCAAATGCACAATTGAATGGAATCCTGAATTCCAGTTCTACCAGAATCCATGATTCCAATTCATAGATGTGAGTTTCAAACATTAAATTTCAAAAAATTCAATAGGACTGAATTTCAGCATAAACCAAACACGTCTTGAAATGGAATCTCTGAAATCCAACTGTCAGAATCCGTGATTCCATTTCTTTGCTGCGGTTTCCAACATCTGTAACTGTTTTGATAAGGCAGCTGGTGGAACCTCTCAACAATCCACTGCACAACTTGCTCAAACAAAATGATTGCATGAATTACTTTTTATTCTGATTGAACTCCAACGACAAGTAAATTTACTCTTCTACCCTCAAAAACTACAACACTAATTAAAATTTATATCCTTGTTTCAGGGAAGTAGAATACGAAAAGACAATAAGGTTATGGGAGGTGTTGAACACTTTCATCTATACAGAGCCAAGGTAAGAAACCAAAGTTTACTTTGTTGATTACTTAATAATATACATGCAAAAGTGGTATATAGTAAAGCTTTGTTGCAAGCTTTGTCCTTGGTGCTAATGGTGTTACAAATTGTCCGTGCAGTCCAAGTAAAATGACTACTTTGCCACTCTCTCTTTCTCCTAGAGCATCTAACCTCAAAATTCCTCAATCGTCATCTTAAACTCTAATCAAACCAAAACCCAAAAATGATTTTTCCTATCTAACATATTAACACGTTGTACTTTTTTATTTATTAAGATTTTGCATTCTAAAATTTAGCATATTAAGAGTCTGTATTTAGGCGATTTTCAATTCCACCAGCATCCACAATTCTAATTCATAGCTGCGATTTTCAAACTTGATATTTCAAGAAATTCGACAGAACTGAATTCCGTCCTAATTTTCAATCAAACATGTCTTAAAGGAATCTCGAATTCCAACTCTGTTGGAATCCATGATTCCTTCTGTTTCTACCCTCACAAACTACAATACTAATAAAAGCTTATTACATGGTTTCAGCGAAGTAGAATACAATAAGGCAAAAAGGTTATTATGGGAGTTGTTGAACACCTTCATCTATATGGAGCCAAGGTAAGATACCAAACTATACTTTGTTAATTGCTTAATAATATTCATGCAAAACTGGTCTATAGTATAGCTTTGTCCCTGGTACTGATTTTCTTACAAACTTGTCCATGAAGTCCAAGTAAAATGACTATTTTGCCCCTGTTCCTTTCTCCTTCATCATCTAACCATAAAAACTCTTTCTTCTTCATCATCTAACCATAAAATTCCTCACTCTAATCAAACCAGAACCCAAAAATTAAACTAAACCTAAAACAAAATTAAGATCCAGGGTACCAATACTTTCATAATCAAACCTATTAAGACATTGTAAATTTATTTTTTTTACTGTACCTAGAATAACTAAACATGTTTGTTTTTGGTTACCAGTTATAGCATTATACTTTTATTTTGTTTTTCCTACATGGATATTATACTTTGAAAATCTAAACAGTTATTATTTTTTTTTTCATATCAAGACACATTGTACTTATTTATTTATTCATATATTGCATTATAAAATTTACCATATTAAGACTCTGTGTTTTGCCAATGTAAACTTGTTTTATTTTGGTTAACATTTATAGCATTTTCCATTTAAAAATCTAACATATTTAAGCGTTTTAGTTTTTTTTTTTTTTTTTTTTTTTTTCTTATTAAGACATGCACTTTACAATATTGTACCTTTCAACTTTTTTATCTTGTTTTTTCTATTTCACATTGTCCTTTGAAAATCTAAACAACTATAACATAGTACTTTACAAAGCTGGCTAATAAACACCCGCTTTGTCAACAACATATAGGTTCAGTAAGATCCAATACAATTTTAGATAACATGTCAATTTCGGTAATATTTACCTTTTTTTAAAATAACTTATCATAGAGATTATTGTAAATAATTAGTCTGTTATATGTTATGATTGACCCAAATGAAAATATATAAAAGTTGTTCCAAATTTTTGTATATCAGAAGTAGGAAATTTGTAATATAAGGGCGAACAAATATTGATACCTTACTGGAACCGATATTGAATGTATTGAATATATCGAATATAACATCTAAATGTGTTATTCAATTTTGATGTAATATGGTTGAAATTACGTTATTACCCTCTTTAGAGACCCATGCAATATGCTTTTCTTGGAATGTTTGATGTGGCAATGAAACGTATGTTAGAAGGCATGGCTTGTAGTCATCAATCAAAGCCAATGTAAGAGTTTTGCTGCATTTGTAAGATAGAATTAAGCACAGCATTCAGTTGATGAATGTGTACTCTGATAGACATGAGGAAACTCCTAATGAGGTAATTTTTCATTATATAGTAAATGTATCTTTTATCATACTTTAGTAACATGAGTTTCTTTGATTTGAGTTATTTAATCTTTAATGATTTCTGGCATTTTGATTACTGATTTATCTGCATATGGATTGGTGCTTCTTAGGGTAATAACAGGCATCACCCTTTTTGTCCACCAAAACCAGATGATGTTGCTACAAAATGTTATACAAGTGGTTTATCTTTCTTATTTATTTGTGCCTTTTTTCTTTTTCTTTTCAACTCTACAAAAGTTTAATCATTTCTTTCCACTTATTCCTTTTCCTACATGGTAGTAGTTTCCCATGGAAACCTGATTGCAAATGTTGCTGATTGCAAATCTTTTTGAAATTAACTTCTATCCATCGATGTGTAAGTATCAACAATCTTAAATTGGTTAAAATGCCAGTTTTTTTTGTCCTAATACTTCCCATGCTTATTTTAGTTATCTATATCTTATCTTCCTTTTGGCACACATCACATACATAAAAGGTCCAACCAGATGATATAGGTGCCTTAGTTGGATTTTATCAAGGAGTAAGAAACTCAGGTTTATGTGTTCTTTTTCCAAATTAAGTTCATGTTAAAACTGCTGTTTCATTTTGACTTTATAGGTGACAAAACTCTACACTGTATTTTTATCTGTGTAGGACAAGTTGAATTGTTTGATGTCATACATGATTATATAAAAGAGTATATGATGGGTATGATAAATATATATATATTTTTCAACTAGTAAAGCTTTATGATGCTCTATTACTCCATTGGGTGTGTGGTTATCGCAGTGTTATAAATGCTGTGAAGTCCTCCGATGGTATGAGAGAAAGTCTATTTAATAATGCGAAGAGGAACACATTACATTACTTAAAAGGTAACAATTTACAAAACTTTCTTCAACACACACACACACACACACACACACACACATATATATATATATATATATATATATATATATATATATATATATAAAAGCAATCACTAAAAATACATTGTTATTTCCAGTCGTCAGAATCCGTGATTCCATTTCTTAGCTGTGGTTTCCAACATGTCTGTAACTGTTTTGATAAGGTAGCTGCTGGTGGAACTACTCAACAATCCACTTTTTTATCTTGTTTTTTCTATTTCAGATTGTCCTTTGAAAGTCTAAACAACTATAATATAGTAATTTTTAAAGCTGGCTAATAAACACCTGCTTGGTCAACAACATATAGGCTTAGTAAGATCTAATACAATCTTAGATAACTTGTCAATTTCGGTAATTATTACCTTTTTCAAAAATAACTTATCATAGAGATTATTGTAAATAATTAGTGTGTTATAAGTTATGATTGACCCAAATGAAAATATATAAAAGTTGTTCTAAATTTTTTATATCAGAAGTAGAAAATTTGTAATATAAGGGCGAACAAATATTGATATCTTACTGGAACCGATATTGATTATAAAATCTAAATGTGTTATTCAATTTTGATGTAATATGGTTGAAATTACGTTATTACCCTCTTTAGAGACCCATGCAGTATGCTTTTCTTGGAATGTTTGATGTGGCAATGAAACGTATGTAAGAAGTTATGGCGTGTAGTCATCTATCAAAGCCAATGTTAGAGTTTTATTGCATTTGTAAAATAGAATTAAGCACAACATACAGTTGATGTATGAATGTGTGCTCTGATAGACATGAGGAAACTCCTAATGAGGTAATTCTTCATTATATAGTAAATGTATCTTTTATTATTCTTAAGTAACATGAGTTTCTTTGATTTGAGTTAGTTAATCTTTAATGATTTCTGGCATTTGATTACTGATTTATCTGCATATGGATTGGTGCTTCTTAGGGTAATAACGAGCATCACCCTTTTTGTCCACCAAAACCAGATGATGTTGCTACAAAATTTTATACAAGTGGTTTCTTTTTCTTATTCGTTTGTGCCTTTTTTCTTTTCTTTTCAACTCTACAAAAGTTTAATCATTTCTTTCCACTTATTCCTTTTCCTACATGGTAGTAGTTTCGCATGGAAACCTGATTGCAAATGTTGCTGATTGCAAATCTTTTTGAAATTAACTTCTATCCTTCGATGTTAAGTATCAGCAATCTTTAATTGGTTAAAATGCCAGTTTTTTGTCCTAATACTACCCATGCTTATTTCAGTTATCTATATCTTATCTTCCTTTTGGCACACATCACATACATAAAAGGTCCAACCAGATGATATAGGTGCCTTAGTTGGATTTTATCAAGGAGTAAGAAACTCAGGTTTATGTGTTCTTTTTCCAAATTAAGTTCATGTTAAAACTGCTGTTTCATATTGACTTTATAGGTCACAAAACTCTACACTGTATTTTTATCTGTGTAGGACAAGTTGAATTGTTTGATGTCATCCACGATTATATAAAAGAGTATATGATGGGCGTGATAAATATATATATATATATATATATATATATATAAGCAATCACTAAAAATACATTGTTATTTCCAACCGTCAGAATCCGTGATTCCATTTCTTAGCTGTGGTTTCCAACATGTCTGTATCTGTTTTGATAAGGCAGCTGCTGATGGAACTACTCAACAATCCACTGCACAGCTTGCTCAAACAAAACAATATCTTAGCTGCGGTTTCCAACATGTCTGTAACTATTTTTAACTAAATCTGTTAATGACATGTAATTCCAGGTTTGGGAATTTTTATTGAGATCTTATTCATACAATTTGACATATGCAGAGAGGCGGTATATTGTCTCAGTTAAAACATTAGAGTACATGACTTTCAAAAAAACCAATGGCAGGTAATGACTATTTTGCCCTTCAACTTCTTTCTCCCAACATATTATATTTATTGCAAGTTTATCTTGTATAGTATTTTCCCCAGAACAGGCTAAAAGGTTTACCAAATTTGGAGAAAGGAAGGGTTTGATCGAGAAAGATGTGTTATGAAAAGGACCATACAATTCAAATTATTTAAAGTGTTTGTTTTTTTTTCTTAAAAAAAATTAAGTATTTTTTTTAAAGGTAAGGATTGACAGGTCATTGTCGTTTCATGAGGGTGATGATAATCCATATATTCGCCTTTTGCATGATATATTGTTGGCTTACTCATTCTACAACATTGATCTTGGTTATTGCCAGGTAACATGTCCCTATTATTTATAGAGTAAATTACAATTTTGTCCTTGTAATATTTCAAAAGTTATGGTTTTCATCTAGATGTTTCATTTGTTGCACAAGTGGTCTTTAAAGTATACCTTTGTTGGAAGGTTTGTCCCTGATGTTGATGGTGTTACAAATTGTCCGTGAAGTCCAAGTAAAATTGCTTTTTTGCCTCTATCTCTTTCTCCTTCATCACCTAACCATAAAATTCCTCAATCCACACCTTGCAAAAAAATGAGCATAAGACTAAAAAGATTATCTGGTTAAAATTTTTAGATCATGATTTTGGTTTAAGTTTTTGGGTTTTGATTGAATGTGTTTTGGTTTTTATGATTTATGAGTTAGGAGATTGAGAAGATGAAGATAAGGGGAAAAAAATCATTTTACTTGAAAGTAATATGAAATTCCATGGAATTTGACAGAGTTGAATTTGATCCAAATTTTCAACCAAATGCACCGTTGAATGGAATCTTGAATTTCAATTCCACCGGAATCCACAATTCTAATTCATAGCTGCGATTTTCAGACATGATATTTCAAGAAATTCGACAGCACTGAATTCCGTCCTAATTGTCAATCAAACATGTCTTTAAAAGGAATCTCGAATTCCAACTCTGTCGGAATCTGTGATTCCTTCTGTTTCTACCCTAACAAACTAAATACTAATTAAAATTTATTACATGGTTTCAGTGAAGTAGAATACAAACTATACTTTGTATATTGGGAGTTGTAGAACACCTTCATCTATACAGAGCCAAGGTAAGAAACCAAACTATACTTTGTTAATTGCTTAATAATATACATGCAAAAGTGGTCTATAGTATAGCTTTGTCCCTGTTACTGATGTTCTTACAAATTGTCCATGAAGTCCAAGTAAAATGACTATTTTGCCCCTGTTCCTTTCTCCTTCATCATCTAAGCATAAACTCTCTTTCTCCTTCATCATCTAACCATAAATTCCTCACTCTAATCAAACCAAAACCCAAAAATTAAACTAAACCTAAAACAAAATTAAGATCCAGGGTACCAATCTTTCATAATCAAACCTATTAAGACATTGTAAATTTATTTTTTTACTGTACCTAGAATAACTAAACATGTTTGTTTTTGGTTACCAGTTATAGCATTATACTTTTATTTTGTTTTTCCTACATGAACATTGTACTTTGAAAATCTAAACAGTTATTATTATTTTTTTCATATCAAGACACATTGTACTTATTTATTTATTCATATATTGCATTATAAAATTTACCATATTAAGACTCTGTATTTTGCCAATCTAAACTTGTTTGATTTTGGTTAACATTTATAGCATTTTCCATTTAAAAATCTAACATATTTAAGCGTTTTAATTTTATGTTTTTTTTCTTATTAAGACATGCACTTTGAAAATATTCTACCTTTCAACTTTTTTATCTTGTTTTTTCTATTTCACATTCTCCTTTGAAAATCTAAACAACAATAACATAGAACTTTTTAAAGCTGGCTAATAAACACCCGCTTGGACAACAACATATAGGCTCAGTAAGATCTAATACAATTTTAGATACAATGTCAATGTCGGTAATTATTACCTTTTTCTAAAATAATTTATCATACAGGTTATTGTAAATAATTACTCCGTTATATGTTATGATTGACCCAAATGAAAATATATAAAAGTTGTTCCAAATTTTTGTATATCAGAAGTAGGAAATTTGTAATATAAGGGCGAACAAATATTGATACCTTAGTGGAACCGATATTGAATGTATTGAATATATCGAATATAACATCTAAATGTGTTATTCAATTTTGATGTAATATGGTTGAAATTACGTTATTACCCTCTTTAGAGAACCATGCAATATGCTTTTCTTGGAATGTTTGATGTGGCAATGAAACGTATGTTAGAAGGTATGGCTTGTAGTCATCAATCAAAGCCAATGTAAGAGTTTTGTTGCATTTGTAAGATAGAATTAAGCACAACATTCAGTTGATGAATGAATGTGTACTCTGATAGACATGAGGAAACTCCTAATGAGGTAATTTTTCATTATATAGTAAATGTATCTTTTATCATACTTTAGTAACATGAGTTTCTTTGATTTGAGTTAGTTAATCTTTAATGATTTCTGGCATTTGATTACTGATTTGTCTGCATTTGGATTGGTGCTTCTTAGGGTAATAACAAGCATCACCCTTTTTGTCCACCAAAACCAGATGATGTTGCTACAAAATGTTATACAAGTGGTTTCTCTTTTTTATTCATTTGTGTCTTTTTTCTTTTCTTTTCAACACACACACACACACATATATATATATATATATATATATATATATATATATATATATATATAAAAGCAATCACTAAAAATACATTGTTGTTTCCAACCGTTAGAATCCGTGATTCCATTTCTTAGCTGCGGTTTCCAACATGTCTGTAATTGTTTTGATAAGGCAGCTGCTGGTGGAACTACTCAACAATCCACTGCACAACTTGCTCAAACAAAACGATTGCTTGAATTACTTTTCATTCTGATTGAATTCCAAAGACAATAAGGTTATGGTAGGTGTTGAACACTTTCATCTATACAGAGCCAAGATAAGAAACCAAAGTGTACTTTGATGATTACTTATTAATATAAATGCAAAAGTGGTCTATAGTATAGCTTTGTTGCAAGCTTTGCCCTTGGTGCTAATGGTGTTACAAATTGTCTGTACACTTTCATCTATGTCATGGTTGTTCTTCATATTTGTTAAAAATTCAGTAATGTGAAATCATCATTCTTTGATTCGTATATGTTGAACTGTGACTATGCTACTGAAGGATCTGTTATGTTTATTAATTTATTTTCCCATAACAAAATTATACTTTCTAGAATTACGGCTCTTATTAATATTTAACATTTATATGTTTGTGTAGGTTTATACAGAATCATTCAAAGTGGAATACAAATAACAGATCCCAACATCAAAATATGAATGCTTGTATTTGGTAAGTCTTGGTAAGCCTAGCTTTTCAAATACATGACATCTAACACACCAATTTTTACATACCTTTGTATAAAAAACATCAGTGAATGTGAGGGGATTATATTTGTAACAACAAATAAGTTTCCTTTTAAATTATAATTTCTTTTCCTTCTAAGATATTGTACTTTGTTCTTACTTTAAAATCTAAAGATGTTTGATTTTGGTTGCCATTTGTAGGATTATACTTTCATTGGATGTGTAAGTATCAGCAGTCTCAAATTGGTTTATAAAATGCCAATTGATTCACCATTATAAATTGTTGTGTTAGTGTGAGGTTATTGCAGTGTTATAAATACAGTGAAGTCATCTGGTGATATGAGAGAAAGACTGTTTAATAATGTGAAGAGGCAAGCACTACTTAAAGGTAACAATTTACAAAACTTTCTTCAGCACTTTTAGTATACTTTAAAGAATATGATATGTGTGATATTATTGAATCTTTCAGGCTAGAATTCATCTCCTATGCTATGTGGGACAAATTATTAGTATTTAACAAAATAAAAGACAAACATGGTGGATGGGTTTGTTTTATGGTTTCAGGTGCATCATCCTTCCCTTGTCTCTTAATGTCATGTATTTTCTTAAAGCCTAAGTTAATTTTAACAACTTACTTTCCTTCATTTGTGTTTTCAAGCATCCTAATTTCATTTCTTTCTATTATAGTATTCTAGTTTCAAAAAATTTCTTAATAACATGTTGTACTTTGAAAATTAATCCAATTATGGCATCGTACTTATAGCTATTTTTCTATTAGGACATAATACTTTTAGATGTCTACCCCTTTATAGCTTTGTGCTTTCATCTTTTTTCTTATTAGGACATTCTTTATGCTTTAAAATTCTACCCAATCATAGCAAATTTACTTTCATTTTTTTGCTTATTAAGACATCATACTCTACTAAATTTAAGTAAGCAGTGTGAATATGTAGGGCATTGTGCAGTAATATGATGTACTTTTAATCTTTCTTATTAGGACATTATACTTTAAAAAATCTATCCAATCACAGCAGTGAAAATTGCTTTGTATCAATGAAAGAAGATTGATATTTCTTGCATATAAAGCAATATTGATGTATAGTATCTGTGTTTCAGAAGTAAAGCTTGTGGATGTTCCTGAGATGAACTATTCATCTAAATTCTCTCTCTTCTGATTGGGTATCACCCTGTCTTCTTCTTCATCATCATTTTGTTTTTTCTGAAAAATCTGATTTTTTAAACTGCACCAGTTGTAATGCTACTTAAGAATAGAAGAAAAGTTATTCAGAAGACAATCATTTGTCAGGGGTTTTTGATGGTCATGGTCAAATTTTTCAGAGTACATGACTTTCAAAAAAACCAATGGCAGGTAGAACATCATTTGTCAGGGGTTTTTGATGGTCATTGTCCATTATTATATATATATATATATATATATATATATATATATATATTCATTCTGTTTTAGATAGCAATAGAATATGGTAATTTATTGAATTGGAAAATATATTATATACAAAAACCTACCTGATTGTATTTAGTAAGAAGTTCATTTTCCCTTAAAGAGTGTAGTTACATTTATTTTATGATCAGTATTTCAATAATAAAATAAATGTTACGTCGATTGAGTTCCAGAAGTCGAAGTTGAATCGGTGGGACAAATTTTATTGGAGCCTAGTGGTTGTGGAATTAATTCTGCACGTGTCCATAACACTTGAGGTCCAAATTTTGACAAACCTGCAAAATAAATGGGGTAAAAGTTAAGGAACATAAAATTAATATAATATATGATTATAAATTAGGGACCTCTTCTAACTACCTCAATATTGTTTTAAATTCATCTTTATCTTTATCAATCCTCCAAACCTCTTCACAAAGATCATAGAGGATGCTCCATTGAAGCCATAAGTGCTTTGAGAAAGAGGATTGAGGTGCAATTACAAACTAAAAACTATTAAAATAAAAAGGCATACAGCAACATTGGTGCAAGTGATGTCTCCGATGTCTCCAACACAAAACATATTCAAAAAGGAAAAAAGATATATATAAAGTTAAGGGCTGTTTCTCTTTTACACACAGAGGTTAACGAGTTAAGCACTTAATCTGGAAAGTTATACAACATTTTAATTGTTGTTTCTTTTTGACTAATATTATTGATCAGAATGACTAAATGGGTTAAGCAACCTATGTGCACTTTTTTTCCCTCCCAACTCTTCTCACATTCAAATTGATAAATATTGAAATTAATGAATATTGTGATTTGCTTTTAGAAATGTAGGGTAAAATGGTCATTTTTGTGAGTATTCACAAAAAATATATGAAACATTTTTTATGATGTTTTACCTGTGTCTGATTTGAGTGGAGATAATACAACAAGACCATAATCTTCTATATTCTATGTGGTGTGTAAGTTTTGACTTTCTATTGTTTTTACAAGAATGTAGGAGCTCATGTGAGTATGAAAAACTCTTCAAATTCTAACTACCTCAATTGTTTTATAGCTTTTTTACCCTTTTTTCCGCAAAATTAATCTTCTTTAAATGGCATATTAATATATTTACATTTGTTTAATAAGTTTTTGGATTTGTTCATTAGGAAGCTAGCCCAAGAAATGTCTCTTCAACCATATCTGTGTTTTTCATTTTTTTATCTCAATTGTCTTGTTCTCGATTCTTCTTTGATTGATTTTTTCAAAGGGTTTTGATTTTTGAATGGCAGAGGTTCCTTATATAATTCTTTCCTACTTGAAAATTAGGGTCTTTGAGTTTTTTGTTTTTCATTATATTCGTTATAGTCGATTTATATAATGGTCTTTATTCTTCCTTTCTATAATGGTCTTTATGATTATGTTTTTTTAATCTTCTCTTCCTTTTGATGCCTTGGTTATTTCATGTCGTATGTTCTCTGTTTTCTTTTTGATGATGATGTGATGCTTATTTCTTAGTTGGCATGATTCATGATGTGTATAACATAACATAGGCCTCTTTGTGATGTTTATTTTAACCATTAAACGTGTCCATCATGGGATCAGATTATCTTTTTCAAATGGATAAAATCCCAATTCTATAACATGATTCTTTTTGTTGTACAAATGAGGTCAGCAAATGAGTCTGGCTTATTATGATCAAGAAAGGTTAGAGCATCATACAACTTTATAAGAGTTGTAAATATTGCCATGTCATCATTCAGCTTGTTGATTTTTGAGTGTTATTGTTGGCAAGTTTTTATAGCAGTATGATCTGGATCTTGGGTATGATGTTGCCAAAGGTATGTGTCAGTGGAGATGGAGATTTTATTATTATTATTATTATTATTATTATTATTATTATTATTTGGAATTGAGTAATTTTACTGAAGTTTATTTATTTGAAGGTGAATATGGTGAAAAATGGAATCATTGACCCTTTGAAAGTCATAAGAACAGCCTTGGTTGATGCAGCAAGGTTAGTATAAAGTCATGAAAATAAATGTCTTGATTATAAATTTATTTTAAGATTCCATGGTACTTAGTATATATATTATTTTCTTTTACTTTTATTTATATAATCTTTATTTACAACAGAGGTATTCTTAGATTCTTGTGTTTCTTTTTATTAAATTGCAGTTATTTTGGCTTTCTTATCTGTCCATCGAATTTACTTTCTTGGAACTTATTTCTTTCTTTTGAATCTATTATTGTAATCAAGAAAGAATTTCAACTCTGTTGATAACAATCTGTTGGTGACAATGGAGCCTTTTTTAGGTTGTTGAAGCAAAAACAGATGCTTGGTGTTAATTTGCAGTTTATCTGGTTTGTCTTTTAAGGTTCACCCTTTTCTATTTTATAACTTTTACATTTTTATGCAAAATTATTTGTTTGATAAATTTTTTGGATTTATTTATTAGTAAGTGTTTCCTATTTCGGGTTTCTTGTTGAAAGATGGGGAGCACAAACATGTGACTGACTCCCCTTCCATTTTGATGAGATGTTTGCTCAATGTTGATGTTCAAGAGGGTATTTGTGTCAATTCTCTGTTTTTTCATAAGTGTTTGTTGAATATCAGTAATGGCCTTTTGATTGATCATGCTCTTTATTAAAGTATATATAATGGTTTCTATGATTATGTTTTTTTTTTTAATCTTCTCTTTCTTTTGATGCCTTGGTTATTTCACGTCTTATGTGAACAAATGTTCTGTTCTTGAAGTCTAGAACTATTAATGTTTTGATTCTTGTTTCCATTCATGTTAAGAAATAAGAGCCTTTTTCCTTTTATACATTTTATGCTCAATATAGCTCTTTAAGGTTGATTTTGGCTCTAGTGAATAGTGATGGACTTCAGAAGGTGAAAATTACCGATGTAATCATCTCATCTTTTTGTTAATACTCTGATTATCATTAGTTGTTTAGGAATAGTAAGTTGAATCATGGCATGTTGTCGTATATTCATTTAGATTATTGATATATGAGTGAGCTCCAAAATACAGATTGAAAGGAGTCATAGATGCATGTAAAAGTCACTTCTTAGATTAATGAAACCAGTGATTTCATCATGCGTCTATATAGTTCAAAACCTGAAAAGCAACCAATGGGACATAGTGCTCAAGTCAAGTTGTACACTTTCCTCATGTCTGAAAGGTTTTCTAACAAAATTAGCATTTGAACCTCTTATATGATTTTGTTTTCTTCATTTTCAGGTACAAAAAGAATATAGAAGATTATGGTCCTGTTGTATTATCTCCAGATCAGACACAGGTAAAACATCATAAAAAATGTTTTGTATATATATATATATTTTTTGTGAATACTCACAAAGAATGAGACCAAAATGATCATTTTACCCTACATTTCTAAAAGCAAATCACAATATTCATTAATTTCAATATTTATCAATTTGAATGTGAGAAGAGTTGGGAGGGAAAAAAAAGTGCAAATAGGCTGCTTAACCCATTTAGTCATTCTGACCAATAATATAAGTCAAAAAGAAAGAACAATTACAATGTTGTATAGCTTTCCAGATTAGGTGCTTAACTCATTAACCTCTGTGTGTAAAAGAGAAACAGCCCTTAACTTAATATTTATCTTTTTCCTTTTTGAGGATGTGTTTGGTTTGAGGGAATGTAATGGTTAGTTCCATTGGAATGAAAGAAGCTGTTTGTTTTGCCTGATGGAATGGAATGTGATTCCTTCCCCTTTGTTAGCAGTGTTATTTTCTTCATTTCATGTTAAATAATATGTTGTGTGTTTTCTTTAAATGGCTTGTCTATCCCATATTTATGTATTTTCATTTGTTTAATATAACCTTTTGGATTTGCTCATTAGAAATGTCTCTTCAACCATATCTGTGTTTTTCATTTTTTTTATCTCAATTGTCTTGTTCTCGATTTTTCTTTGATTGAATTTTTCAAAGGGTTTTGATTTTTGAATGACAGAGGTTCCTTATATAATTCTTTCCTACTTGAAAAGTAGGGTCTTTATGTGATGTTTTAAGTTACATTTTTTTAATCTTATCTTCCTTTTGATGCCTTGGTTATTTCATGTCTTATGTGAACAAATGTTTTCTTCTCTGTTTTCATTTTCATCATTCCACTCTTATACAACTTCATCTTTCAATTCTCCAATGCATACAATCTTACAGAAAAAACTTACAACTCCACCTCATCACCATCCGATGCATAGAAATGAAAATAACTGTCTTGATTATAAATTTATTTTAAGATTCCAGGGCACTTGGTATATTTTTTTTACTTTTATTTATATAATCTTTAATAGTAATGTTTTAAAAAAAGACCTACGGATTGATGTCCTGTTTCTTATGTTTTGTACACGACTTATGCATTAATATGATCTTGCTTAAACTATTCTAACTTTAATTTCTTGTTATGGAATTTAAATTTTGAGCTACAAGCTGTTTTATTTCTTTTTATTTTGTTTAATGTGTTTTTTAGTGGTTTTCAAAATAAAGGGATTATAATATAAGGTGTCTTACTATTAGTTTCTCTAACTTTTGTGAATATTTGTTATATTCTGTTTATTTCAAATGATAGCATTTTAGGTAGGGGCACAAACAGTTACATTATGGTTTTTATCTTTGAAAGGCAAAGGTGCTTTATACAAAATTTTCCTATTTGAAAATTACGAGTTTCTTCTTTTTATCATCTTCTTTTATTTACAATAGAGGTATTTTTAGATTCTTCTGGAACTTATTTCTTTCTTTTTAATCTATTATTGTAATCAAGAATTTCAACTTTGTTGATAACAATCACAATCTTTTTGTGATAATAGAGCTTTTTAGGTTGTTTAATTTGTTGTTGAAGCAAAACCAAAAGGTAGTAGTGTATTTTGATTTTTTTGTTCTGAATCTTAATGCCTTCTCGTTTTTTTCTATAGTTTCTATAATGGAGAAGAATTCACCCCATTTCGTTTTTTCTTTAGTTTCTATAATTTTGTTTCAATTAGATTGTAGTTTGTTATTGAAAGTAACCCTGGAATTGAAAGAAACTATGGGAGGCTTTTGTTGGAGATGGTGTGAGTAGTTCCTAATGAAATTGTTTGTCAACAGTTGGAATGAAACATGGATCTTTTAAGGTGGAAAAAAGTATATAAAATATTTGTTTTGAGTGAGCTTAATAACTTGAAAAATTGCTACTATGTAAAAAGGTGTTTATTGAGGCACAATATGAGGTTGAAACTTAAACTATGCATATATTCTTTTTTTTTTTTCTACTTGCAACATTCTGGGTTTTTTTTTTTTTTCATAAGTTGTACTTTGAAAAACCCTAGCCAATTATATCACTACCTTTTTTTTCCTTGTTAGCTAGCACATTAAACTATGAAATTTTACCCACTTATAGCAGTGGAAATCGATTTGTATTTCAATGAAATTGTTATAAGAGGAATTAAATACCCTCCTATCAATATGAAATGATGAGAAGTGTCTTAACATGTTATCAATTTTATCAAAATGTGACACTTGTCACCTTCTCATATGGGTACGAAGAAAACTTAGGATCATGATGCCTTGCTTATTTCATGTACTATGTGAACAAATGTTGTGTTCTATATTTTCTTTTTTATCATCATCACATTTATTTCATTATACACACATGTCACATAAATATAATTTTTGTGTTCATGTACAAGTGTGTGTGTGTGTGTTTAAATGAGCAATTCTAAGTTAATTTTTATGTAATGACATATTGCTATTACTTAATATCACATGTAGCTCTTAATATCACATGTAGCTCTTTTCAGTGATATAACATAACCCAAGTCGACCCGTTTTCGGTATATGGGTCAAATTTGGAGCATTCTTTTGGTATTCAGCGCAATTATAATATGTGTTGGTATGTTTTGTTCTACTACATTGTAACTTTTAAAAATTTCTTTATCAAGGCATTTTACTTTGAAACATCAACCCATATAAAAATTGTATCTTTCAAGTTTTTTCTTATCAAGGCATTTTAAAAATAAATCAATCAATTTTTTTATCGTATCAAGGCATTTTACTTAGAAAAAAGACCAATTATTGCATTGTACTATCAATTTTCTTATTATAAGCACAATTAACTTTGAAAAATCAATCCATTGTAAAATTCAAGTTTCTTATTATAGCATTGTGCTTTTTGGTTTTCTTTTTGTTACAACATTGTAAAATTCAAGTTTATCATTTTACTTTAAAAAGTATACCTTATTTATGTTGACAAATCCACCATTTATAGCCTTATACTTTCAGTTTTCTTATTTTGGCATCACACTTTGTTCGTTGAATTTTTATGTACTTTGTTGTAACCTTAGAAGCTTAGAAAATTGTACAAACAAGTGACCAATAATGCACATGAGCCTTGATACAAACTGAAGAAATTGAGAAAAACTAGTGACCTTAGACTTCAAGTGTCTAAGTGTTGAAGAACTCAAACAAAGTTTCAATCGTCAAGTAGCAAGTAATGCGGAAAATAAGATTTTTTAATAAACCAAATTTATGATGAAAATGTAACATCCCAAGTTCAGAAGCAAGAGTTTAAGAGTGTAATGTGTATTTAGGAGGTGGACTCGGCGAGTGGGTGTGTTTACTCATCAAGTCTGAGCGGGATTTTGGTCGCGAGTTAAGTGACCAACTCGCTGAGTCGGCAGCTGGACTCGACAAGTTGGTGCTGAGTAGAGAAAACCCCAATCTTCGGGTTTGCACCCTATTTAAAGGACCTTATGTCCTCCCCTCAACCTCCTTAGCACCCTTTGAGATCCTGAAAACCCTAAACTCGTGTGTGTGTGAAGCCTTGGAGGGAGATTGAAGCTTTGAAAGTTAATTCTAGTGGGAGAAACTTGAAGATCAAAAGGCTTGCATCAAGAGAGGTGTGGATCTAGAATCTACTTCAGTTTGGGCACATTTTGGAGGTAATAATTTGTTACCTTCACTCTTTTGCATCTAGATCTATTATCATTTGAGATTTGTGGCATTTTTGGTATGATTGAGAACTATTTCGAGTTAGAGGCTTAGATCCGAGGTTACTACTTCAAATCTAGGCTTGTGATGCTCCAAAATGTCATAAAGCTTCTGTCTAAGAGTTATTGGTGAGGCCTCTTTGTCTAAAACCCAAGCCCTAGAGTGTTTTGGGCCTATATCTCCTTGGTTTCACGTAAAGTTTGCCACTTTATGTGAGTGTTAGACTGTAGAATAGTGGATCTGTGGATTTGAGCCCCTGCATGGCTCGAAAAGCCACTATATATGGTTTGAGAACTAGAGAGACTCGGCGAGTCACATGGGTGTACTCGACGAGTTGTATGAACATGTGCATGGACTCGGCGAGTTAGAAGAACAACTCGGCGAGTCTGTTGAAGATTGCCTTGGACTCAGTGAGTCTGTTCTTGGACTCGGCGAGTCTGGTCGTAAAACCCAACCTCTTTTGGTTAAAGCATTGGATTAGTGAGTTGGTTGGCGACTCGGTGAGTTGGACAGGATGAAATTCCGAGATCGTTGAACTCGACGAGTCTTGGGGCAACTCGGCGAGTTGAGTCGTATTATGAGAGTTTCTGAGTATAAGAACTCGACGAGTCGACGGGTTGACTCGGCGAGTAGAATCAACCAGGAAGGTTGACTTTGACTGAGAACTTTGACTTTAACCAAGAGTTGACCAGTTTGACTTATAAGGGTATTTTGGTATTTTTTGAATTGGTTCTTTGGTAGTGTTCTGTGGTGAAGTTCGTGTCAGTAGTCGGAGCAGCTTGGTCTTATCTCTTCAGTCGGCAATTGCAGGTGAGTTCTCCTCACTACATCAACAAGGTCTACGGCACCAAGGCCGACCCTTTATGATTTACATCCTGGCTTAGGATGGTTGTTATGTTATTGCTAAGTTAGATTACATCCTGGCTTAGGATGTTTGCTATGTTATTGCTATGTTAGATTACATCCTTGCTTAGGATGGTTGCTATGTTAGATTACATCTTGGCTTAGCATGGTTGCTATGTTAGATTACATCCTGGCTTAGGATGGTTGCTATGTTAGATTACATCCTGGCTTAGGATGGTTGCTATGTTATTACTATGTTAGATTACATCCTTGCTTAGGATGGTTGCTATGTTATTGCTATGTTAGATTCATCCTGGTTTAGGATCGTTGCTATGTTAGAGATCGGTTAAATCGGTATCCTGGTTATAGGATGGTTGCCATGTTAGTGATCTGTTAGATTTGCATGTTTACTTGTTATATGTATGTGTACATGTTTATTGGTTTGGGGAAGGGTTGAGGCAGGTCCTGCTGTGTGTTGTAGTGCCAAGACACCCTGGGTAGACTGCAGGCCCGAGCCGGGCAAATCCAGTTAGGTTGAAGGCCCAACGAGCGGTCCGGATAGGCTGAAGGCCCCGAGGAGGGCGGTCCAGACGTATCGATGGCTCGGAGAACAGTCCATATAGGCTGAGGACCGGGAGTCAGTCCAGTCAGACTGATGGCTCATTATACATGTTGTTTGCTGTTTTCTTATATATTTATATGATATGGTTATATCTGTATGGCGTTGGTATTTTGGGGGTAACTCACTAAGTCTTCGAGCTTACATTTATCGATTATTGTTTCAGGTTTTTTGATGATCGTGGGAAGGCGAAGACGTGATCGTGCACCTCCTTACATTTTCTTGATTGATTTTGGGAATACTCTGATGTTTAAATTATTTTGAAAGTAAACTGTAATAACTTAAATGTTTTAAAAAGTTTTAAATTGGCTTGAATTAACGGGTGACAAGTTGGTATCAAAGCCTTGGTTTGAGTGAATTGGAGGAACACTCGTGTGAATCCAGTCTCAAATCAGGCAAAGATTTCAAAAATGATTTCTAAAATGGTTTTCAAATGATAAAGGAGGATGCAGTGTACGATCAGCTGGAGCTCGCGGATAGACCCCAAAATACCATACAGTATTTGACTATCTAATATGTTAGAACAACATGCTGGTACTAGGCTAGAGATCTTCAGGAATTGCATGATAGAATTGCCTGATTACATGATGCCTGATAGCCTAGGGTTTTCCTTATATGAAATTGACATCATTACTGTAGTTGCTTAGTATATGCATCGCGATTGTACATAATTAACATCTTATAGCCTGAGAATGTTTGGTTTGACTTTATTTCTGTTCCTTGTCTGGTTGTGGGCTTAGAGTAGGACCGAGTATTCAAAAGTCTATAGGGTCCAACGTTATGTATGGTTAGAATATACGAGGGTTGCAGGGTTGGTGGAAGTTTCATGGGTCGGTTGTGAGAGGCTGGGAGGCAAGTTATGAGATGTTTAGCATTCCTCTAGGAGTGGGGTTTTGAGCGCTCGCTATGATTATGTATATTGTTAGGGTGTTGTGATGATACTTGAGACAACTATGGGTAGGTGTGGAAGGTAGTATGGGCCCGTACTACTGAAAGCATAGGACCCGTACGCGTAGCAAGGAAGCCACAACCCTAGGGTTTGGTTGGGAATTGGTTCTTGTCATTATATGGGTTATCAGAGATCTTTCTGGTATATTACCAGAATGGTGGTTACGAGACATCTTGAGACAGGATCCAGGTTTGGATCGGGAGCTGGCAGCCAGGATAGGCCAGCATTATCAGAGGACCGTGTTAGTGAGATCATCCTAGAGGAGGTGATTGGGGTTGTCCGGGAATAGTTTTTTTTGGATGTTTCAGTCTACTAAGACCGCTATGGTTGAGTATTTCGACGAGCGCTATGCAGCCATTGTCGAGACGACTGCCGCAGCAGCTTCAACAGTTGTCATAACAGCAGGGAGAGGAGCTAGACGAGCTTTCCAGAACCAGGACTTGTTATTGGTGCATAATCTGATGAGCAGAGGGATACAGTTATCTGGGAGCAGGAATATGACTTGTACTCATTATATTTCCGCAGGTTGAGCGGGAGAGACTAACTTGTGGGTTTCTAGATTGAGGCTTGGGGGTTTTGCTCGAGATCGGAATGTGCGTCGCAGGGACACTGGAAAGGAGTGATGAGTATGTTCAGCTGGGGTTTTGCAGCTGGAAGTGGAATGGATAATTGATGAATTGGATTGTCGTTTGGTAGGGCAAGGATTGTTCCCTCTCAGTTTTTCGAGCTCGAAGGAGTGAGCAGACTTGTGACTCGGGGGCAAGTTGTTTTCCATCTTGGGGTCAGTCGGTTGCAGAGGTTAGCAACATTATTTCAGCACCGGTGAGCACAGGTGGGTCGACTTGGCATAAGTAAGTGTGGAGTCTGGTTTGCCTTGGATATTTTGCATCGGACTGTAAGGAGTCATTGTTCAATCTATTGCACATTTGGGATTGTAGATTATGTCTTGGGAGTAGTTGTAGCCCGGTTTAGGGCAGAGGTTGTTTTAGTGTTGCATTTCAGTTGTGGATGTTTGAGTTAGTAATTGAGTCAGGGTGCAAACCATGAAGAGACTAATTCTAGAGCCTGAGAGCGGGAAGTTTATTGGAAAACCTTTGGAAAAAGGGGTATTACGTGGGAAGTCCGCGGATAGGGTTGCTCAAGATGGTTATTCAGCATTGTCGGGACTCAGTGGTATTAGCAACCGTTCGTGATTGACGAACGAAAGCACCAACAGAAAGGGGTTTGTTGTTGAGGTATTAGTTGGAGCGTTTATACATGAGTGTAGGGTCGCTCAAGCATTAGTGGCTGATGGTTTATCTGGAGTTCAGCAAGCTCTCATATGGTTCTTGGAAGTGTGTGATCATTCGGGATGGGCTAGTAATGGAGCACTAGTGGGAAAGAATTGGTTGGCTTTGGATCGGTCGTCAGGAAGTGAGAAGGATTGAGAATCCTCCAGTTTTCATGAATTATGAAGGCTTGGTCGAATCTAAGTGGGGAGTGTTACCCCGCGATGCGGAAGTGGGAGAGGTTTTGAAATGGGGATAAGTTTCATAACCCGATAAGGAGAATGGAGGCCCTAGTGGCTGCTCGATTTGAGGGTTGTGTGAGTTGGGGATTCGGTAAACTCCCCATTATGTGTATCACGTCTTCTCGGTAGTTGATAACAGAATTTGGGGAATCAGGTTGGAAGTCTGGTTATGATTGAGTTAAGTTCGAGTATTCGCTCGAGGATGTGCTCAACTCTAAGGGTTTTTGGATTGATGGATTGAAGGGTTTGTTAGCTGCCAGGGCTCGACAACATTTCAGCCCGGGTATGCGGGTTATTTAGCTTATGTGATAGACACGTAGGGCAGGGAACAGACCATGGGTCCAAATGAGGTAGTTGATTGATGTGAGGCCTGGGTTTAGGCTGCGGAAAATTCAAGTGACGGATTCGGGAAGATATTCAAGAAAGACTTCCGGATAATTACATACGATTGGTATATTCTGCACCTCCTTCTTTTCCTTCTTAGCGTCGATCACAAATGCCAAATATGATGCACATCCTTTGGACAAACATTTTATGGCTTTTATCAGGGAGATGATTCCAGATTTTACTCTGCTTTTGTCCCCGTACACAATGAATGACTCTTTTCTAGGTGAGTTTACTCTTACTATCTTCTTTTGGCATAGTATCTCGGTATCATTGTCACCGAGCCAATACCTTCCCAGAACGATGTCGAAACCGTTCAACTCTATGGGTAACAGCTCTTCGTGGAATTTTTTTTCGTTTAAGTCGATGACTATGTTCTTAATTCAATTACTAACAGGTACGAACTTGCCACTGGCAACTTTTACAATCAGGACATTTTCAAGTTTTTCTACAAGCAATGCTAGTTTCCCACCAAACTTATGTGATAAAAAGGAGTAGTTTTCTCTCGAATCAAACAGTATATTGGCAGGCAAACCATTTACAAGAAAGGTACCTGAATCGACGTCTGCTACCTCCTTCGCAGCCTCGAGCAATATCTGGAAGGCTCTCGCCGTCGGCTTTGGTGGAATGTTGGACCTTGCCGCCTCTTTCTTCTTTGGGCAATCTCTTGCAATGTGCCCTTCCTCACGACACTCGTAGAACACCCTTTTGCAGGCGGTGCACTCATTGGTGTAATGCTCTGTCTTCCCACACTTGTAGCAGGTCACCTTCTCGCTACATTTCCCTGAGTGCTTCTGTTTGCACTTCTCGCACCACTTCGCTTCATTTCCTCCTCCGAACTTTCTTGTACCAGACTTGATTTTCTTATTGTTGAGCCTTACAAACTGCTCGATATTCCTCTTCTCGCCAACCTCAACCTTGCTGGCAGCTCTTCCCTTAATCATATCCTCCACAGACTTGGCAGCCCAGATAGCTGCCTCCAGAGTAGGCGTTTGATGCACTGACACCGCGTACTCCCATGGAGGTTGTTGGTGTATTCATCAATTGACATGCTTTCTTGCGTCAGGGTTAGGATTGGTTTTCAAACTCGAGCAGGTTTTGGGCTGAGCACTATTTGCGTTTGAACTGTACCAAAAACTCTGCCCACGTCAGTTGCAGGGGCTCATTGGGGCTTAAAGTCTTCCCAGAGTGTTCCACCAACGAACCGCGCCTCCTCTAAACTGGCGCACTGCAAATGTGGTATGTAGTCTACCTCTGCAACCACATGTCATAAAAGCCAAATCCATCTCTAAGATCCAATCCATAACTTCGATCGGATCTTCCTTCTCGGTGAAGGTTGATGGCTTGCAAGTCAGAAAATCCTTGTACTTGTTGTTGGATTAGTGTCTAAGTCCATAACTATTTTGGTATGTATTTGACTCGATTATGAGCATGGTCCTTTTGGGTTGCCTTCACCACAACAATATGTAGGATGAATTAAGGAGAGAAAGGTTTAATTATGATTTATTAATATATTATAAGAATAATATATTAAAGGAGAAATCATAATGTTTAATTGATATTAGTTAAGAATTAATTATGTGGCTAAAAGAGATTAATTAAACTTAGGGGAATGGAGTTGTAATTATAAGATAATTACAATTGGGCTATGGATCACCTAATAATATATAGGTTGGATGAATTCTATGGGAAGCCCATAAGGAATTCGTCCAAGGGATATGTTAAAGGAGTCCATGGGCTGCTTAGGGCCTAAGCAGTCATATTAGGGTTTCCTAGTTGCAAACCCTAATAGCCTACATGTATATAAAGGACCCCTATTCCCCAAAAACGTGTCCAAGTGTTCCTTTAGGGTTTCCAACCATTTTTGGTGCCTCCTCTCTCCTCCCTCTTCATCCAAGTTGCTTAGTGGTGTTTGTGACTCCATTAGAGGTGCAATACTTGAGGCACTAAGCTTTCTGAAGCCAAGGATTGATTGTTATTGCTATATAACAATCAAAGGTAAGATCTAAACCCTAATTTCAATTATAGTTTATTAGATCTAGGGTTTATGGCTTTGGATTATGAACTGCATGTTTATTAGACAAACTAGATCCAAAGCTATTAGGGTTTGCATGTACACCATAGGATTGATGTATTGCTCGAACCCCATCAATGGTATCAGAGCCTAGGGCTATTTGTTAGTGAATTTGATGTTTGATTGATCGATTTTTACATGAAAAATGAAGTTTTTTGCCCTCTGCCTTACTGACTCGGTGAGTCAGTGGATGAACTCGGCGAGTCCAGTCCCTGACTCGGCGAGTCCATGGATCTGGCACTCTGTTTTTTTGCGATTTTCTTGCCTATTTTGCCTTGGTATAGTTACCAAACTAGTTTTTATCAATAAAATCCGAATTTTATGTATATATGGTGATTATCCTGGCCAAAATAGAAGATAATTGTCAAAATTTAGATAATCTTTTGTTTTATTAGATAAAGATTGATTATTTATAATTTAGATTTGAATTATCTTGTGAAAAAAGTTTCAATTTTCTCCTTTAGGTTTTATAGTTTAAATTTGAACTTAAAAGTTTTGTTTTTGAAATTTTAATAGTTAAACCCAAATGTTTTGAAAAGCTTCAAAACTTGCCCTCAAGTTTTGGAATTTAAATTTTTGATTAAAAGTTAATTTTGAAATATTTAAATTCTAATCTCAAATGTTTTGAAAAGTTTCAAAACTTACCCTCAAGTTTTGGAATTTAAAAGTTGATTAAAAGTTTAATTTTGAAATGTTAAATTCTAAAACCCTCGTATTTTGAAAAAGTTCAAATTACACCCTTATGATTTTGTTAATTAATTAAAGTGTATAATTAAAAGAGAGCTAATAAATCCATAAAGTTTTTGGTTTACATTTAATTAAACTAAAAGTATAATTAATTAAATTAGACCATCTAGTATTTTAAAAGTTTAAAATACACCTTATACTATGTATATATGACATTAAAAGTCTAATATTATATATGTATGAGTAAACAGTCAGTCTTACCGTCAGTAGGCCTCATTCACAAAGCTGATCTATAAGGGGTGTTTAAGGAAATTGCCTATAAAATGGCGATTGAATGGGTATCCACTCTTTCCCACCGCACTCTTGACTAGTGTAGGGTCCTTAGCCGAATGGGTAGGATAGGATGAAACCTTCCATTATAAATATAATGAAGTACAAAGTAACTACATGCTTTTACAAATTCCCAAAATTCTAGTTACTTTAGGCAAAATGTGAAATTGTATGCTAATCCATGGAATTACACTTCGTACCCTTGTCAAACGTTAGTGGAGCATGTGTGGTTAACCGACACATTAATTTGGGATTGACATTGGTGTCGAAGGGTGGCTCAGTGTTTATCGTAGATCAATGGAGCATGTGTGGTTAACCGGCACATTGATTAGGTGATAGTAGCATTGGGTGCACCACGTGATTTGCACGGTTATTCACACCTTGTTTGTGATCCTCGGCATCCCAGTCGCAAACCTACCTTCAAATATTCTGCAACTAGATTACGACATCCCTCTTCTAGGTTGTAGAGTATTGTGTTGGATCCTAGCCTTGATGTTTCGTTTGGGTGTTACATCAAGGATTCTAATCAACTTGACTTAAATTTTTCCCATTTTGTAGATGTCTGAATCTAACAATGGTCTTCCCAAATCCATTCGTACAAGATTTCCAAATGAAGATGGCGTTCCAAGATACGATCAAGGAAATGAGAGTCATGCTTCACTTCCTCCACATCCTCCAATTGTTCTCCGTGACCCACAAGTTCAAAGGCTTGAAAAGTTCAAGCTCACTCAATCCTTATTGGCAAGTAAGCACGAAGATTAGAAACTTGTGTGTGCACACGTCTTAGAGATAAAGTCACGCATTGATAGGTTAAGGATGTTGGGTGTCGATATCTCAGAGATGTTGGATGTTGATTGGGTTCTTCAGTCACTTCCTGAGTCGTATATTGAGTTCGTAAGAGAGTACTATACAATGGTTAACGACGTGACCCTCATTGATTTGACCTATTTTCTTATTGCTGCTGAATCAATGATGATTTGGCGCACTGGTCAAGCAAACTTGATTGGTCGATCAAACTCCCATACTTCATTGAACACTGGCTACATTGGAAGTCCAGAAAACACTGAGATTGTCCATTTCTATGTACTAAAGGAGTCCATTTGCTTTTACTGCCAAGAGAAGGGGCATTGGAGACGAAGCTGCCCTAGCTACCTGAGAGATCTAAGAGATGGGAGAGTCAAGACGTATGGCTCTACTTTAGGTAAAATCTATTAACTAACTCTATAAGTTCCTATTTTTTATTTTTAATACATGATGTGATAAGATTACATTTTGATGTTTTGCAGGATCAAAGAAAAGAAAGGAAACTTAAGGAAGAAGCGTGCTGAATCTGATCACGAAGAAATGGATTTCGATCGCATGGATTCAAAGATCGGATTTTTGAGCTGCTACTTTAGAGTTAGGGGAGATTGCTAAGAAATATGTAATAGCATAGTTTTTCAGTTGAATTGCATTATAAGGAAAAACATTTCCGCAATAAAATAAATTTTTATGTTGTCTTGTTTATTTATCCTTGCGATGGCATGTATGAAAATTTGATGTTTGAATGTTTCCATTATTAGCAATGATGGATTTAATTCTAAATTAGGTTATTTGTGGAAGTGTCGAGAGTTTACCAAATAGGGAGAGTTTCTCATCGCCCAAGTTTCAATTGGAAAGAAAATTGGAATCATGCAACATGTATTGTATGATGAACGAAAAACTTTCATATTTGGGAAATTTAGACTAATTCTTTGACAAAGTGTCAAGTGAAGGACTAAGAGATCGAGTACACTAGGTTGTACGTTGATCAAGTCCACCACGAAGTGATTAAGATATTCGTCATGATTTACTAAAGTTTAGTAAATATGGTTATACTTATAAGATTAAGTATAATTCTGAGTTGATTGAAAGAGTTTCAATGAATAGCTGAACGAATAAAAAGAATCAAGTAGGCAGAAGGATAAAAGTTTCTCTATTCTAAGAAGAAGGGAGAGTACATTTTATTGTGTTTTATGATAAGTCTTAATGATTAAGAACCATATCTCGATTGATCCTCTAAATGAGTCTTAGTACATTTGTATGTTTAAGAAGTGGAATCGAGAATTGTGAAAATGGTTAAATCAAGAAGTCAATCATACTTCGTTCCAATATCAAGTCTTAGAGTCAAGATTGTGACATGAGTGACAAGTCTTAAGTAGGTTTGTAACACTTATCAAATATAGAATAAGAAAGGTTCTTATTCTTGTACATTTGAAATTGGTAAGATAAAGACCAACTAGGACCAATTGAGTGAGTGTTAAACTTGATAAGAAGCTACACTGTGACAACCCGAAGTTGTTCCATCGCCGCAACCCGTTTCGTCCATAAAACTCGTTTTAATCGAATTATTCTGATTTCGTTTTTGGATTAGGTCAATTAAGTTAAGACTTTTATTTTGACCTTGTAAGTATCCAAACATGTTAGAAACATGTGAAAACGTCCCAAACTAGTAATTAGAAAAAATTTAGTTTCGACCATATCGGGTGACGACAACTTAATCAGGTGCGACCAAAAGCCTAGGTTAACATCAGTATCGGGTAGAATTCCATCGTGTATCAAATCCAAACCATATTTAAAGTGAATTAAGACTTATTTGAAGCCTTTTCACTCTCTCTCTAAGCTCTCTCCTTAATCTAAGAATTTGTGAAACAACCCAAAAACACGACCCAAAAATTTTCGTTTTTCAATATAATCCAAACCGTAATACAAGTATCATAACATAAAACATACGCGATGTATCCCCAAAACATAATAAAATATTGTGCGGAAAACTGTATCATACAACATCAATCCAAAACATCAAAAGACATCCCCAGGATAAAAGCTATGTTGTGGTGTGTGCGATGCTGTCACCCCGAGCTCCTCCCTTTGCTTGCGGAAGTACCTGAAACCAAACTGAAACTGTAAGCACGAAGCTTAGTGAGCTCCCCCAAACTACCACATACCATACAATAACATATAAACACATATTGGGCCTTGCCCACTGCATCGGGCCGAAGCCCGGAAACTGCATCGGACCGAAGTCCGGAACTGACTGGGACCTTGTCCCCTGAATCGGACCGAAGTCCGGAACTGACTGGGACCTTGTCCCCTGCATCGGACCGAAGTCCGGAACTAACTGCATCGGACCGAAGTCCGGAACTGACTGCATCGGACCGAAGTCCGGAACTGTCTGACTGAACATGGCATAGCATAACACATCAACTAGCATAACACATATACGACATGCTACATCGGGCCGTGGCCCGGAACACATAGTACTTAACACATAAAACATAGCACACAAATCCTGTTCGAACCACGAAGGCATCGAACATACCAACTACTGCATCGGACCTAAATCCGGAAACTACTGCTAACTGAACGGGCCAGCATTGTGGCCTTAGACCCGTTCCTACTGGAAGGAAACTCACCTCGTAAGCTGGCTGCTGAGTGTGTGGCTCGGGAAGCTAACGGCGGCTGCTCCTGAATCTCCTCGGCTACAAGTCCATAAACACACTCAATCAAATACTAAACACTGCGTTTGGGGTAAAATGACTCTTTTACCCTCGGTCAAAGTCAATTATCTTTTGGGCTGACTCGCCGAGTTGGGCCACCCAACTCGCCGAGTCCCACTCTTACTTTTCACTCTTACTCACTGCTACTCGTCGAGTCTGGCATCGACTCGATGAGTACCCTCTTGATCCAAGAACTCAGACAATCTTCATCCGACTCGCCGAGTCGGATGAACAGACTCGACGAGTTGTTCTTGATCCCAAGAAGATTGCCTTGGACTCGCTGAGTTGTATGAACAAACTCGTCAAGTCCCTCCATCACTGAGTCTACTCTCAACTCGCTGAGTCCACTTCCTGACTCACCTCGTCCACTCGACACTGATAAAACTGAAGGACTCGGGACTCGCGACCCGACTCGTCGAGTCGTTCTTCCGACTCGCCGAGTCGCCGCCATGCAACTGATTTTTACTTGATTTTGTTTGAATCCAATGCATACAATTGATAGATCTGAGTCCAATAAGTTGTTTTACCACGTAAATTTTCCAACTTTACGTGCACAACCTCATGAATAAGGGAAATAAGGCTAAAAGATGCATAAATTGGGTAGATCTATGGTTATCATGCAATATAATTCCAAAAAGATAGTAGATCTGGGCTCTACAACACCCCAACATTCAGATCCATAGATATATCGACTTAATAAGACGTTCATGCAAGTGTAAGGCTTGGAACAAGCATTAACTAGCTCTTAGGAGAGCTCGAATGGAAGTTTAAAGCATATAATAAGATGGAACTCTGAAAATACCTCAATAAACTCTGATTTGGCCTTGGATCTTTGCACTACAACCCTTCTCCTTGCTTCTTCCTTCTTCTCCTTCTTCACACCTTCACAAAGAGGGCACCAAAACACATATAAGCTCTTCAATGGAGGTTTGGGGCTCTAATACTGCGTTCTCAGGGTGAGGGAGGCGAGAATGGGGGCTATAAGGTGGTATAAATAGTGGGCAACCCGGGGAATTTAGGGTTTCACCCAGACAGATGGACTCGCCGAGTCAGGGATATGGACTCGTCGAGTCCCCGGCTCACGCGTGCCCTCAGGCGCGACCCTACTCGGCGAGTCAGGCTAGAACTCGCCGAGTCCCTCTTGAAAAACTCACTATAATTACCAATAAATCAACATACCGGGAACGGGTCGTTACAATTTGATCCAAAAATCACTCATTTCAAGCTTCAAAACACCAAGGTAACCATCCTAGCTTCTTGTACAACATCCTTAGCCTTCAATTTCGAGTGCAAATAATGATTTAGGACCTCAAACATGTTTTTACGGCCCTAGAACACTCTTGGGATGTGAACACATATAAATGGTGTTTTTGAGCCTCAAAACCCTTCCAAATCACCATTGGAGCTTAGATATGGCTTAAGGACTTACTGGATTGGACTTAGGACACCTTAAACTCAAAATTTGGGGAATAAAGATGAGTTTAATTCCCAAGAACATGCTTGGGCCGTAAACACCCTTTCATGGGTAGTAAACTCCTTTTTGGGTGTTAAAATGCAACTTGCACACCTCATAAGCTTTGGAATAAAGTCTAGAAGCAACCACAAACAAGTTAGGGACCATAAACTTGATAAAAAAAACTCCATAAGGAGTTAACGGCCGTAAACCCCCCAAGAATGGGTTCCTAGGCCGTAAACTCCTATAAATGGGTTGTATGATGCCCTAAACTCACCCCTTGGCTTCTAAAATTGAGTAGAATCACTTGTGATTAATCTATGACCTTCAAAGCACTTAAGATTGGAGTGGGTGAGAGTTTACGGATGTAAACACTTATTTTACTGCCGTAAACTCATCAATTGGTCCACATGGTTGATTTGATTCCTTTCTAATGCCCTAGAACCAAACCTAGCATCACCCCTCAATTGATTTAAGACCATTTAGCACATAAGAACACCCCACCATGAGTTTACGGCTGTAAACTCATGGGGATGTGGTGTTAGGGTCGTGAACTCTTCTAAGAGTTTACTCTTGAAGAGTAAACTCCACATCCAAGCCATTCATGTCCATTAATGTCACTCGGGTCACTCCAAACACTTAATTTGAAGTGTTTTCGCGTCTTGGAGTGTATAATCGTATCTGATTAGTGTTTTAAAGTCTAATTAGATACATTTGTGTATCATTTAACATTACATAGGAACCTCGCACGTTTTCAAGCCTTGATCCGACGTTTAGCGTCCCAGTCGACACATTTCTCGTCCGGTGAGTTCATACCCCTACCCTTTTTCAATGTTTTTCATTGTTTTCAGGGGGGAATACAAGCAAAGTACAAGTAATGCTTGTACTCAAAACTTGTTTTATATGTATTGTGTTTCATATTACATATGTTTTTAACACTGACAATCATAACAGATAACCGTTTGAACTTGCAAATCGTATTATCATAATATTTGTGAAAAACGTTATAAATTGTTGTGCTTTATATTTTCACAAATGGTTTCCACATTATAAATAGTTAAAAACATAATCTTTGAACTTTGAACAAGAAACTTAGTATATCGTTTTGTCCTCGGTAACACTCCACAGAGATACGCGAGTGGAGGATCGTCTTTGTAGGTAGGACTTAAATAGGACTTTCCGCATTATTACTTGTAGATTTGTTATTCCTATAAATTGGATACACGTCCTCGGAGAACACTCCACAGAGATAAGCGAGTGGAGGACCGCCCCTGTAACCAGAATCTAATAGATAGGGAGTGTGACTTGAGTGTATAGATCTATACGGGATTGACTATCCCACACCTGGCTGCTAGCTACAGCCGAACCGAAAGGTTCAAGGGTGACAAAAGTCATAAAAGATATTGGCCTCGTCTCGAGTCATATCTAGTCTATAGTATGGTTATAGAACTCCCAATTTGGATAACAGAGATTTACTTTTTAGTAATAATGGATATAGTAAATTAATAACCATAAGAATTAGTTTACTATGATAATCAGGTTTTCAGTATACATCTTTTACATTACATTTTGGGTTGGTAAACTAACACACACTTCACAAGGTTAATCAGGTTTTTAGTACACATCTTTCACGTTAGGAAAATATAGGATTTTCTTGGGGTAATCACATTTCGTAACCAGAACAGTGTAACATAACAGAACAACTAAACTTTACTTTTAAGAAAATATGGGATTTTCTTAGGTCGTAACTTTTTCAGAAAACAAAAGGAATCTTGTATATTTTCATAAAAACAACCCGCTTATGAACTCACCAGCTTTATGCTGATTTTTAAAATGCTTGTATTCTCAGGTTTTCCTTAGATAGGTATCCCGCGTTCTTTTGAAGACGGAGCATATGGAAGTCACGTCTTTCTTTTGTTTAAACTTATGTATCTATGAAACTTGTACTACTTTACTTTCAAACTGATGTAATGAAATATATGTAATGTAATGTTTTGTGTTTACTTCGCTTACTATGCACATTGGTTATGATATTCACATGAAGTCACCTCCTCCCCGGAACGTTTCCGCCCTGGGTTTCGGGGTGTGACATACACTAACTCTTGAATATTTGTTTTGTCAAGAAATGTTTCTTGACAAGAGAACCTTATATGTCAAGGAGTCAGTGGGAGTCTTAAATGTCTTGAAAAGTTTCAAGAACAAATTATAGGATAAACCTAGTTGATCATCACTAGCACACGACTTGAGGTTTATAACCTATCAACTAACATACTCTAGTTTATGTTCCATTCCATTTGATTTAACTATGTGTGTGAGTTCTATGAGTTCTCATTTGAATGCATAATACCTTGATCAATGGAAAGTACATTGATATGTAGGGGTAAGTTGCTAAACAACTTGGAATATATGGTGGGCATTCGTGTTACCATAAGGCAAGAAATCAAGATTGAACAAGTTCAGTCCATATAAGTTTGGATTTGTCGCAAACCTTCGTTTTGACAAATTCACATGGATAGGAACACATACACCATAAAATCTGAGTGCCATAAGATTTATCTCCTTCATGAAAATCATTGTGAGGAAATGCTTTCATTAAGAGATATTTTAAGAAGACAACAATTATGAAAATTGTATTCTCAAATTCGATTATGATTACGACATCCCTCTTCATAGTTCGAGTTGGGAGATTTGACAATTAGTCTGAACATCTGGGACTTAGTAACATAAATTCTGAATTATCGATATTATTATGAATAGATAAGATTCTATTAAGAATGAGATGTCGTATGGCAAATATGGAAATGTTTCCATATTGGGAGTTGAAAATTAAGAACTATGTCTAGATTAGAAAATTTTATGCAAAAAGGATGTTCAAAGGAATGTACTTTGAGTAAGAGACATCACATCTATAGAATTGTTTTGTAACAATTTCTGATAGAGAACCTTGTATTTTCATTGGCCAAGTCTTGGTGACTTTTGTGCTATGACTTTGTGAAAGGTTTGTTGCATAAAATGTTAGAATCTAACATATTCTAGTAGTGGCGAGAACCTTGTGTTCTTACACTAACGATGAGAATTAGGAATTGTGAAATGAGCATCATTGGAAAAGTTTTCAATTAATCTATTTCACAAAGCATGGACCATAGGAAACATAGTGTGCATGCTCTAAGCATGGGATAACTATTGTTGTAATTCAAGTAATAAGTTGATTTTCTGAAACAGTAAGCAATGAATAATGAGTAGTCAACATGGTGTTTAAATAAAAATGTTTTATTTACGCTCAAAATTTTTGGGGCCATATAGGATTAAGTATTATCGTTGTGTTTCATTTTGCATGTTTTGACTTCCAAAATAACTGGGTTATTCAAACCTCCACAGTCAGTCATACGTTGGAAGTAGGTATGAAGGAAGACTATCATGAATCTATCTGTAGATTGTCTGAAATGTTTAGACATGTCACAAGTTTGCTGCAGAGTTCATGAGTGCTTTGATAAGATTAGAGTATTTGATTAAACCCACGCTCACGAAAATCACTTCATGGATTTTATCACGAGTGATTGTGAGATGATAATATTGTACATTCTTGAGACCGAGACGTGTGAGTTGTTATTTGCTGATCGATTGCACATTGATAGTAAGTAAACACACCAGTAACTTGGTGTTATAAAACTTATTGTTGTGTGTAATTCGATCGGTAGGAGCAAGCGAGCATTTGAGTCGAAGTTTATCCATTCCTTTTACCCAAAGTGGGATAAAAGCGATATCTATGGGCCACTAGATGATTTAGTGATGACACCTAAACACTTGGCCAAGCCAGGACTAAGTTGACGTGTTAAATTGTAGTTTGTTGTCAGTCATCATAAATCGGAAGTCGGGAAACAATATAGAGAGAATGATCAAATTCATCTCTCGTGTCTATACGATATCTTAAGAATAGAGGAATATATAATCCCTTATCTAAAGGACACGTGTATCTGATAAGATCAGAGCTGACAACGGCTTTTTAAAGCTATGATTGCTGAACAGGTTCTGAAGTAATGCAAAATAGTTATCCAAATGGGAGACAGTTGGATTAGTGTCTAAGTCCATAACTATTTTGGTATGTAGTTGACCCGATTATGAGCATGGTCCTTTTTGGTTGCCTTCACCACAGCAATATGTATGATCAATTAACGAGAATATATATATATATATATATATATATATATATATATATATATATCTATATATATATATATATATATATATATATATATATATATATATATATATAAACATCGTGAGAACAAATAAGCCATTAAAAAAATCAACACAAATGCTACCTTTAACAACATTTTTTGAGAGAAAATTTTATTTATATAATATTACTTCAATATCCTTATAAACTTTAATATTACATATATATATATATATATATATATATATATATATATATATATATATATATATATAAAATTCAAAAAATTACATCAATATCCAAAATCAATTTTTAATTAGAATTATATCAATTTTTATTACATTTTTTATCTAGTATATATTAGTTTACCAATTTACCCTTTCTTAATTTAATCCCAAATTAAATCACAAGGCAGATCACGTATCATATCTTAAATCGATTAAGGCGCCTTAATATTGGTATATCATCTTCTTCATTACTGTATCTTGTGTCCACTCATAATCAAATCACATCTTCTTTATTGTATCTTCTTAATCTCATCAGGTCTGTTGTCTTCTTAATCACATCAGGTATGGCATCAATTCACATCTTCTCATTACATATCTTCTCTATCGCTGCATCTTGATCACGAGAAGAAATGAATAAAAATGGTTATATTGTGATTCGTCATTCCATGTCAAGATGGAATGGAAAATAGAAACAATTTTTTTTTCATTCAAATGGAATCACCCATTCCATTCATTCTCCATTTCTATCATACTAAATGATTAGTTCAGTTCTCTTACTTTCCCAAAAAAATGTATTTTTAACGTGGTTTTCTGTTTCTATGTTGGAGCCAACAAGAACCTAAAATCAAAACAAAACAAAAAGAAAAACAAACAGGCAAGCTTGATTTTAGGACTCAAAAGTTCCCATGAAGAAAATAAGTGTTTTCAACAAAAACTTTGGTCATCCATTATGTTTTTGTAATCAACAAGTATATCAAAGGAGATTGATCATCAACTTTAAATGCAGGGCACCCTTTCAAATTGGCTGTCAAAATCTTCCCTTCTTATTCACAAGCCCTTTTGGCCCCATTGGTCCCCATTCATTCAGCAAACCAAAGACTTGCCAATTTATAACACCCCGAGTTCAAAAGTACAAGTTCAGGGTGCTTGGTGTAATTAAGGAGGATCAACTCAGCGAGTCCATGGATAGACTTCGCGAGTCGAGTCGCGATTTTGGTCACGTGCTTGGTGACTAACTCGGCGAGTCGGAGGCTGGACTCGGTGAGTCGGTGCTGGAATGAGAAACCCTATTTTCAGGGTTTGCACCCTATATAAGGAACCTTATGTTTTCCCCTCAGCCTCTTTACCTTCCCTTTTAGTTCCAGAAAACCCTAAATCGTGAGAGGCTCCATTGTTGAGAAGATTAAAGCTTGGAAGGAGAAATTTGTGTAGAGAAGTAGGAGGGCATTGATAGCATAAAGAGGGCTTGTGGATCTGAAGTCTACATTAGTTTAGACTCATCTTTAGGGTAAGAAGCCACTGACTTAAGCCTTTTTCCTTATTTTCATCCATAGTGGTTGTTTTGGGGGATTCTTTAACTTGGTTTGGATCCATTTCGGGTTTAGAGGTTAGATCTAAAGTTGCAACTTCATATCTAGGTTGTATTGGAGTATAAGGGCAAAAAGCATCAATCCTTGGGCTTGATTGAGAGTGTCCTTGACTTAAACCTTCATTTTTAGCTTGTTGGAGCTTGTTGAGCCTTGCATGCACGTAAAGTTGGAAACTTTACGTGTGAATCTGGCCTTAGGAGTCCAAATCAATGTATTGGAAGCAATGGAATGGCCTGAAATCGTCTGGATGAAGATGTAACGTCTGAACTCGGCGACTCACATAGGTGAACTCGCCGAGTAGTATGAATATGTGCATGAACTCGACAAGTTGGAAGAACAACTCGGTGATTCCGTTGAATATTGCCTTGGACTCGACGAGTTTGGTCGTAGATTCCTAACTTTTTCTGGTTGAACGGTGAATCGGTGAGTCAAGGGATGACTCGGTGAGTTGAGTGAGAAGGGACTCAAAATTGTGGGACTTGGCGAGTCGATGGGGCGACTAGGCGAGTAGGGTCACGCCAAAAGGTGGACTTTATCTGAGGACTTTGACTTTTACCATGAGTTGACCAGTTGACTTCCAAGGGTATTTTGGTAATTATTGGTATTTATTGAGTTCAGTCATTTGGTATTGATTAGTGGTGGAGTTCGTGTCAGAGGTTGGAGCAGCGTGATCTTATCTCTTCAGTCAGCAGTACCAAGGTGAGTTATCATCACTATATCAACAGGGTCTAAGGCACCAAGGCCGACCCTTTATCGGATGGAAATCCGGGTAGTTGTTATGTAATTGCTTTGATATATGTTTGCATCCTGGTAGTTATGATGGTATATGTTAGAGACCTGGTTAAGGTCGGAATCTTGGTATATAGGATGATGCTACGTTAGTGACCGGTTAGGTCGGTATCCTGGTTAGAGTGTGCTATATATGTGATCTGCTAGATTGGTTGGTTAGTGATGAATTGCTATATGATTATATGTTTATGTGCACATGGTTGGTTGACTGGTGTTGGGTTGAGGCGGGTCCTGCTTTGTGCTGTAGGCCAACATACCCAGGGCGGACCGGATATCCCGAAGGCCCAGCGAGCGATCCGGATAGGCTGTAGGCCACACGAGGGCGGACCAGACGTGTCGAGGCTCGAAGAGTGGACTAGGCCGACTGAAGGCCCGACGCAGGTGGACCAGTCATACTTTATACTTAGAGAGTAAACCAGGAGGGTTGAAGGCCTGGTGCGAGCGGACCAACCACACTGCAGACTCGATGTATGTTGCTAGACTCGGAGGGTGGACCAAGTGGACTAAGGCCCGGTGCGACGGACCAGTCACACAGTAGACCCGAAGTGCATGGTTGTTCTGTTTATGACATGATATGTTATGAGTATGGTATATGTGGTTGGTATTTTGGGGGTAACACACTAAGCTTTCGGGCTTACAGTTTTCGGTGTATTGTTTTAGGTAGTTCAGGAGATCGTGACATGGCGAAGGTGTGATCGTACCGCTCCTCATGTTTTATGTACTTATGTTGTGGTTCTGGGAAATACTCTGATAATAAATGAATTGAAAACCTTTTTGTAATGAATTAATGAATATGGGTTGTTTTTGAAAAGTTTAAATTGGTTGAAAATTTTGGATGTTACAAGTTGGTATCAGAGCCTTGGTTTGAGTGAATTGGAGGAACATTCATGTGAATCCAGTCTCAAATCAAGGAGAGTTTTCAAAGCAAAATTAAAAATGGTTTTCAAAAATAAGTAAAAGAGGACGCAGAGGGTACGATCAGCCGGAGCCAGTAAGTTACCCCAAAATTACCATGCAAGTTATTTGTTTATGTGATATGTTAGAACAGCATGCTAGAGTTAGGATATGGATCTTCAGGAAGTGCATGATAGAGTTGCCTGATTGTGATGCCTGCTAGCCTAGGTTCGCCTTTTATAAGTGTTTCAGTGTTCCTCTAGGAATGAGGATAAAGTGCTTGCTATGTTCATTAGTGCTTGGGGAGTTGTGATGATACTTGAGACAAATATGGGTAGGTGTGGAAGGTAGTATGGGCCCGTACTACTGAAAGCACAGGCCCCATACGCGTATCAAGGAAGTCACAATCCCTGGGTGGTTTATTAGAGAGTCATTCTGGGTGGTTATGCGAGGTTTCTGAGGATCTCTTGGTGTATTGCAGAATGGCGATCACGAGACGTTTCGAGGTAGGATCCGGTTCGGGATCAGGAGCGGGAGAGGGTAGTCAGGAGGGGTCAGCACCACCCGAGGTTGTTGGCCAGATGAGTACGGACGAGTTGGATGCCAAGATTCGTGAGATCCTGCACGATGAGGTTGTTGCTATGTTCCGGGCTGATTTGCCAGCACTATTTGGGTCAATCAAGACCACCATGGTTGAGTACTTTGATGAGCGTTATGCAGCTCTTACGGAGACAGCTGCCGTCGCGGCTACAACGGCTGTAGCAGCGGTAGGAGGAGGAGCCGGTAGAGGTTTTCAGTATCGGAACTTCGATAATACGAAGCCCCTACTTTTGATGGGGTTCAGGATCCGATTGTTAATATACGATGGTTGTCAGATGTGGAGGAATGTTTCTTCACATGTTCATGCCCTGCTGATCAGAGGGTGAGGTCTGCTCTGAACCTGTTGAGGCTCGAGGCGAAGGATTGGTGGAGATTGACTACGGGATCATATTCGGATGCGCAGCGGGCTGTGGTTTCTTGGGATCAGTTTTGGGATAAGTTCAACACTCATTATGTTCCACAGGTTGAGAGAGAGAGGTTGGCTTAGGAGTTCCTGGATCTAAAGCAGGACACAGAGTCGGTGATGGAGATCACCAGGATGTTTATTGAGAGGGTGATGTTTTGCCCTGAGTTTACTTCGGAGCAGGCTTAGATGTCTCGATACCTGATTATGCTCAAGAAGGACATCAGACAGTTTGTGTCCACGCAGAGATGTGATACCTTGTTAGAGTTGCAGGAGGCCGCCCGGCAGCGTGAGTTAGAGATTGAGTTTCAGTTGAGAGAGCAGAGGCAGGCCCCAACGCAGTCGCAGCCAGCACCGAAATGGTCCAAGACCGTTGATTCTAGGTTGGCAGATCAGGGCAGTCGCACTTGTGGGAAGTGTGGGAAGGGTCACATCGGAGTTTGTACGTCCGGTGGTGTGTGCCGCAAGTGGGTGAGAGATGGGCATTATGCGAGGGATTGCCATCAGTCATCCCCAGTTCATGATATGGGGATTTTTTATCAGTGTCATCAAGTTGGTCACATGAGGGCCAACTGTCCACAGCTTACTGCAAGACCGGTGCAGGCTCCAGTGTAACGTTCATAGATTCGGGCTAGTTAAATTAGAGGTAATAGGGGTCAAAAATGACTTTTCGACAAAAGATTATTTAGAATAAATAATCTTAACCAAGTTTTAGAATATGTCACAAGGTTTCCGTACATATAAAGAGCGTCGAAATCGTAATTATAACGAAGAAGTTATTACCCGTCGAAGTTTCGCGACGGAACCGGCACGGCACCGGGAAGCGTAAATAGTGATTTTACGATGGAGGACTTTTTAGCCTTAGTGATCTAAACGAAAGTCGTATAATATGTTAAACCGAGAAAATCCATAAAAAGAACGCCCAAATCTGACTTCGTATGAAGAAGTTATGATTTTTCTAAGATTCGGCTTAATAGTGCACGACCCGAAACTCGAATTTTAGCTCGAGCGGTTTTTGGCTTACGTGACTTAAATGAGATTTGAAGATCTCATTAATAGGAACTTAACAGTAAAAAGACAAACGAAAACAGAGTGCGTATGAAGGACTTACGAATTCTTCGCGGTCATTTAACAGTCTAAACGCCTCGTACTGTTAAATTTAAGATCGGTCGAGAATTAGCTGATGGAGTCAAAATGAAAGTTGTAGATATTATTTTTACATACGCGTAGATATAAAGAATGTCAAAAACGGAGGTTGTATGTGAAAGTTACGGATTTTAGAAGTCGGAAGTGTGCTGTGCGAAAATGGGTGATGTGGCACAATCTTGGCCATTGCTTTCTCCCCAAGTCTTGCCACTAGATGGTGACATGTGGCACCAAGTTCAGCCATTTTCACCCTATAAATAGAACCTCTCCCACCCTCATTTTCTTCACACCTTTCTCATTCTTTCTTCTCTTTACTCTCTCTCTAGAACCTCTCTCTAGCCCCGAAACCCTCCGAAAAGCCTTGGGAACCTCCCTAGCACAAGGCGGAAGCCCCTAAGTGCTCGACGGCTCCGAGAAGAAGAGCTTTTCCACACGGGAATGCTGCTCCAAGCAAAGCTTGGTTTTCTATAAAACCCGTTATAAGTGAGCTACGCCTACGCTATTTTTAATATAGTTTTTATTTAATTATATTAACGTTATTAAAAACATATAATAAGTAATTGGGCTATTATTATGGGTTATATAAGTATTATTTAACTGTTATATAATAGTAATAATAGCTATACTATTAATTAGTCTCGGTGAATAATAGACTAAACTCTAGTGGTAATAATACTAGGTTTCATCGAAGAAAATTATTTTTTTTCAAGAAATGAAGCGTTGTCTGAGTTCGGAATCACCACTTTTTCAAGTGAGTGCATAGTCTCTTTCATCTTACACATAGATATGAAGTATTTAATATAAATTACGTGTTGTGAGTGCATAGTTACTTTCATCTTACACATAGATATGAAGTATTTTATATAAACTAGGTGCTATGTGTGCATATTATTTGTATACTTGCTGTCTATGTTGGATGAACGTTTTTATACATGTTTTAGATGATTTAAACTGTATACGTATTTTATATACACGAATATGTTGGGTATGATACGGATAGATGAGTGATGAGAGATAAAAGATGATGTGAGTAAACATTGGCAGCTATAGACTTAGTGCCTAACTAATAAACATCGGCAGCTATGGACTTAGTGCATATTGGACAAACACCGGTAGCTATGGATTTAGTACCTGTTAAGGAATTGGTAGCTATGGACTTAGTACCTATTAGATAAACACTGGTACCTATGGATTTAGTACCTGATGAATAGACTATAGCAGCTATGGAATTAGTGCTTTATGAACGAACATTAAGAACTATGGATTTAGTGCCAGTCCTATAACCCTAGAAGTAAGGGACTTTGGAATAAACGAATGCAGAATAGATGACTCTTAGGATAAATCCTTAAGAGTAAAGAAGATAATGGGGATCGGTAATTGGGTTGATTGTTTGATTGTTTAAACATGATAATTATATTATTGTGGGTTGAAAACCCTATGTACTCACCAGGTTTCCCAACCTGACCCACTCAGTTTGTTTATACCACAGGTGTTGATATGAAGTCACATTACACTGAGAGATTAAAGAGATGTAGATCACTAGTGTAAATAAATGTAAGTTCTGTTTATGCTTATATTCTTGTATTGACGATGACATCCCTAACATTTTAAAATGAATAAAATACGTTTCTTCGAAACTGTTTTAATAACGTATTTATCGTGTTTTTCTGGGAACGAATTCCACAACATTTTTATTAAAAGAAGAACTCTGATTTTTATAAAGCATAAACAAAATCGGTCTTTTCTGGCCGTGAAAATGGGGATGTTACAGTTGGTATCAGAGCATCAGTTTAAGCGAACTAGGAATATGGATTTATTTCTAGACTTAAACTTAGAATGCTAAGCGATGATTGTGAGGTGTGAGCACTAGCTTAATTTAGGGATGATGCCTAAATTGCTTTTATGTGCTAAATGATTTGTTATGCTATAGTTTGATCGGATCTATGGTCTGTTGCCGACCGGATCTGGAAACCTTATGTGTTTAGGATTCTAAACGTACGGATACGATATTACAACTAGCATATAAACGTTTCGGAGTGATAAGGATGATTTAAACGTCAATCCTAAATAAAGATCTAGATTCACCTTATTCGGTGTATAGATCAAGATGGCAAGTACCCGTAGTGGAAACGTAAACACAAATGGAAATAGGAACCAACCCCCTCAACCCCCAGTGGTTCAGCAAATACATGTTGTAGAAGAAGTTGCACCTGAGCCAGTCACCATGGCTGGAGTTCAAGCCATGATTCGGGCTATGCTAGCTGAACAAAGGGAAGAAATGAGACAGATGTTCCACGAAAATAGGGACGAACCTACCATACATGTTGAGCCGACCGAGCCAATTCCCGAACAATTTGAGGAAGGGAACTACAGCCGCCAAGCGAGTCAAGTGGGGACTCAAGGCGAACGAAGGGAAGGCCCGGAGGGGAGAAACGACAAGGATGGGCAAATGTACAAGAATTTCCTGGGTGCGAAACCATCGAGTCTCTCAGGAAGCCCGAAGTCGGTCGAGATTATGGATTGGATCTCCAAGATGGATATGGTGTTTGAGAGTTGCGACTGTAGCGAGAAACAGAAAACCATCTTCGTTGTAAGACAACTAAAAACTGGAGTCTTGAGCTGGTGGAAGCTATTGGCAGATACAATGCCACGAGGAGAAGCCTTAAGGATGTCATGGGAAGAGTTCTTGGAACAGTTGAAAATGCAGTGCTGCTCGGAGATAGATCTGATAGACCTAAACAATGAGTTTCATAACCTGAAGAAAGGGAAGATGAGTGTTGATGAGTATGCCACCGCATTCACCGAGAGGATGAATCTATTCCCCTACTTGGTGCCTAATGAACTCTCCAAGATTGATAGGTTTGCTAACGGATTAGCCATAGACTTTGTCCCAATGGTCAAAATGGCAACTACCTTGAAAACAGCTATTAGGGCAGCTAAGATCGTAGAGGTCCAGATAAGAGAAAAGGGTCTAGAAAAAGATAAGGTAGGAGAGAAGCGGAAGTTTGAAGGACCTTCAAGGTCCTACAAGGAAACCAAATTCTCAAAGCTTGGAGGGGGAAATGGAGGTGAAGCGAGATGGTGTGATAAATGCAAGAAGAATCATTGTGGGAAGTGCAACGAAGAAGTGACTTGTTACAAGTGTGGAAGGACTGGTCACTATTCCAAGGATTGCACACATAATGATAAACCATGCTACGGATGTGGAGGCAAGGGGTACATGTCCAGAGACTGCCCGAGGAAAAATAAAGCAGCAAGACCAGAAACGCCACCAAGGCCAAGGGCATTCCACATGATCCTCGACGAAGCGGAAAACAACGCGAGAAACCAAGGATAAGGAATCTATACCCGAAGATCGAGTTACGAGGTAGCCTAATAGATAAAACCACATGATGTAGCCTCTTAGAGGCATAGTCTAGGGTGAACTTGAACACCTATGTAATAGTTTCGAGAAATAATAAAGCCCTTGTTTTGTTATCTGATGTGTTAAACTGTTATGTGATTTTTCCTGTATGGTGACTTGGAAAACTGCAAGACAATACTTGGGACGAGTATGAGTAGGTGTGAAAGGTAGTAGATGCATATACTACCGGAAGCACATGACTCACGCTTGGATCAGGGAAAGTCACAAGGTTACCAAGAAGCCAATAATTGAGTCTGTTTTATTCAAGCATGTAGTTACCATCGTTTCGGTAATGACTAAGAAGATTGTTGTTATTCTGACCCTAGTGGTCATATCAAATTGAGTCCGAATACGATGAGTATGTTACGTGGTTCAGAGAACCAAGTTCGATGTAGCATCTAACTTAAACCAAAAGATTGAAATGAAAGCTAACCCAGGGCGATCAATAGAAGTATCGCGATGATTGTTAAAGAAGTTGGTAGCTAGAAATGATACATATTAAAATGTGATTGTATCCCATTAGAACACGAAGGAAGGTATACTCTGTTTTGGAGTTTGACTCTAAGAGACCTAAGTCTAAAGCGTTGCAACATACGATGATAGGTTATTATAATATGACACATAGATCCATAGTAGTAATAAAAGAACTTATCTCAAGTTTGTATCTAGTAACGATCGAGATTGTGACTTGAAGGTCATAATTTGGAGTCTAGCCTGAGGAAGAGAGCAGGTGCACGATCGAGTACCACTTACAGTCAATGAGTCTAAGAGATAGATTTGAAGGAATATAGAAGTTACAATTATTACCTAGGATGAAGAGATGACATATGGAGTCATTATACGAGCCCTGTTTCGTTGATGATTCTGGGACGTAATCATCCTAAGGGGGAGATAATTGTGACGCCCGTACATCCGGACTAGTCAATTTAGAGGTAATAAGGGTCGAAAATGACTTTTCGACAAAAGATTATTTAGAATAAATAATCTTAACCAAGTTTTAGAATATGTCACAAGGTTTCCGTACATATAAAGAGCGTCGAAATTGTAATTATAACGAAGAAGTTATTACCCGTCGAAGTTTCGCGACGGAACCGGCACGGCACCGGGAAGCGTAAATAGTGATTTTACGATGGAGGACTTTTTAGCCTTAGTGATCTAAACGAAAGTCGTATAATATGTTAAACCGAGAAAATCCATAAAAAGAACGCCTAAATCTGACTTTATATGAAGAAGTTGTGATTTTTCTAAGATTCGGCTTAGTAGTGCACGACCCGAAACTCGAATTTTAGTTCGAGCGGTTTTTGGCTTACGTGAATTAAATGAGAGTTGAAGATCTCATTAATAGGAACTTAACAGTAAAAAGACAGATGAAAACAGAGTTCGTATGATGGACTTACGAATTCTTCGCGGTCATTTAACAGTCTAAACGCCTCGTACTGTTAAATTTAAGATCGGTCGAGAATTAGCCAACGGAGTCAAAATGAAAGTTGTAGATATTATTTTTACATACGTGTGGATATAAAGAACGTCAAAAACGGAGGTTGTATGTGAAAGTTACGGATTTTAGAAGTCGGAAGTGTGTTGTGCGAAAATGGGTGATGTGGCACAATCTTGGCCATTGCTTTCTCCCCAAGTCTTGCCACTAGATGGTGACATGTGGCACCAAGTTCAGCCATTTTCACCCTATAAATAGAACCTCTCCCACCCTTATTTTCTTCACACCTTTCTCATTCTTTCTTCTCTTTACTCTCTCTCTAGAACCTCTCTCTAGCCCCGAAACCCTCCGAAAAGCCTTGGGAACCTCCCTAGCACAAGGCGGAAGCCCCTAAGTGCTCGATGGCTCCGAGAAGAAGAGCTTTTCCGCATGGGAATGCTGCTCCAAGCAAAGTCTGGTTTTCTATAAAACCCGTTGTAAGTGAGCTACACCTACGCTATTTTTAATATAGTTTTTATTTAATTATATTAACGTTATTAAAAACATATAATAAGTAATTGGGCTATTATTATGGGTTATATAAGTATTATTTAACGGTTATACAATAGTAATAATAGCTATACTATTAATTAGTCTCGGTGAATAATAGACTAAACTCTAGTGGTAATAATACTAGGTTTCATCGAAGAAAAATATTTTTTTTCAAGAAATGAAGCGTTGTCTGAGTTCGGAATCACCACTTTTTCAAGTGAGTGCATAGTCTCTTTCATCTTACACATAGATATGAAGTATTTAATATAAATTACGTGTTGTGAGTGCATAGTTATTTTCATCTTACACATGGATATGAAGTATTTTATATAAACTAGGTGCTATGTGTGCATATTATCTGTATACTTATTGTCTATGTTGGATGAACATTTTTATACATTTAGATGATTTAAACTGTATACGTATTTTATATACACGAATATGTTGGGTATGATACGTGTAGATGAATGATGAGAGATAAAGGATAATGTGAGTAAACATTGGCAGCTATAGACTTAGTGCCTAACTAATAAACATCGGCAACTATGGACTTATTGCCTATTGGAAAAACACTGGTGCTATGGATTTAGTACCTGTTAAGGAATTGGTAGCTATGGAATTAGTACCTATTAGATAAACACTGGTAGCTATGGATTTAGTACCCGATGAATAGACTATAGCAGCTATGGAATTAGTGCTTTATGAACGAACATTGACAGCTATGGATTTAGTGCCATTCCTATAACCCTAGAAGTAAGGGACTTCGGAATAAATGAATGCAAAATAGATGACTCTTAGGATAAATCCTTAAGAGTAAAGAAGATAATGGGGATGGGTAATTGGGTTGATTGTTTGATTGTTTAAACAAAATAGTTATATTATTGTGGGTTGAAAACACTTTGTACTCACCAGGTTTCCCAACCTGACCCACTCAGTTTATTTATAGCACAGGTGTTGATATGAAATCACATTACACTGAGAGATTAAAGAGATGTAGATCACTAGTGTAAATAAATGTAAGTTATGTTTATGTTTATGTTCCTGTATTGATGATGACATCCCAAACATTTTAAAATGAATAAAATACGTTTCTTTGAAAATGTTTTAATAACGTATTTATCGTGTTTTTCTGGGAACGAATTCCGCAACATTTTTATTAAAAGAAGAGCTCTGATTTTTATAAACCATAAACAAAATCGGTCTTTTTTGGCCATGAAAATGGGGATGTTACATCCAACACCAGCCACTTTGAGGATTACAGGTGGAGGTCAGGGTGGAGCAGAGCCCCCGAGGGCTCAGGGACGTGCTTTTCAGCTTATAGCAGAGGATGTCAGGGCAGAGCCGGATACGGCTGCAGGTATGTTTCCTTCTTGATATCTTGTTATCTTGTGGTTGTTATGGAGTATTATATATCTGCTAGTCTCGTTCGCATGATTCATAACATTGTATTCGTCCGTCCTTTCGTTGGGTTTATCGTATGATCGAGGGTTTTGGTAATGGGAGTCTTAGTTGGTTATCAATCATGAGGATTGTTGGTGGGGAATTAGGCTTTTTGGTCCGAGTGTCGTGTATAGCATTTGCAATTTGAGGAATACTCAGCTGAGGGTCGAACTCCCTTAGAGTTCGAGATGTGCGATGTCGGAACGTCATTTTGTGGAGGTTGCTCGTTTTAGAATCAATTCAAGTATAAGAGAATTTGTTGAGTAGGATTGTTTAAGTGATGCCGGTTGGGTCACCTGTGGTTGGTAGTCAGTGCTCTAAGTGGGGAGAATTGGAAAATTCTCAGGAGGATCGGTAGCATGAGAGGTCAATTGGGTGTTTGAGTTTCAACGGTGTTTCAGTCAGCCAAGAGTGTGGGCTGGTATGAGTAGGTCAGACGAGTGGGGAGGGATACAGACCAAGGTTGGGCCTAACGTTAGGGCGGGATTTTAGTATATAGAATGGAGTTAGAGTTCGGAACCCCAAGAGGGCTAGAGCAGTATGTGCGGGAGAGATTCCCCGAAAAGAATGGTTCAGGGTTACGTAAGACAGTTTTGAGCGGTCTGGACAGACTGAGGGCCGGAAGGCGTACCAGTCAGACCGAAGGCTCGGGGAACGGTCCAAACAGGCTGAAGGCCCAGGAGGGCGATCCAGATATGCTGAAGGTTCCGAGAGTGGTCCAGATAGGCTGAAGGCCTGGTAAGGTGGTCGAGTCATGCTGAAGACTTTGTATGCGTTAGTGGATCGGTACGAGGAGAATGAGGAAAAGCGTCACCAGGGGATGATAATTGATATGGTCTGGCCCCAAGTATTGATCATGTTAGTGGAAAGTAGTGCATGGACCCGAGAGTCCTTGCGAGCAGATTCAGGGTATATGGAAGTTCGAGAATAACAGTTACTCTACATGGATAATGTAGAGTGAAGTGTAGCTCAGTGGCACGTGCAGGTGCGGTAAGGGTTGTTGAGTGGATTTCCTAGAAAGGAAAGGCATGTAGCTCTGGAAGGAGCGTGGGTACTCCAAAAGAGAAGGAAGTGGAGTAAGTGGATTATCGATAGTGCTTTAGCTATTGGTAGTAAGTATTGGGATTGTACCAGTGGTATGGAAACACATCCAGGGTAGGTGTCTGTTGAGGTTGCGGAAGGATTTCCAGTGGTGTAGAACCATAGGAGTTCGGAGGGGATGCAAGGAGGTAGCCTTGGATTTTCCAGTAATGGTTGTGATCAGGAAGTTATGTATGTAGCGGAAATTCATCCTGGGGATGTTTGAAGGTATCGTCAGTGTGTCGGGTTTTCCAGCCCGAGAATGTTAGAGCAGGTTCAACATGCGTATGTGACTGCAGGGGAGAGCTCATGGGAGTTACAATTACTCAGGAGCTGAAGGATGTACCATCCTGTCAGCTCGAGAAGAAACAAGTCGGTTTCGGAAAGGAAAGTGGGATGAGTCCCAGAAGTGACTTCGATAAAGGATATGCTAGTTGAGGAAAGGGGTAGCAGTTTGGTACCGGGTCAGGACCTGATGGTTCAGGGTGATATCTAACTTTGTAAGTGATGCGACATCGACCTCCGACGAGTCTTCTGGTCTTCTACTGTGGCGGAGATCTGCTAGTCACAATCAGAGAGATGCGTTAGAGCCGTCCCAGGGACTGTACCCCAGGAGCGGACTCCCACGATCAAAGCTGAGAGATCTGAGATGATCCTCCATAGCTGGAGAGAACCATCTTGGTGCTGGTGCTGGGGGTAGTGGCTGATGGTGGCAGGTGGCGGCTGAGCCACCCGACCGGAGTATAAGTGTGGCGGCTGAGCCAAGGGGAAGGTCCCTCTCTATGGAGGAGATACTATTCATTATATGTGGGACAATTAGGTCAGGCCTTGGGCCAGCCTAATTTAGGCCTAACTAGCAAAGAGCTGGGCAAGACCACCCAGAGGCGTCGGGCGAGGCTGGTAGGCGCGCCTCGGGCGCGCATCAGGAGAGGATGGAAAGCGAGTGCCAGGCGAGGGAGCGCCTGGCCGAGCCGGCAGGAGAGTCCCCAGCAGGGCTGGCAAGGGAGCGCCACGCAAGGCTGGCAAGGGAACGCCAAGCAGGGTTGGCAAGGGAACGCCGGGCAGGGCTGGCAGGAGCGCGCCAGGCCAGGCTGGCGCGCTAGAGCAGTCTAGGCCATGCCAGTGGAGCATATCTCATCAAGTCCCCCCATTCTGGTGTTATTGGTACGCGGCCAATGACATCGGACTGGACTTAGTCGGATAAACCAACAGGAGAGTCCCCAGTAGGGCTGGCAAGGGAGTCTCCAACAAGGTTAGAAGAAGCGCACCAGGCCAGGCTGGCGCGCTAGACCAGTCTGGGCCATGCTAATGGACCATATATCATCAAGTCCCCCCCCCCCCCCAGTCTGGTGTTATTGGTATGTGACCAATGACATCGGACTTGACTTAGTCATATAAACTATGCGTCGTCAAGTCCCCCTAGTCTGATGCGATTGGGTTGCTGACAATCGGATCGGACTAGATAAAGAACCAAAGCATTTAAATAATAAAGAAAAATGACCGAACCTCACCCACGAAAGTCGTGGGGTTGTGCGACGAGCCAAACACTGCTTGAGCTGAATTTATACTCCTTTATTGAGAGGAGTGCGAGTCGTTCGGTGAGATGCAACGTAACTGTTGTTGCGATCATGCAAACCGAGGCTGCTAAAGAGTGTTACGCGACACTGATGTCGGTGGAATGTCGGACCGGGGTAGCTAAGAAGCGTAAGCTTTCCATTCAGTCCCTGAGACTATTATCCGATGTGATTGTTGTGGTAGCCATGTGAGATGGGATGTCACCAGTAACCATCTACATAGTCTGCATTGCGGCATACCAACCCTATTCCCCCCCCCCCCCCCTTCTTAAATGAGGCGAGGAATAGATTCTGAGAGCCGGGTGACTAGGTTGCTAGCGAGGGTCACATAGTAAGACTATTGTCGATATCCAGACAACAAAATTGTTGAGGGATAGGCAGTGAGGCTATAGGGTGGGGTTGCATAGCAAGACCATTTCCGAAAGCCAGGAAACAAAGATTCCGTGGGGTACGCGACGAGGCTACAGGTAGGGCTGCACAGCGAGACCATTTCCGAGAGCCAGGAAACAGAGATGTTGTGGGGTACGCGGCTAGGCTACAGGTCGGGTTATGCAACAAAACTGTTTCCGAGAGCCAGGAAACAGAGATATTGTGGGGTACGCGGCTAGGCTACAAGTCGGGTTACGCAGCAAGACCGTTTCCGAGAGCCAGGAAATAGACATGCTGTGAGGGCGTAGGTAGCAGGGCCGCTATTAGCATGAGTTTCTTGCCGGAGAGTATCCTCACTATAGTAGGTTGTAATGTGGATAACACTTCATTGATTGTCCGAGCACAAGAGAACCAGGATGACTGTGAGAGAGGAAACGCCAAGATCATGGTGTGGAAGAAGCTTGTGATGCGCAACTAAGGCGAATACCTTGGGCTTAGCTGTGACATCCCCAAAATCACGGCCAGAAAAGACCGGTTTTGTTTATACTTTATTTCAAAATCAGAGTTATCTTTTAATAAAAGGGTTGCGGAATTTTTCCCAAAACAATAATATGATAAAGATTTATCAAAAGCATTTCCATAGAAATGTATTTCATTAAACGACTCGGGATGTCATGTTCGTACAGATCAAAAGTATAAATAGTACAATATAAGCCTTACTACATTATTTCATATCTACAGGCCTATATCCGTAATCCCTCGTCCAAAACATCACACCTATGCTCATGCGCCACTACCTGTAATACATAAAACTGAGTGGGTCAGGCTTGGGAGCCTGGTGAGCACATAGGGTTTTCAATCCACAATAAATAAGTTTATTAATTTCATCAATCAACAATAACCCGATTACCCGTTCCCGTTATCCTCACTTTACGTCCCTAAACACCTATCATAAGGGACCTAGCCTAAGGATCATCATCGGGATGGGCATTACTGCTAAGGGGATTCCTCAGCAATAAATGTCCTAATAGGCAACCATGTGGGGGATGGAGTACACCGGTGAACACATCGTTCACAACACCTACAGGTTGCGAGCCTGCTAGTGTTCCACTGGACTGTCTAGAAGAGTCTGTGGTCGTCATCTATACTCCGCTAGATGACTGGATCTACAACAACAACATTGAGGCCTCTCATCATTTTATCACACATCGTCTCATTACATCTACCCATGTTTTACCCCAACATTTTTGTAGATATAAAATACATATACAGTTTAAATCATTGGAAACATGTATCACAACGTTCATCTAGCATAGATAGCAAGTATTCAGATAATATGCACACATAGCACGTAATTTATATAAAATACTTCATATCTATGTGTAAGTTGAAAGTAACTATGCACTCACCTGAAAAGGTGGTGATTCCGAACTCAGACAGCGCTTCGCTTCTTAAATAGAATTTTCTTCGACGAAACCTAGTATTATTACCACTAGAGTTTAGTATATTATTCGCCGAGACTAATTAATAGTCTAGCTATTATTATTATTATATAAGCGTTAAAAAAATACTTATATAACCCATAATAATAGCCTAACTATTTATTGTAAGTTCATAATAACAATACTAATTTTAAATATAAGCTATATTAAAATAAGGTCAGCATAACTTACTTACAAGGGGGTTTTAGCTAGGAGTCGGGCTCTGCAGGGGCACAACATCGTCGCTGAATCTTTCTAAGAAAGATTCGTGCAGCGCTTCAGCGCTCACCTTACTATACTAAACTACAGAAAGAGAAGTCGAATCACGAGGGACCGAAATGCTCGGGGGATATGGAGAGAAAGACTCTTGAATCAAGAGAATGGTGCAAGAAATATGAGAGCCCAAGGCTCTTATTGTAACAACCCAAAATTTCTGTATCATTTATTGTAACTCTTTCATAGTACAATTAGCGAAACCAATCGTCGTTTCCAAATTAGATTTCCGATCTTCCGTTTAATTAAGTCATTATCTGGTACACATTTAAAATGACTTAATGGGTGTCTTAATACATTTAGAAATCATTTTAACACCCAACTTTAGTGATCGGAATATTTCTAGAAACTACCGTATCGGGTTACGGTAACTCAATCGGGTACGGCCAAAAGCCTCGTCTAACGTCGGTATCGGGTAGAATTCCACCGTGTCCAAAACTTAAACACTATATAAACGTGTTTAAGACTCCATTTGAAGCCTTTGGTCAATTTACCATTAAACACTACCAACCTCTCTCCTCATCCAAGTTTAAGGGATCAAAACTCAAATTTAAGGCATCAAATCTCTAAGGTACTTCCCCTAGCTTGTATTGTAACCTCCTTAGCCTTCAAATTCGAGTTCAAAGCATGATTTAGGACTACATTCATGAGTTTACGGCCATGGAACCTTCATGGGCCGTAAACTCATATATCAAGGGTTTTTAAGACCTAAAACCCCTCCTAAGCAATGTTAGACATTAGTAATGGCTTAATGACTTAATGGAAGGGACTTACAACAATTAAAACATTCATTTTAAGGGACAAAAGTGAGTTTACGGCCAAGACACATTCTTGGGCCGTAAACTCATATTCAAAGGGTTTTTGAGCCAATTAACCCTTCCAAATCATAGTTGGGACTTAGATATGACCTTTGGGCTTGCTAATCTAGACTTGGAACACTTTAAACTTGATTTTTGGGTAATAAAAGTGAGTTTACGGCCAAGACATACTCTTGGGCCGTAAACTCCTCTAAAAGGGTGATTTAATGCCTTAAAACATGTCAAAATGCTTTCAAACTCAACAAATGGCCTTGTGGTAAATCCTAGATTCATCTAAAAATGGTTTGGAGACCTTAAACACAACATATACCCTACATAAGTGAGTTTACGGCCAAAGAACCCCTCCTAGGCCGTAAACTCCTATAAGTGTGGCTAATGGTAACCTAAATTCATAACAATACTTAGAAAATTAGTTAGAATCACATGTGATTATCCTATATAGTTCAAATTACCATTCTTAGCCAAGGGTGAGTTTACGGCCGTAAACTCTATGAGTGTGGCCGTAAACTCATGTTTTAAATGATGTAAATTTATTCAAAGTGTTCCAAGGCATTTTAGATAATCCATTCTAGCAATCCCTATGTCCATTTGAGCCCTTAAATCATCAAAACCACACCCACATGAGTTTACGGCTGTAAACTTATGTATGTGTGTGTTCCATAGTTGTAAACTCTTTAAAATGTTTACTCTTGGGGAGTGAACTCAAGTCCCAAGTCCCTAGTACCATTACACGTCCGAAGATGTCACCCGGGTCACTCCAAACACTCGTTTTGAGGTGTTTAACCTCATTGGAGTGTAATGTTCCATATGATTAGTGAATGTATCCCTAATTGTATATATATGGACATTATTTCATTTTACATAGGGACATCGCGAGTAATCAAACCCCGAACCAACGTCTAGCATTCAAAACCGACACGTTTCCGAGTCCGGTGAGCTCATACCCCTACCCTTTTTCACTGTTTTCACTGTTTTCAGGGGGGGGGGGGACACAAGCAAAGTACAAGGAAATTATTGTACTCAAAACATGTTTTCAAATGTGTGTTTCATATTTCATATGCTTTTATAACTGGTTACTACAACTGATAACAGATTGAACATACAGATCACGTAACATATATTTGTGAAATAGGTCTTTAAACTAGTATGTTTTACATATATTTCACAAATGGCTTTCCACATTTTATCAGTTAAAAGCATGACATTAAAACATTTGAACATAATACCTGTACACTGTTTTGTCCTCGGTAACAATCCACACACATACACGAGTGGAGGACTATCATATTATTACTAGTAAATTTGTTATTCCTGTATGATTGGAGACACGTCCTCGGAGAACACTCCACCGAGATACGCGAGTGGAGGACTACACCCATAACCAGAATCTCTGGTATTTAGAGAGCGTGACTTGAGTGTATAGATCTATACGGGGCTGACTACCCCACACCTGGCTGCTAGCTACAGCCGAACCGAAATGGTTCAAGGGTGACGAAAGTCATAAGTATGTGGACGACTTATTGCCACATGTGGACTACTTATTGCCACAGGTTTTAGTCTATTGTATGGTTATGGAACTCGCAATTAGGATAACAGAGATTTACTTATAGTAATAATGAACCACTTTATACATCCTTTACATCTTTTACATCTTTCACATATTGTAACTAACATTCAGGAAAGTACGGGACTTTCCTGGGGAAAACATGGAACCTAATCACGATTACATATTTTACATATTTAACATCGTTTACATTAGAAACCAACATGCAGGAAAGCATGGGGCTTTCCTGGGTAACACTTACATAACTAGAAAGAGTAACAAACTGGATAACATTACATCTTTTACAATTTGTAACATACAATAAGGAAAGTATGGGACTTTCCTGGTAACACATGATAAGTAAACAGAACAGTTTAACCAGTCAGATAACCAACTATACATTTTCACAAGAATAAACATGTTTTCAGTGTACAAGCTCATTATGCTTTACATTTGTGAAACAATAACCAACTATTAAGAAAATATGGGATTTTCTTGGTGCATATAACATTTCAGAAACAGAAAGGAAACTCGAAACATTTTCACAAACAAAAACCGCTTATGAACTCACCAGCTTTATGCTGATTTTCAAACCGCTTGTGTTCTCAGGTCAGCGTTAGAACAGGTACCCGAAGATCCTTTTGCTTGAAGACGGAGTACATGAAGATCCGTTTCATTTTGTTTATATATACTATGTATCACAACTGTGCAAACTTTACTTTTGAAACAACTGTAAAACTTTCTTATGTAAAGTAATGGTTGTTTTACTTTACTTACTATGTGCATTGGATTTGATACTCAACGTGGAGTCAACCCCGGAAATGTTTCCGCCTTCGGTTTTCGGGGTGTGACAGATTGGTATCAGAGCCCTTTTTTTATAGTGAATGAAGTATACCAAACCTTACATGGTATAAAACTATAAACACTAAAGGGCCTAAGTGCTCTGAATTAAAAGTATCTTCAAACTACAAGTATTTTCAAAAGTGTACAAGTATACCGAACCGTCGTCATCCGTAACCACAAGTAGAACCGAACATAAGTAATTGGGTGTTGTGTACTATGGTTAAACCTGGGCAGTTATGTAGTCGTGTCTAGGGTCAATATGGTCTGGCCAACTATATTCATTCGAGACACGGCCAACATGTGCTTGGGAGTGACTGTGGTATGTGGCATGCCTAAAACTTACCCTAATATCCCAAACATCGAATCATTGTCGTAAACAATTCATGAAATACTATGGGAGTATTTCTCAATCCCAATCCTCTGTAGTAATCCTTATTCGAGTGACTTTATGTGATTATTCTTAGCGATAAATTATCTATTCGATAACTTTTTCCTACTTTATCGCTTACTCGAATCATATAACTGCCATATCTGTCGATTCAATATAGAGGACTTACCATCCTCTCTTTCTTGATCTTATTAGATCAAGATGCCTCCCCGAAAGAGACCTAGCTCAAAGAACAACAACAATCCATCTTCGCCGCCACCCCCTCCCCAGTTTGATCTAGCATCGCTCCAGACAATGATGACAGCTGCAATGGTAGCAGCTATGTCACAAATGAACCCTAGTGGTTCAGGTGGTGGTACTCAATCTCAAAACCCCGAGGTTAACCAGGGACACCAGAGAGGGAGTTCCTACAAGGATTTCATGAACGCAAAACCAACATCCTTTAATGGCGCTAGAGGTGTCATTTCCTTATCTCGATGGTTCGAGAAAATAGAGTCCATTTTTGAAATCTATGCTTGTGCGGAGTCCGATAAAGTCAAGTTCGCAGCCTGTACCTTCGTTGATAAAGCCTTGACTTGGTGGAATGGCCGAGTCAAATCTCTAGCCTTACCCGTAGCCAATGCCATGGGCTGGGAGGCCATGAAAGAACTTCTCATTGCCGAGTACTGCCCCCGTGGTGAAATGCAGAAATTAGAGCACAAGCTCTGGAACCTGAAGATGAAAGGTTCCGACATTGCTGCATATACTTCCCGATTTGATGATCTCGCACTTCTCTGCCCGGGATTAGTCACTCCTGAAAACAAAAAGATCGAAAGGTTCGTTTGGGGATTATCTCAACCAACAAAGAGTCACGTTTTGGCTGCTCGTCCGGATACCTATGATAGTGCCAAGACTTTAGCTCAAATTCTGATTGATCACAGCGACGATGTTAAGGAAATCACTACCACTTCTGAGCCGACTCAAAGGAGTGGTGAAAAGAGAAAATTCTGGAAGAAGAAGAAGGGTCAATCTTCTCAGGTATCTTCCAAGAAACAACAGACGGTAGCAGTCCATGCTGCTACTACTACCCCTGTTGCTGCTGTTTCTGTCATGGGATCCACAGCCTCAACTCCTACCAGTAAATATGCTGGTAACCTCCCTCTGTGTGACAAGTGTAAATACCACATCATCCTGGTCCCTGTCGAGAATTGTCTTGTACCAACTGTGGTAAGAAAGGGCACACAGTTCGATTCTGCAGAACTCCTACCCAATCAGCCAACCAATCATCGGGAGCAGGTGTTAGTCAAGCCTGCTACAACTGTGGTGAAGTTGGGCACTTTAAAAGGAACTGTCCCAAGAAGTCAACTACCAATAACACTAGAAGGGTTCTAACCATGGGACGGGAGGAAGCAGTTGTTGATCCCACTGTTGTTTCGGGTACGTTCCTTCTCGACAACTCATATGCTAGTATTTTTTTCGATTCGGGTGCTGAAAGGAGTTTTGTTAGTCGTGCATTCAAACATAATCTAAAACCAAATCCTCAACCACTAACTGAAACGTTTACCGTAAAGATGGCTAACGGTGAGAAAGAAAGCGCTAACGATGTATTCATAGGTTGTACGCTTACCCTAAATAATCACTCATTTCCTATAGATCTCATGCCCGTTTCCATTAAGAGCTTTGATGTTATCATTGGCATGGATTGGTTGAGTCCCAATCATGCTGACATTCTTTGCTACGAAAAATCTATCCGTCTCAATCTTCCTTCGGATCAAACTCTCACAATCTATGGCGATAAACCCAGTTCCAATCTTCATATCATTTCTTGCATCAAAGCTCGAAAGCTCCTTCGAAAGGAGTGCGTTGCATTCTTAGCTCATGTGATTGATGAGAAACAAGAAGTTAGAGACCTCGCGAGCATCCCCGAAGTCTGTAACTTTCCCGATGTGTTTCCCGAAGAACTTCCACGAATTCCTCCCGAACGTCAGGTCGAGTTCCATATTGACCTAATTCATGGAGCTACTCCCGTGGTCGTCATCTATACTCCGCTAGATGACTGGATCAACAACAACAACATTGAGGCCTTTCATCATTTTATCACACATCGTCTCATTACATCTACCCATGTTTTACCCCAACATTTTTGTAGATATAAAATACATATACAGTTTAAATCATTGGAAACATGTATCACAACGTTCATCTAGCATAGATAGCAAGTATTCAGATAATATGCACACATAGGACGTAATCTATATAAAATACTTCATATCTATGTGTAAGTTGAAAGTAACTATGCACTCACCTGAAAAGGTGGTGATTCCGAACTCAGACAGCGCTTCGCTTCTTAAATAGAATTTTCTTCGACGAAACCTAGTATTATTACCACTAGAGTTTAGTATATTATTCACCGAGACTAATTAATAGTCTAGCTATTATTATTATTATATAAGCGTTAAAAAAATACTTATATAACCCATAATAATAGCCTAACTATTTATTATAAGTTCATAATAACAATACTAATTTTAAATATAAGCTATATTAAAATAAGGTCAGCATAACTTACTTACAAGGGAGTTTTAGCTAGGAGTCGGGCTCTGCAGGGGCAGAACTTCATCGCTGAATCTTTCTAAGAAAGATTCGTGCAGCGCTTCAGCGCTCACCTTACTATACTAAACTATAGAAAGAGAAGTCGAATCACGAGGGACCGAAATGCTCGGGGGATAAGGAGAGAAAGACTCTTGAATCAAGAGAATGGTGCAAGAAATATGAGAGCCCAAGGCTCTTATTTATACTAATTGAATTTTCAAAAACTACCCTCCATAATTACTTAATGACCTTTTAGTTATATAAACAACTAAACACCCCTCTATAATACTATTTTAAATGGATTTAATGATATTTGTACTAAACTAATGTCGAAAGAACTCAATATTAGTCTTATAATAACCGCATCGTCGATGCCTTTCTAATGATATATACATATGTATATATATGTGTACGTATACATGATTTATACTTTATTTTAATACGTAAATATGCTATTATAATTTGTAACTCGTTCATACGAACTCCATTTTTGACGTTCTTTATATCCACGCGTAGGTGGAGGCGTACTCTACAACTTTCGTTTAGACTCCGTCGGCTAATTTTGACTTTATTTTTAAAGTTATATTTTTAACAGGCCGGGACAGGATTGGTCTGTTTAAAATCTCATAACTTCTTCATACGAATTCAGATTTGGGCATTCTTTTTATCGATGTTCTTAGTTTAACATATTCTACGACTTTTGTTTAGATCGCTAAGGCTAAATCTCGCTCTATCGTAAATTCACTATTCACGCTTCCCGGTATCGTGTCGGTTCTGTCGTGAAACTTCGACAGGTCATAACTTCTTCGTTATAACTCGGATTTCGGCGTTCCTTATATGCACGAAAACCTTGAGACATATTCTACAAATTTATGTAGAGATATCAGGATTATCTCACACTTTAATTTTGATGCTTATTTTTATTCTTTATTAAATATATATTTATAATAAAGTAATAAGCACACAAATACACATAATTCACATAGAATTAGAATTTTTCATCTTTATTACATCAAAAAGAGTTACAATAGTTGACCTAGACTATTACATCATCTAAAAATGCTTAGCCCCGAAACCCGGGCGTTACATTAGCAGTCACTGATCATGGAGGTGTTACACGAGAGAGCATCACGCAGAATGGATCGGGCTTAACTGCTAGTGATCGTAGATAGATCACGTGAGAGAGCATCGCGTGGAACGGATCGGGCTTAGCTGCCAGTGATCGTAGATAAATCACGCGGAAGAGCATCGCGTGAAATGGTCGAAGCATGTTGCTATAATGGAGTCGGGATGAGAAGTCAGGCGACTCAAGGCGAGAGTACTGAACCTCACATGCGGAGCTTGCCGCTATAATAGAGTCGGGCTGAGAAGCCAGGCTACTCAAGGCGAGAGTACTGAACCTCGCATGCGGAGCTTGCCGCTATTATGGAGGTTGGCTGGGAAGCCAGGTGACTCGAAGCGATGGTACTGAACCTCGCATACGGAGCTTGTCGTTGTAATGTAGTCGGGCTGGGAAACCAAGAGAATCGAGGCGAGGGTACTGAACCTCGCATGCGGAGCTTGCCGCTGTAATGGAGTCGGGTTGGGAAGCCAGGTGACTCGAGGCGAGGGTACTAAACCTCACATGCAGAGCTTGCCGCTATAATGGAGTCGGGTTTAGAAGCCAGGCGACTCGAGGCGAGGGTACTGAATCTCGCATGATTGGGCGTAACACCCTACAATCTGTGTGTCTAGCTCGTGTGATAAGTCTGGGTTCAAGCAGAATGGTACCTGATGCTTTGTTGCATCGCTAGTCGTACTAATAAATGATGCTCACTGTATTGGTTGTTTGCGGAGAGCCATGTGGCGGTGATACTTAAGGCTTGATAGTGTATCAATTGTCAAGTGGTGCGTAGCGAGACTGCTGTCAGGAATTGGCCAGCAGGGCCTTTGAGGCCCGAGCAGCGAGGTGCTAGCGATAGGTGAGTAACACGACTATTGAGGGTTGGGCAACAGTACTACCGCGAGTTGGACAGCAAGGCTGAGCTTCCGACTCTGAATATTAATATCACCTCGGGAGTGCACTGTCATGCATAACATCATCCCTTCATATACTTTAACTTTGCCCCTTCGGAGTCACTTATGCATGGTTTCGTACTGATCCTACTCCCCCCTTTTTTTTCCTTGGAGGGGGCGAAGAAAAGGGAAATATGGATGTACAACTGCTGGAAGCTGAGATACATAACTGCTAGAAAGAGTTAGGCGACACAAGTGCTCACAAAAAGTAGATAGCACGGCTGCCGAGAGCTAAGCAGCGCAACTGCGGGGAGTCAGACAAAGTAGTTGCTGATGGCTGGGCTTTGCAGCTGCTGACCTAGGTCGTGTCGTTGCTGAAGATCAAGCTGTGCGGCTACTGAGATCTGGGTAGTAAGACTAGCGGGGGTCGGTCTACACGAATGTGAGAGTTGATTAGCGAGACTTCCTGGGATTGGTCAACACGTCTACTGATGACCGCGCAATGCAGTTGGTGATAGCTATTTCAGAATGCTTCACGAGTAGTAGTAAGGTACTACTCTTCTCCCCCTACTTTTTTTTGAAAATATTGAGTGATTTGGGCCACAACACGTATTCTGAGAGTGCATTCTGTTGAGCGTGGCTTGCGGTGCACGAATGTTAAATGACTGATTTTGGCTTTGTAAAATTGGCCCATTAAATATCAATTTATGGGGTCCGGGATTTGTTAAAGTCCAAAAATACTATTATTCTTGGAGCTAGCTAATACTCAGTCCAAATATACAAATTTTTTTTGTATAGCATCGGGTGGGCCATAATGCGCTGATTTTGCTGGGCTGAATCGCAATACTTGGGTGCTGAACATTTAATTCTTATCTTGCATAATTAGCCCATTTTGAAATTGTTGAAGTTCCCCCATATAATGAAACATCAATTTGAATAGAAAGCCCAAGTACCGGAAAGGGTTATTCTCGAACTATAGGCCCAAAGTGGGATGGGCAAAGTTGTAGCCCAAATTATACATATTCTCTCTTTGTGCGTGTGTTTGTATACACGATTTGGAAACACTTCGTGGAATTGCTACAACCCATTTGGAGCCCAGCTCCACTTTTCTTATTTTCATTTGCGTGTGTAAACCTAGCCCATCGCATTTATTGTTTTGAAAAATGAAACGTGATACCCTCAGCTTTACCCTCACGCTTTGAGATGAGGTGCCAAAAAGAAAAGTTCAACGATGGCCGATGGCGGTTCTCTATTGCGTTGCGGCCTGATTCATCGGATCTGAAGGTGGAGGCAGTAACATGTGGTTTGATGGTGTTGGTTCTATTGGCAACGACAAATCAAGAGCGGTGTTGATGGTCATCGGTTGTTCCGGTGGTCGTTGATGCGAAGCGATGGTAGAGAGAGCCAGAGCTGCAATTCCGGCAGCAACGCTGGAGCTGGATGGCTGGTGATGCTGTTGTTTTGATTCCTATTGATGAATTGGGGACGGAGATCGGAGCAGATACTGTTGCCATCTTTGATTTGTTGAAGCTTGGAAGCTAGAGGTCATCGACTGACCAGCTAGAAGAGATGGTCGACTGCTGGTTCCATGGCTCCATTTCCCCGACGATGAATCAAGAATCAGGACCGGTAGCATATTGCTTCGTCCAAGATGGAGGTTAGCTAACTGGGCATGGAAGTTGTAGGTTGTTGAGTTGCAGACCCGATGGTAACAATGGATGGTTTGGAGACTGACTGGAGGTTGGTATGTGGGTCATTACAATGGGGGCAGTCGGGATCGGGGAAGGCTTTGACTGCCCGGAAGATGTGTTGACCCGATGGGTCCCGACTCTTTTGTTTTTTCTGTACATAAGGGATTGGACTAGGTGGGGTCCAACTTCTTTGTCTTTTGACTTTCCCCTAACAACTTTTCGTCATTGTCTGTGCACTGTGCACCCTTTCCCCCCCCCCCCCCCCCCCCTTTTATTTTTGATACGTCCCACGTACTTTTTCTTTTTTTACCACAATTTTTTTTACGGGCAAATTGTAACTGATGTGGTATGGTAAGTTTTGAGGTACTTTGATAGACAATTTGTACAACAAGCTAAGCTGAGGTGAAAGCTAGTGTACAAGCATAACATCAACATTTACCAACAACTATTTCAATGGGTGAAGGTGTATACAAAAATTTTTTAGGTAAGAAAGGGGGTTTGCTAAAAAGATGTGAATAAGGATGGGATAAATCTCATAGAAAACTTCTTTCTATCATAATGTTTGATGAATGATCAAGACATGGACATTAATATAAACTTTTGATTTTTTTTTTTGGAGATGCACAACCGTGAGAGTTGTGTATACAGAAAATGAGGTAAGAGCTGATAAAAGCTTATTTTATTTTATCTTGCTGAATAAATTACCCGAAATAAACTATCATAAACTAAAATTCATAAAATCTTCTTTTTCTTTTTTCAAACTTCTAAAGAAAAACACCAAATAAACAACAACAATTTCTCTTCTTCTCAAACTTACTGAAGAACACATCATATGAACAAATATGAACAAAAACGGGTCTGAAAATTTTTGCAAACTTAAAACTCGTTTGGATGAACAAAAACTGAAATAGATCTAGAGATCTGATGGATTTTGGTGAAGGTATAAACGATTTTTTTATTCTAAGTTTTTGAGAAATATACAAGTATCACAGCGTTGTTTACAAACATCTGTTTCAGATGATGCAAAAGATTTAACTAAAGAACGATTTTCTGGTGATGTGTGTGTTGAAAATGGAATAAAAAGCTCGTAAAAATTACTTTCTTTCCTCTTTGCTGATCAAACCACCAAGATATAAACAAAAAACCCATCTGATAAGCTTTTTGCAAACTTGGGGGATGTTTGAATGAGCAAAAACGGGCAGATCTAGAGATATGAGGTAAAAAACAAAATCAAATCTAGAGATCTGAACCCGAGATGGGGTAGATCTTGAGATCCAAATGATGGTTAGTCAGATCTGAAAAGATATTGTCAAGAACCAAACATATTCGATCAAATGAGGGATAAGAATGGACAGATCTGAGAAAACCTAATGTGGAAGTCAACAGATCTAGGAAGAACAAGGTGATAGCTACTTGTTCAAGTCCAGGATGGCGCCAAATGATGCGACATCGACCTCCGGCGAGTCTTCTGGTCTTCTACTACGGCGGATATCTGCTAGTCACAATCAGAGAGATGCGTTAGAGCCGTCCCAGGGACTGTGACCCGGGAGCGGACTCCGACGATCAAGTTAGATCAGCTAAGAGATCTGAGATGGTCCTCCATAGCTAGAGAGAACCATCTTGGTGCTGGTGCTGGGGGTAGTGGCTGATGGTGGCAGGTGGCGGCTGAGCCACCCAGCCAGAGTATAGTGTGGCGGCTGAGCCAAGGGGAAGGTCCCTCTATATGGAGGAGATACTATTAATTATATAGGGGATAATTAGGAAGGAGCTGGGCAAGACCGCACGGAGGTGTCGGGCGAGGCTGGTGGGCGCGCCTCGGGCAGGGCTGGCGGGCGCGCATCAAGAGAGGATGGAAAGGGAGTGCCAGGCGAGGGAGCACCTGGCCGAGCCGGCAGGAGAGTCCCCAGCAGGGTTGGCAAGGGAGCGCCATGCAAGGCTGGCAAGGGAACGCCAGGCATGGATGGCAAGGGAACGCCAGGCAGGGCTGGCAGGAACGCGCCAGGGCAGGCTGCATGCTAGAGCAGTCTAGGCCATGCCAGTGGACCATATCTTATCAGTAAGAGTCAAGCGATTGTTGTGCTTTGGAGTGATGGAAGTATCATCGGGTGATCATTGGTTAATAAGGGTGGTTATCAGAGAAAGAAGTTAGTGGCCGACTTGAATCAGTTGTCGTAACTCTCGGAGGGAAGAGTTGACTTTATAGAGGTCTGATAGCAGTGTTCGGAGGAACCTGGGTCGGTTGAGACCAGGAGCTGTATTGACAGAGTGTCATCTGGGATGTGTTGCTGCAGGCTTCGAGGACGAATCCTAATTTAAGTGGGGGAGAATTTTACACCCCGAGTTCAGAAGTGCAAGTTCAGGGTGCTTGGTGTAATTAAGGAGGATCGACTCGGCGAGTCCATGGATAGACTCGGTGAGTCGAGTGGCGATTTTGGTCACATGCTTGGTGACCAACTCGGCGAGTCGGCGGCTGGACTCGGCGAGTCGGTGCTGGAACGAGAAACCCTATTTTCAGGGTTTGCACCTTATATAAGGAACCTTATGTTTTCCCCTCAGCCTCTTTACCTTCCCCTTTAGTTCCAGAAAACCCTAAATCGTGAGAGGCTCCATTGTTGAAAAGCTTAAATCTTAGAAGGAGAAATTTGTGTAGAGGAGTAGGAGGGCATTAAGGATAGCATCAAGAGGGCTTGTGGATCTGAAGTCTACATCAGTTTAGACTTATCTTTGGGGTAAGAAGCCACTGCCTTAAGCCTTTTTCCTTATTATCGTCCATAGTGGTTGTTTTGGGGGATTCTTTAACTTGGTTTGGATCCATTTCGGGTTTATAGGTTAGATCTGAAGTTGCAACTTCAGATCTAGGTTGTATTGGAGTTATAAGGGCAGAAAGCATCAGTCCTTGGGCTTGATTGAGAGTGTCCTTGCTTTCGGGCTTACAGTTTTTAGTGTATTGTTTAAGGTACTTCAGGAGATTGTGGCAAAGCGAAGGCGTGATCGTACCGCTCCTCATGTTTTATGTACTTATGTTGTGATTCTGGGAAATACTCTTATAATAAATGAATTGAAAACCTTTTTGTAATGAATTAATGAATATGGGTTGTTTTTGAAAAGTTTAAATTGATTGAAAATTTTGGATGTTACACAATTTCTAAACAAGAAGGTACCATTGTTGAGACTGAGAGCGATCCATGATTTTCGATTAAATAACAAATATTGATAGACATGGATGACTATGTTATGATATTTGTATTTGGATAACAAAATTTCAAAGAGCATACTTGTAAATCAATGACAACTTCGCCCGATATCCAACAAGCTCTTAAATGATTTCAACAAATAATAATCACCAATAGCGTTATCACAAGGCCTTGGTGGGGACCCAACAACAATAAAGATTCGAGCTTTACCATTAACGAAATCAGGAAAATTTTGATTTTGACTGAGCGAGAGACTTTGTTCTTCATCCCAATTCGAGATCTTTGCACCAAAAGAGTAAGTTTCATTGAGGTTTATTGTAGTTTGATTACGATTCTCTTCTAGTTCACCGGGTTCGTCGTCGGATCGTCATCCTATTTCGATGTAGCATGACACAAACGTCGGCACTGTAAACTTACTGATTATGGTCGTCCCCAAGAAGAAGGTGAGGCAACGATGAAGTAATGACGTAGAGGCCTTCAGAGATACTCCTTTAATTTGATGTGATAAATTTAAAAGGGATATTTTGGTAAAAATTATATGTAATTTTGAATTTTATATAATATTCTTTATAAAATTTGATATAATTCTAGTTAAAAATTGATTTTGGATAATTATGTAATTTTTATAGTTTTAAAAGGATATACATTTAAGATTAAAATTTATAAAGATATTGAAGTAATATTCAAAGTTTATAAGGATATGAATGAAATTTTCCTTTTTCTATTTGAACAAACATACTATATTTTGACAATAATTTGGTTTGATTATCGGTTTTTAAAATTAAAATTAACATCTTTTTTAGAATTTATCAGAACCTATAAAAAATTTATTAAAAAATAAATAACTTTTTAATACAATTTAAACTTAAACGGTTAAACCAAAAAATAACAATGTTTTATTTTATTATTATTATTATTATTATTTTTTTATCAGCCTTAAAATATAAAAAGCACCTTGTAAAAGCTTAGAAAAACCTTAAAAAAAAAAAGAATTTATATCGAACCTTTAAAAAAAAGAATTTATATCGATAGACTGAATAAGGAAATAAAATATGTTACCGTTGCGTTGCCCACGTAAACCACCCTCAGAAACCTACATATATCACCACCACCACATCAATCGGCACTCCCTTCCTTCTTCTCTAACACCATGAAACGTCTCTTCAACCCACGTCTGTGTTTTCCATATTCTGTTTTTTCGTCTGTCACTCCTCTTCTTCTTGATTCTTCTTTGATACAACTTTTCGAGGGCTTTTCATTTTTTTTTCTACTTTAAAATTAGGGTTTTTGAGTTTCTTGGTTTTCAGTTTTGAAAGTCAAAGGTTCCTTATACAAAAGTTTCCTACGTGAAAATTAGGGTTTTCGAATTCTTGATTATAAGTTTCTTGTTTTTCATCATGTTCTTCATGTAGAACAGAGATAATCGTCGAATCTTTTGGTTTTATCAAATTGCAGTTATTTTGGCTAGTCCATTGATCACGTTCTTGATCCTGCTTAAGTTTATTGCTCGACTTTCTTGTGGAACTAGTAGATACAGAGCGAATCAGAGTGATCTTTTGATTTTATTCATCTAAACTTCTTTTTTTTTGTTCCTTTCCTGTGATAATGAAAGCTGTTACGGGTTTTTCTGAGTTATTCCTTTTTATGTTATTAAATTTTGGGTCATCCCTATAACTTTTTCTATATTTTATGCAATAAGTCCTCATCGCCTTCTTATTTGGATATTAAAGTTCAGTGTTCTTATCTGTCCACATTATTTACTTTCTTGGAATTATTATTATTATTTTTAAATCTGTTATTGTAATAAAAAATTTCAACTCTGTTGATAACAATCTTTTGGTGACAATGGACCTTTTTTAGGTTGTTGAAGTAAAAACAAAAGATAGCAGTGTAACGAACTTTTTCCTTTAGTAACTTTCTTGTATGAATCTTAATGTCATTCGTTTTTTCTACAGTTGCTTTAATGGAGGAAAATACACATATGTTTACTGAAGTTTAGTTCATGTCAACAGATGCTTGGTCGTAATATGCAGTTTATCTGGTTTGTGCATTCTTATGCATCATCCCCTTTCTATTATATACCTTTTACATTTATATGCAAAATTCATATTCTTTAAATGGCTTATCTATCCTATATTAATATAAATTCATTTGTTTGATAAAACTTTGGATTTATTCATTAATATAATTTCATTTTGATGAGATGTTTGCTCAATGTTGATGTTCAAATGGGGGTGTATTTGTGTCAATCCTCTGTTTTTTCATAAATATTTGTTGAATATCAGTAATGGTCTATTGATTGATCATGGTCTTTATTGAAGTATATATAATGGTCTTTTTTGATTATGTTTTTTTAATCTTCTCTTCCTTTTGATGCCTTGGTTATTTCATGTCTTGTGTGATCAAATGCTCTGTTCACTTCTCTGTTTTCTTTTTGATGATTATTTTTCTCATGTCTGAAAGTTGTTCTATATTCTAACAAAATTTACCATACATTTCTAAAAGGAAATTCACAATGATCATTAATTTCAACATTATTTATCAATTTGAATGTGAGAGGAGTTAGGGAGGAAAAAAAGTGCAAAATAAGTCAAAAAGAAACAACAATTACAATGTTGTATTGCTTTCCAGATTAAGTGCTTAACTCATTAACCTCATTATGTGAAAAAGAAACATCCCTTAACTTTGTCTGTATGTTTATCTTTTTCTTTTTTGAATATGTTTTATCTTTTTCTATTTTTTTTTCTATCTCCAGGTTGTGAATTCACAAAATATGTGAGGCACAAAAAGTTTGAAAAGTCAACATTCAAGTATTTGTCAAATTAAGGCATTTGATGTGGTGGTTTATATATTTTGGCCCTAGTGATGGAATTATTAAAAAGGTGAAAATAAACCAAGGTTTGTCATCTCATCTTTTTGTGAATACATGGAATATAGTTAGTTGTTTAATCATAAATTTTAATTCATCTAAATCTAATACTTCATTTTGTTAGGGAAATGGCGTGCGCTCCAAAATAAAGGTTGAAAGGAGTCCAAACAGATTAAATGACCAGTTTACCCTACATTTCTATAAGCAAATTTCAACATTATTTACATTTTCTTTTTGATAAACTTAATCTTATTTAAATTATTTTCATCTGTTTTATAACTTTTTAGAATTGTTTATTATCAGGAAGTAAGTCCAAGAAATGTCTCTTCAACCATTATTGATTTTCATATTTTGTTTTATCATCTGTCCATTATCTTGTTCTTGATTCTTCTTGAATGTTTTTTTTCAAAGGGTTTTGATTTTTGAATGACAGAGGTTCCTTCTATAGTTTCTTTCCTAATTGAAAGTTAGGGTCTTTGAGTTTCTTGGTTATCAATTTCTTATTTTTCATAGCATTCGTTTTATACAAAGATCATTTTAGAATCTTTTGGTTTTATTTATATTTGTAATTGTTTTTGATTGTTGATTGATCCTACTCTTTGTTGTTCTTAAGTTCATTATCTTCATCAGTCATTTAGAACAACGAAGATACAAAATGAAACATGTATTAGTTTTTTCTTATCAAAGCATTTCACTTTAAAAAGTTCATAAGTTATAGGATTATACTCTCAGATTTCTTATTAGAAGCACATTACCTTTTTAAAAATCAACCAAATTATAGCATTGCATTTTAAGTTTTCTTTTTGTTACAACATTATAAGCTCATTTCCCTTTGAAAAACCAACCCATTTATAGCCCATTCATGCTTTTATACTTTGCCTTCTTATTTGAAGATAAAAGTTAGGTTTTCTTGGAACTTATTTTCTTTCTTCTTAATCTATTTTTGTAATCACGAATTTCAACTCTTTTGATAACAATCTTTTGGTGACAATGGACCTTTTTTTAGGTTGTTGAAGCAAAAAGAGTTGCTTGGTGTTAATCTGCAGTTTGTCTGGTTTGTCCTTTGTTCACCCCTTTCTATTTTATAACTTTTACATTTATATGCAAAATTAATCTTTTCTAAAGAGCTTATCCATCCCATTTTAATATAATTTTATTTGTTTGATAAAAGTTTGGATTTATTCATTAGTAAGTGTTTCCTTTTTCAGGTTTCTTGTTGAAAGATGGGGAGCAGAAACATAAACATGTGAATTCCCTTCCATTTTGATGAGATGCTTGCTCAATGTTGATGTTCAAGAAGGTATTTGTGTCAATTCTCTGTTTTTTCATAAATGCTTGTTGAATATCAGTAGTGGCCTTTTGATTTGATCATGCTCTTTATTGAAGTATATTATAATGGTCTTTATGATTATGTTTTTTTTAATCTTCTCTTCCCTTTGATGCATTATTTATTTCATGTCTTATGTGAACAAATGTTCTTTTCTTGAAGTCTAAAACTTTTAATGTTTTGATTCTTGTTTCCATTCATGTTAAGAAATAAGAGCCTTTTTCCTTTTTTATACATTTTATGCTCAATACAGCTCTTTAAGGTTGATTTTGGCTCATATTTTAGTGATGGACTTCAGAAGGTGAAAATTACCGATGTAATCATCTCATCTTTTTGTTAATACTCTGATTATCATTAGTTGTTTAGGAATAGTAAGTTGAATCATGGTATGTTGTCGTATATTCATTTAGATTATTGATATAGGAGTGAGCTCCAAAATACAGATTGAAAGGAGTCATTGATGCATGTAAAAGTCACTTCTTAAAGTAATGAAACCAGTGATATAAAAGCAACCAATGCGGCATAGTGCTCAAGTCAAGTTGTACACTTTCCTCATGTCTGAAAGGTTTTCTAACAAAATTAGCATTTGAACCTCTTATATGTTGTTGTTTTCTTCATTTTCAGGTACAAAAAGAATATAGAAGATTATGGTCCTGTTGTATTATCTCCACTCAGATCAGACACAGGTAAAACATCATAAAAAATGTTTTGTATATATATATTTTTTTGTGAATACTCACAAAGAATGAGACCAAAATGACCATTTTACCCTACATTTCTAAAAGCAAATCACAATATTAATGTTTTTAGGTTGCTTAATTTGTTGCTGAAGCAAAACCAAAAGGTAGCAGTGTATTCAACTTAATGTCTTCTCATTTTTTCTACAGTTTCTATAATGGAGAAAAATGTCCATTCTTATTCACTCCATTTCTATTTTATAGCTGTTACATTTATATGCAAAATTAATCTTCTCTAAAAATTAATATAATTTTGTTTCAATTAGCATGTAGGCTGTAGTTTGATACTGAAAGTGACCCTGAAATTGAAAGAAACTATGGGAGGCTTTTGTTGGAGATGTTGTGAGTAGTTCCTGATGAAATTGTTTGGTTATATATAGTCAAATGTTGGATCTTTAAGGTGGAAAAAAGTATAAAATATATTTGTTTTGAGTGAGCTTAGTAACTTGAACTTATGATACTATGTAAAAAGGTGTTTATTGAGGCACAAGATGAGGTTGAAACTCAAACTACTGTGTTTGTTTTAGTGATTACTTATATATATATATATATATATATATATATATATATATATATATATATATATATATATATATATATATATAAAAGCAATCACTAAAAATACATTGTTATTTCCAGTCGTCAGAATCCGTGATTCCATTTCTTAGCTGCGGTTTCCAACATGTCTGTAACTGTTTTGATAAGGCAGCTGCTGGTGGAACTTCTCAACAATCCACTGCACAACTTGCTCAAACAAAATGATTGCTTGAATTACTTTTTATTCTGATTGAACTCCAACGACAAGTAAATTTACTCTTCTACCCTCAAAAACTACAACACTAATTAAAATTTATAACCTTGTTTCAGGGAAGTAGAATACGATAAGACAATAAGGTTATGGGAGGTGTTGAACACGTTCATCTATACAGAGCCAAGGTAAGAAACCAAAGTGTACTTTGTGGATTACTTAATAATATACATGCAAAAGTGGTATATAGTAAAGCTTTGTTGCAAACGACAATCACTCTCAACTCTTTCTATGTCACTATATAACAAGGGTATTTTGGTCATTTAATAAAAAAGGAAGAATGTAACTGAAATCCTTCCACCGGCCCCTATGAATGGTTCAAGTCCATGAAGTATGAAAATCCATGGAATTTGACAGAGTTGAATTTGATCCAAATTTTCAACCAAATGCACCATTGAATGGAATCTTGAATTCCAATTCCACCGGAATCCACAATTCTAATTCATAGCTGCGATTTTCAAACATGATATTACTGAATTCCGTCCTAATTGTCAATCAAACATGTCTTGAAAAGGAATCTCGAATTCCAACTCTGTTGGAATCCATGATTCCTTCTGTTTCTACCCTCACAAACTACAATACTAATAAAAGCTTATTACATGGTTTCAGCGAAGTAGAATACAATAAGGCAAAAAGGTTATTATGGGAGTTGTTGAACACCTTCATCTATATGGAGCCAAGGTAAGAAACCAAACTATACTTTGTTAATTGCTTAATAATATACATGCAAAAGTGGTCTATAGTATAGCTTTGTCCCTGGTACTGATGTTCTTACAAATTGTCCATGAAGTCCAAGTAAAATGACTATTTTGCCCCTGTTCCTTTCTCCTTCATCATCTAACCATAAAATTCCTCAATCTCCATCTTAACCTCTAATCAAACCAAAACCCAAAAATTAAACTAAACCTAAAACAAAATTAAGATCCAGGGTACCAATACTTTCATAATCAAACCTATTAAGACATTGTAAATTTATTTTTTTACTGTACCTAGAAAAACTAAACATGTTTGTTTTTGGTTACCAGTTATAGCATTATACTTTTATTTTGTTTTTCCAACATGGACATTGTACTTTGAAAATCTAAACAGTTATAACATAGTACTCTAACTTTAACCTATCGAGATATATATATATATATATATATATATATATATATATATTTTCATATTAAGACACATTGTACTTATTTATTTATTCATATATTGCATTATAAAATTTACAATATTAAGACTGTATTTTGCCAATCTAAACTTGTTTGCTTTTGGTTAACATTTATAGCATTCTCCATTTAAAAATCTAACATATTTAAGCGTTTTAATTCTATATATATATATTTTTCTTAATAAGACCCTCACAAACTGCAACACTAATTAAAGTTTATCACTTGCTTGAATTACTTTTGATTCTGATTGAATTCCAAGGACAAGTAAATTTACTCTTCTACCCTCAAAAACTATAACACTAATTAAAATTTATCACCTTGTTTATGGGAAGTAGAATACGATAAGAAAATAAGGTTATGGGAGGTGTTGAGCACTTTCATCTATACAGAGCCAAGGTAAGAAACCAAAGTGTACTTTGTTGATTACTTAATAATATACATGCAAAAGTGTACTTTGTCATGGTTGCTCTTCATATTTGTTAAAAATTCAATATTGCGTATCATCATTCTTTGATTTGTATATGTTGAACTGTGACTATGCTACTGAAGGATCTGTTATGTTTAATAATTTATTTTCCCATAAAAAATTATACTTTCTAGAATTACAACCATTATTAATATTTAACAATTATATGTTTGTGTAGGTTTATACAGAATCATTCAAAGTGGAATACCAATAACAGATCCCAACATCAAAATATGAATGCTTGTATTTGGTAAGTCTTGGTAAGCCTAACTTTTCGAATACATGACAGCTAACACACCAATTTTGACATACCTTTGTATAAAAAACATCAGTGAATGTGAGGGGGGTTATATATGTAACAAAAAATAAGTTTCCTTTTAAATTATAATTACTTTCCCTTCTAAGATATTGTACTTTTATATTACTTTAAAATCTAAAGATGTTTGATTTTGGTTGCATTTATAGGATTATACTTTCATCTTTTTTCTTATTATGACATTGTGCATTGAAAACTTGTTTGATTTTTGTTACAAATAGCATTTTATTTTAAGCTTTAATCCTATAATGACCTTGAACAATCAACTTTATTCTAAATAGGATATAGTACTTTAATAATTAAACGTATTAAGTTCTATTTTTATTTATTCTTGTTAAAACATTATGCTTTGAAAAACCTACCCAATTGTAGCACTGCAACTGTCAGTTATAGCCTTATGCTTTCAATGTGGCTACTTTTTTAATGTTTTTTTTTTTTTTTTTTCAAGTATAACATTGTATGATTAAATTCTTATCAATTATAGTTTTATACTCTCTCATATAGCACTATACTTTCGATATCTAACCTATTAAGTTGATGAATGTGTATCTTGAAAGACACAAGGAAATTCCTGATAAGGTAATTTTCGTTATTTGACAAATGTAACTACTCTTTTTTTTTTTTTAATTGTTTGATAGTCTCTTTGAAAAATAAAAAGGTGCAACACCACAAATGTAACTTGAAATTAACTTCTATCCATTGGATGTGTACGTATCAGCAGTCTCAACTTGGTTTATAAAATGCCAATTGTTTCACCATTATTTTGTTCTAATACTGCCCATGCTCATTTCAGTTATACATATCCTTCAAGCTTATGTTCTCTATCCAAATTAAGTTTGACTTTTTATAGGGGACAAAACTTTACACTGTATTTTCATTTGTGTAGGATAACTTGAAATTGTTCTGTTAGTGTGTGGTTATTGCAGTGTCATAAATATAGTGAAGTCATCTTATGGTGTGAGAGAAAGACTGTTTAATAATGTGAAGAGGCAAGCACTACCTAAAGGTTACAATTTACAAAACTTTCTAGCACTTTTAGTTTTCGATAATTTAAAGAATATAATCTGTGTGATATTATTGAATCTTTCAGGATAGAATTCATATCCTATGCTATGTGGTACAAGTTATTAGTATTTAACAAAATAAAAGACAAACTTGGCTTACTCGTTCTACAACATTGATTTTAGTTACTGCCAGGTCGCATGTCCCTATTATTTATAGAGTAAATTACAATTTTGTCCTTGTAAAATTTCAAAAGTTATGGTTTTCATCTAGATGTTTCATTTGTTGCACAAGTGTTCTATAAAGTATAGCTTTGTTGGAAGGTTTGTTCCTGATGTTGATGGTGTTACAAATTGTCCATGAACTCCAAGTAAAATTGCTTTTTTGCCTCACAAACTACAATACTAATTAAAATTTATTACATGGTTTCAGCGAAGTAGAATACAATAAGGCAAAAAGGTTACTATGGGAGTTGTTGAGCACCTTCATCTATACGGAGCCAAGGTAAGAAACCAAACTATACTTTGTTAATTGCTTAATAATATACATGCAAAACTGGTCTATAGTATAGCTTTGTCCCTGGTACTGATGTTCTTACAAATTGTCCATGAAGTCCAAGTAAAATGACTATTTTGCCCCTGTTCCTTTCTCCTTCATCATCTAAGCATAAACGCTCTTTCTCCTTCATCATCTAACCATAAAATTCCTCAATCTCCATCTTAAACTCTAATCAAACCAAAACCCAAAAATTTAACTAAACCTAAAACAAAATTAAGATCCAGGGTACCAATACTTTCATAATCAAACCTATTAAGACATTGTAAATTTATTTTTTTACTGTACCTAGAAAAACTAAACATGTTTGTTTTTGGTTACCAGTTATAGCATTATACTTTTATTTTGTTTTTCCAACATGGACATTGTACTTTGAAAATCTAAATAGTTATAACATAGTACTCTAAATTTAACCTATCAAGATATTTTCCTTTTCTTTTTTTTTTTCATATATATTGTACCTTTCAACTTTTTTATCTTGTTTTTTCTATTTCACATTGTCCTTTGAAAGTCTAAACGTCTATAACATAGTACTATTTAAAGCTGGCTAATAAACACCTGCTTGGTCAACAACATATAGGCTCAGTAAGATCTAATACAATCTTAGATAACATTTCAATTTCGGTAATTATTACCTTTTTCTAAAATAATATCATAGAGATTATTGTAAATAATTAGTCTGTTATATGTTATGATTGACCCAAATGAAAATGTATAAAAGTTGTTCCAAATTTTTGTATATCAGAAGTAGGAAATCTGTAATATAAGGGTGAACAAATATTGATGCCTTACTGGAACCGATATTGAATATATTGAATATATCGAATATAGTATCTACATGTGTTATTCAATCTTGATGTAATATAGTTGAAATTACTCTATTACTCTCTTTAGAGATCCATGCAATATGCTTTTTTTGGAATATTTGATGTGGCAATGAAACGTATGTTAGAAGTTATGGCTTGTAGTCATCTATCAAAGCCAATGTAAGAGTTTTGTTGCATTTGTAAGATAGAATTAAGCACAACATCCAGTTGATGAATGAATGTGTACTCCGATAGACATGAGGAAACTCCTAATGAGGTAGTTTTTCATTATATAGTAAAAGTATCTTTATCATACTTAAGTAACATGAGTTTCTTTGATTTGAGTTGGTTAATCTTTAATGATTTCTGGCATTTGAATACTGATTTATCTGCATATGAATTGGTGCTTCTTAGGGTAATAACAAGCATCACCCTTTTTGTCCACCAAAACCAGATGATGTTGCTACAAAATGTTATACAAGGGGTTTCTTTTTCTTATTCATTTGTGCCTTTTGCCTTTTCTTTTCAACTATAAAAAAGTTTAATAATATCTTTCCACTTATTCCTTTTACTACATGGTAGTAGTTTCCCATGGAAACCTGATTGCAAATGTTGCTGATTGCAATTTTTTTTTTTGAAATTAACTTCTATCCATCGATGTGTAAGTATCAGCAATCTTAAATTGGTTAAAATGTCAGTTTTTTTCGTCCTAATACTACCCATGCTTATTTCAGTTATCTATATCTTATCTTCCTTTTGGCACACATCACATACATAAAAGGCCCAACCAGATGATATAGCTGCCTTAGTATATGGTGATTATATAAAAGAGTATATGATGGGTATTATATTTATATATATAAGCAATCACTAAAAATACATTGTTATTTCTTGCATTTAAACCCTATATTTTTCAAGTGCTTGGGTTCTTTACTAATGGAGGGGTATGACATTGCTTACATTGGGTGGATCTTGAAAGTAGAATGTTGTTATAAGATTGAAAGGAAAGTTGGATGCTATATATAATAAGCAATCACTGAAAGTAGAATGTTTTCATTTTCACCAAATATAAAAAATCATTATGATTTACGATGAAAGGAGATTGAGAAGATGAAGATAAGGGTAAAAAAATCAATTTACCTAAAACTAGTCAGTCATTTTTATAAACATATTTTTAACATTGTTAGTGCCACGGATGAACCTTGAGACAAAACTAAATATAATTGTTAACTTTTTTGTGTTTTTAATCATAAATAAACAATTCTTTTTCCTCACAGGGCAGAGTGATCTCTCACAAAAAATGCTCTTTCATCATGAAAGATGAATCATAAGATTTATGGTGTTTTGTTTCTTTAATGGAAAGATCAGGCGCAAAGTCCAGTTGTGATCAAAACAGCATGCAATCTCAACTCTATGCGTTATCAAAGGTCATCCCTCTATCTAACTATATATAACAAGTGTATTTTGGTCATTTAATATAAAAAAGAAGAATGAAACTGAATTCCTTCAACCTGCCCCTATGAATAGTTCAAGTCAATCAAATATAATAGGAATTTGATGAAAGTTGAATTCTATCCAAATTTTCAACCAAATGCACAATTGAATGGAATCCTGAATTCCAGTTCCACCAGAATCCATGATTCCAATTCATAGATGTGAGTTTCAAAAAATTCAATAGGACTGAATTTCGGCATAAACCAAACACCTCTCGAAATGGAATCTCTGAATTCCAACCGTCAGATTCCATGATTCCATTTCTTAGCTGCGGTTTCCAATATTTCTGTAACTGTTTTGATAAGGCAGCTGCTGGTGGAACTACTCAACAATCCACTGCACAGCTTGCTCAAACAAAACGATTGCTTGAATTACTTTTGATTCTGATTGAATTCCAACGACAAGTAAATTTACTCTTCTACCCTCACAAACTACAACACTAATTAAAGTTTATCACTTGCTTGAATTACTTTTGATTCTGATTGAATTCCAACGACAAGTAAATTTACTCTTCTACCCTCACAAACTACAACACTAATTAAAATTTATCACCTTGATTCAGGGAAGTAGAATACGATAAGACAATAAGGTTATGGGAGGTGTTGAACACTTTCATCTATACAGAGCCAAGGTAAGAAACCAAAGTGTACTTTGATGATTACTTATTAATATAAATGCAAAAGTGGTCTATAGTATAGCTTTGTTGCAAGCTTTGCCCTTGGTGCTAATGGTGTTACAAATTGTCCATGCAGTCCAAGTAAAATGACTACTTTGCCACTGTCTCTTTCTCCTAGAGCATCTAACATTCTAACCTGAAAATTCCTCAATCTTCAATTCCACGCAAAATATTATTATATTGGATTAATCTAATATATATATATATATATATATATATATATATATATATATATATATATATATTAATATTATCCCTCCTTAGGTACAGTGAAGTTCCTGAGTTTTTGGCAGTTTTGATCCTTTGTCTATCAAGTTGTTTACAATTGTTTTTTGTTTTTGTAGGGAGCATCTTTTTCCATTATATGTATTCTTTTATCCACACGTGTTATTTTTATTTTGCTTCACCGTTTCCTTGCCCAATCGGCTTTTGATTTCTGTATACACACACGGCATTGATTTCATCGAGAGTAGATAACACTAATTTTGGAAGTCGATTACAAAAATTCAAGATGCATCCTACTCTATCTTCTCCACCGAAATTTCAGAAGTGGTTGATTGTCATCGGTTAACTCCCCCGTTGATTCTTGGTAATCATTTTGTCTTTCTGCTTTGCTTCGTATGTGATCTTTTTTTTGACTTCATGGATTTGACCTACTTGCCAGGTTTGATGAAGGAACTGTGCCGGTGGTGGAGATTCCCAACAACAGTATGTATTCGTACTTCTTATGTTCTTTAGCACGATTTGGAGCCGTTAAGTAAAGAAAGAATGTGAGAAGGAGCAATGGAGCATACTGATACACTTATACCATCAACTATCACCCTCAAAACCCTCTTTTTTTTAATCTCTTTCAATTCCAAACCAAACCCTATTTGATCCGATCCGCTGTAGATACTGAACAGTGAATCCGACTCCTTTATTTTGTTTTTCGTTCTTATAATACTTTTCATGGGCATTGATTTATTGATTTGGGAATTGATGCGTTTTTGTTAATCCTAATTTAGTTGTCCTTGCATGTGCTGACAGATCCGTTTAGAAAAGAGAATAGAAGGAGATTTATTATTTGAAATCGAAGAAAATGTCGGGTCAGAAACAAGCAGAGGCTTCGATAATCCCATATAATTTCAACGAAAACGAACATGAAGGAGGAGGGAAAGAATAAGGCTTCGAAGAAGAAGATCACTCAGTTTTCTCCATGAAAGATGCTCTTTGGCATAGAGGCTCTTCTTGGGAAGCTTGGTTTAGTTACTCTTCAAATCAAGTAATTAAACAATAAGATTCCCAATAAAAAACCTTTCTTTTTCATGAATCTTGAATGTACAACTATTTATGCAGGTGTCACAAGTTCTGTTCATACTACCATAAGCATGTGCAGATACATATTATGAGTGAAATACGGATTGTTTATATTATATATACTGAATTGCCTTGGCAGGGCTGATGCAATTTATGCTCTTGGACGTTTGATTTATGTGGTTTCGATTTATGAGCAAATCTGGCTTTGATTTCGATTTATGTGGTTTCCATTTGCTGTGTGTCTGATTTCGATTCGCTATTTATCTGATTCGGCCAAGTGATTTCGATTTGTAGTCATATTTTATTCAATTTGAAATGACACATTTTCTGGTCTTAAAAACTGAAGTTAGACCTTCAGATGTTGTATGTGCGATAAATCCTGAAACAACTCCAAGCTCTGCAGCTCCTAATTCTAACCGACTTCCTAACCCTGGGGGGTGCCCCTTCTTGTATAAATGACATTATAAACTTCACATTCAAGACTTTTTTTTATTTTTTTAAACTATTATCTTATATCTTTGTATGGTGAAAATGATTAGGTGGTTTTCAGCCAACAAGGGCACCGAATGTATCTGATTAGGTGGTCGTGGTTTACCACGGGCAGACATGACAGGTGGCATGCCGGACATGAGCCAGCTGTTGCAGAATCCAGCTGTTTCTTGGATGATGCAAATCTTGCTTTCAAATCCCCAGTATATGCAACAGGTATGTTAAACATGATATACACTATAGTTGAGGTATTGGAGCTTTTATAATTTTTTTTAGTGGTATTAGTGATGTGAATTTGTAGAATGTGAGTCAAAACCCTCAACTTCGCACTATGTTCGATTCTAACCCTCAGTTGAGGGAGATGATGCAGAATCCAGAAGTGTTTTGTCAGTTAACTTCACCTCGAATGATGCAGGTATACAAATTGTGGAGTAATTTTGGTTTGTAATTTTGACTGTTGTAAATTTGAGTTTGATGATAAGTTGATTTATTTTATACAGCAAATGATGTCTTTACAGCAGCTTTTACCCCAGCTTAATCAACAACAATCAACTTTGTAAGTGGAAATGCTTTTTTTACTGTAACTGATTTGATTTAAGTGCCAAAATGATCCAATTAAGTTGGCATTTATGTTTTAAGTAAAAAAGAATCAGTTGAATATATCTATCATTGGTGAAGTAGTTGAATGGATTATATTGTCTGTCTGAATAAAGTATTGTATACAACTATATATGTGGCCTGTTTCTTTTCTAGACTGAATAGATGGTTTGGATGAGAGACCAAATAACAATATTCGTCAGTTTTACATGCTCAACCCATTAAGTTTTCTGTTTCAGGAATCCTACTCAGGCTGGTGCTTCTCCAGGTAGTAACTAGACACTTGCATTGTTAATAATTTTTATAAATCATATGCCATTTTAGTATTATTTCAAGTTTTTAATCTACAGGATCACAAAACAATATGGGATTCGACATGTTGATGAGTATGTTTGGTGGACTTGGAGCCTGGTGGCATGGGAGTCCCAAATGTCCCTGATGGTAAGTCAAGTTCTTTTGTAAATTTACGTTTTTACCCCTGAACTTTTATTTATGATGATGACGATGATTATTGTTTTTAATTTGTAATGGCACCAGAGCAACTTTATGCAACTCAACTGTCTCAACTTTAGGAGATGGTGTTCTTTGATGTGCAGGAGAATATTAGGGATTTATGTGCTACTTCGGGCAATGTTCATGCTGCTGTTGAGAGACTTTTGGGGAAACTTTGGTCCATGATGGTGATGATGTGGCATTCTTTCTGTTTTATTTAAGGATGACCTGCTGGCATGTAATGCTAGTTGGTTTTTTCTTTAAAGTATTCAAATCGTTATCAAACTGACCAGGGGCATTTCGGTGGAAACATTTTTTTTTTTTCAGTTTTTGGATTCCATTACCGGTTAATCTACCAAACAATAAATCCCACATCACCCTTACACTCTAAATATGTTCATGTTGAACTGAAGGTTCTTCTAAGTTAGTTTAGTAAGTTACATTATTGATCAGTTCCTTTCACATCCATCCCCGCAACGCGGGGATCCTCATCTAGTTAATAAATTAAAGTTCTTTTATTAAGAAATTAATCTTAATTTTGGAAAGCTTTTATAAATAAATAAGCGTTGGAAATCCAAAGAATCCGGTCGTTTCGCTTTCATCAGACGCAAATATAACCCAGCTCCCTTTTTCGCCGGAGATATAAGTAAAACTCGAAAGGGTTGGGTCAGTAATTACACATTATACCGTTTGTTCTTCAGCCATTCCGCTACCCAAACCCCCCGGAGACCCAAACACCCTGATCCTTTACAGCAGACTCAGAAAAATTGTCAAGATCGCTGTAAGTTTTCAATTTAAGGTTAATTGTTTTTTATTCTTTTTTGGGTTTCTACTTCTAGTATTACCCCTTCTTTTTCAGCTTTTCGATGGCAGGTTTTTCTGATGTTATAGGTTTAAGTTACTCCACCAGATTCATTGCAACTTAGAAAAGAAGGAAACTACAGTGTGTCTCCGTGGTTATTATGGTTTAAAAGTTATTTAGTATGTTGTTATTATGGATTAAATTGATAACATGTTCTTATAATAAGCTAAAGTACATTGTTATTATGGGGGATGGCTTGTTGTCATAGCTTTATGGGAAAGTCAACACTCTTAGACAATATCTTGCACAAAAGATATTATCCATAGTTAGAGATTTCCCCTAAAATATGATTAAAGTATGAATATATGGGGTCTTATATGTCAAAATATGAGTTTGGGTGAAAATTCCACATGAAAGTAATGAAAAACGTGCTTAAAATACGAAAGTGGTCGAAAACCGGGACCAAGAGGCGAGAGTTCGGTTGGTACGAGGTTCGGTCCACAAGAACCGAGAGTAGGCTTAGTCCGAGATGCTCTCAGGTGAAACTCGTCGAATGGGAACCGAAAGCGAAGGGAAGGCAGGCGAAGCGAAAGATGTCTGGAACCGAACCGAAGGGTCTCTTGGCAGTAATTCGGACCGAACGGTCTCTCGGTCCTTAAGCAGGCTTAGTCTTTACAGTTCAGTTCTTAGGGGCTGATTTGGTCTTTAGGGTTCGGTTCCTTAAGAGGCTTCGCCCCCTTTAAGGCTGATTTTCCATTAGCGAAACTCGTCGAATGGGAACCGAAAGCGAAGGAAAGGAAGGTGAAGCGAAAGATGGCTGGAACTGAACCGAAGGGTCTCTCCGCAGTAATTCGGACAGAAGGGTCTCTCGGTCCTTAAGTAGGTTCGGTCTTTATGGTTCAGTTCTTAGGGGCTGATTCGGTCTTTTGAGTTCGGTTCTTAGGGTTTGGTTCCTTAAGAGGATTCGCTCCCTTTAAGGCTAATTTTCCATTAATCTTTCCGTTTCGAGTGATTTTTGACTAAGTTAAGGGTCGGGATGCCCTGAGGTGACTATAAAAAGTTGAGAGAGGTTGTGAGAGATTTGGGAGAGAGAGAGAGAGACTTTGTTTGTGACCTTTGCGAGTGTTTAGCTTTTCAATGCAAGGTTTGTAAACCCCATTAAGCCTCGTTATGAGTGTTATACGCCCCCGGAGGGTATGTAATAGTGTTTTATCGAGTAGTTCCATCCTTACCCTGATTAGGGTTTAGATTTTCTGAACACGTGAAAACTCAAAGTGATACTTTGCATTAAGATATTGTGTTGTACAATAGTAAACATAATGTAATGACTTTATTTGACTTTGACTTGACCAGAAATTGACGGTTGTTATATTATTAAGGGATTAGATTGATAATATGTTCTTATAATAAACTAAAGTACTTTGCTATCATGGTTTAAAAGTTCTGTATTATGTTGTTATTATAGATTAAATGATAACATATTATAATAAACTAAAGTGCATTGCTATTATGGTTTAAAATTATGTAGTATGTTGTTATTATGGATTAAATTGATAACATGTTCTTATAATAAGCTAAAGTACATTGTTTTTATGGTTTAAAAGTTAAGGGTTTTTTTTTTAATGACAAATCTTCTCTACTTCTAAACTACTCCTAAATCTATATATGTCCCTAACAGGACTTGAACCCACAACCTCAAGGAGGGAGGACAACACCATATACCGTTGGGCTAGAAGCTATTTGATGGTTTAAAAGTTAAGTAGAATGTTGTTATTATGAGTTAAGTTGATAATAAATGAAAATACATTGCTATTATGTTCTAAAAGTTAAGTAGTATGTTGTTATTATGAACGAAATTGATAACTAGGTGTGAGATCCATATATTACATGGGTTTAATTAAAAAAAACAAATATAAAATTTTAACAATTTGAAAAATTGAATTTATAAGAAAAATGAGAAAAAATTGAATTATTAAAATTAATGAGACTTTAATGTATTGAATATATTACATATATAAACTCTTTCTAATAAATATTTTACATATATATTACCTTACACATTAAATGTGGAATTTTAATTTAATAAAATGAAAAATACAATAAAATGACAAGTGGAAAATAAAAATTTTATAAAATCTAGAAAATACCATGTGTCCAAATGAATGAGAAGAGGACAAGTGGTAAAAAAATCTTCATTTATTAAAGAGGATAAACTAAAGTACATTGTTTTTAAAAGTTAAATATATTTACTAACTATATATGATGGTCTTACCATTTTAGGTGATAAGGTTGTGTTAGGAAGTCTCTAACATGCGAAAAGAACAAACACAATTACAAAACAATTGGAGATGTCTAAAAGACAATTCAATGCATCTATAATCTATTCGGTGATATTTCTTAGTTTTATGTTTGTTAACACTTTGTAATTGTATGAGACATTTGTGTGTATTGACACTTAATATAATGTTTAATTAAGATTGTGTTTGAATATGATTATTATCATAGGTTTATTATTTGTTTTTTTCTACATACCGAACAAAAAAAATTTCAATTTTTTAAATTTACGTTTTTTAAAAATAAATTCAAATTACTACCAAATTAGTGACAAACATTCCATTGTTATAAGGTTCTATCCGAAATCCATTGGGTTAAACAGGTCAAACACATTTTGTCTCTATTACATCACAATTTCATTGGTATTGGTTTCCTTTGGTAAATTGGTCAAACCATATCAAACTCACTTTCGTCGATATTCCGGTAATGACTTTATGTTGCTGATATCGTGTTGAAAATTTGTTGGTGATGATTACCCACAATAGCCTAAATTTTGTTGGCATAGAGTTTCTCTTACGAGTTATGTTGTAGGTATCGGTCCCTTTTTTTGTTAGGTGTTGCTTGTTTTTTTGTAAAAATCTCTTCAGACCTCTTCTTGTTGTGTGACACAGCACACATGCAACACTTTTAATCTTGCAGTTGTTTGTTTTTAGAAGTCTTCAGAGTGAAAAACATTTGCACGTGTTCTGTTTGGCGCGACACTTGTATTGCCTCTTCCAACCTCTTCTTCATTTTTCTTGTTGAAATCTTGATTATATGTTGTTGAAATCTTATTTTACCTTTTTTCCGTTTTTTTTTTTTTTTTTTTTTTTTTTTTTTTTTTTTAAATTCTTGTTGATTTTTTTCATTTCGTTTTTTATATTGAATAATGATAATTCGTTGATGAAATATCATTAATTCATTATGTTATGCTAAAATATCTTTATTTTTTTTTTTGTTGGAATATCATTCTTTTTTGTTGAAATATCATAAATTCTTGCTGAAATGTCATACATTATTAATTTTTCGGTATTAAAAAACTATTTTCATTTTATAAAATCAGTTTATTTAAATTTTAATATCTGCCGCAACATGCAAATGTTAAAAAAACAAACACTCTTCTTATTACAGTTTGCAACCGTTTGGTCCACCTTCTACTGCAGAGAGTTGCAGAGGTGGTCAGTAGACTTCAAGAATTTTTGCTTCAAAAAAACAATCAACACCTTAGTGTATCTTCAAAGAGTTGTCGAGGTTGTGGGGTTTGGCAAGACTTTGACAACTGTAGGAAGTTGGACACTTACCGATGAGTGCAAAGTGCATTTCCATAATAGTCTAGGTACATATGATCAATATAGGTATAGTGACATTCATTTTTTTTTTTTTGCAACACCAAAAATTCCACCAACATGCTTTCATATTCCTCTCAGGATCAAGATAAGCATATGGGTAACAAACATGTATTGGCTTATTCAACAATTAAATGTACGACGAAGGTGGTGGGCTCGAAGTCGTTGAACTGTTTGAAGTAGTCAAACCACTTGAAGAATGATTAGGCGGACGAAAAGTAGGAAGTTTAGTGATGCATATGCAAATAGTTTTCCTAGTCGTTAATATTGTTAATTTGTTCTAAGAAATTTTGGTTTATTTCGTTGAAACTCAACCTATTTGTAGAAGACCAAAAATAAGGGATTTGGGGAAAGAAGGTACTTGGTTGACTATTAGCGAACTACTTTTAGTTAACATGATTGAAAAGTTGCATGAGGAAAGATCGAAAATAGTCATAGGGGAGCTACTCACGAGAAACCACATTAAACCGCAAGCTATCCATGAGTTCCATTTTATCACTTTTGTTAGAAAATGTGTTTCGGAAACTCGCATACCATTATTTGCATAGTCCAATGTCATTTGGTGATAATTAAAAAGTTGGACATCTTGAATTATCTACTTATTAACAACATACAGCCGTTAACAAAGTATGTATGTCCATTTCTATAATTAAAAAGTTGGCCATCCTGAATTATCTTCATGTGGGTTGGTGTGTATCAAAAACATGATTAAAAGGAAGATGATTTGTAGATTTTTTTTTCCAATTTAATAAATAGGTTTTTAGAAAATTATAAAACCATTGTTGATATTGGTGATCATTATGAAAAAAAAAAAAAAAAAAAAGAAAGAAGACCGTATGATGTTTGTTGTTTGAAATTTTAAAACCATACGTATATTGGTATCAATGTGGTATATTGTAATCTATATTCTGCATAAGTTAAGAATAATTATTGTTGAGTTATCGTTAGAATAGAGCTTTTATGTCAAACAAATTGTATTGGTTGTTTCAGAGAGAGAGAGATAGAGAGAGAGAGAGATTGTATTGGTTGTTTCAGAGAGAGAGAGAGAGATGTCAATAAGTTATGATTTCTAACTTTTTAAAACTACTTGTAACTTTTTGAGTTGAAAAACTCTTTCAAACATTATAAGTTAAGACAAACATTTAAAATAGATAAGTAATTTTGCCTAAAAGTCTTTAAATCTTAAAATAGATAAGACTTAAGGTTAAAAATTATATGCATTGGAAAAAAAAATACTTATATTTTAGCTTAATGACAAAAAAAAAAGTCAACATTGATATTTTGCTTTACAAGTTAACCATTAAAATCTATTATTATGTATGATAACTTGAAAATTGAATGAAATTGCAAATAATAGTCGATTTCAATGATTAGATTGCCAAAATAATAAAAATAAAATAAATAAATAAATAACATGAGTGATATTTTGTCAATTGAACCCAAGGTTGTCAAGATCGGGATCCTACTTAAGATCGTTTTTGAGTTTGCAAGATCGGGATCGGGATCCTAAGATCCCACAAAATAAAATATAATTTTAATTTATAATTTTTAATCATGAAAAATATTTCAAACATTCAACTTTTCGTTCAAAAGTTATAAAAACTTCAAAATATTAGTCATAAGCCACAATATAAAATGATAAATTAGTAAAGGATAAAAGACATAAAGTGGTAAAAATTTCATTTGCAAAAAAAAAAAAAAAAAAAAAAAAAAAAAAAAAAAAAAAATCAAGGGAAGGTAGGATCGGATCTTGATCCTACGATTTTACCTGCGATCCTACCACAAATACGATCCAGATCGTTTTTCATACCTAGGATCCATCAGGATTGCTATTTTGACACTCATGATTGAACCAAAATATATAGAAATTTATGCAATTTTGGTAATTCCCCTTACTTAGACCACTTGATTATTTAGTCACAATAATCATCTTACAGAGAAATGTTTAAAAACTAACCGAGATTTAAAAAACCAATATCTTTTGAGCAGTTGTGTTAAAAATCTTTCTGTTTAACAAAGTTGTCCCGTAGGATTATCATTATGATGAATTTAATTTTGAGTAAGATACAATGAATGATGATAGGTTAAATTGATTTTAATTTGTTAACGTTATTAATCATTTATTTAGCTCTTGCAAAATGTACGAGATTATTATAAATTGCAAGTCAAATTGCATTTTTTTATATTAATATTTGATCATTTTTATCAGAAGTCTATATAATCAATGATCCAATGACGTTTTGATAACCAAATCCCTTATTTGATTTTAAATTTATAACATAAACTCTTAAATGTTGATTTCAAAAGTACATGCCTTACAATAAAACTTATGTTACCTGAGGATATGAACAATGCATGTAAACTGAATAACAAAATAAAAGAAATAAAGAGCTATCCATCCTAAGGAATTAGTAATCTCTATCATCCTAGGTCAATCGATGAACAAAAGAATAGGACTAAAAGAGGGAAAAATTATACAATTAAATTGGAAAAACAAAAAATGAAAACCAAGAAGAAATGTACCTGAAGATTTATATGAAAATTAACACCAGAATCTCGAAAGAGATGCAAAAAAAAAAAAAAGCAAAAAAAGGCAGAAGAGATGGCATCACCTTTTAGCATACGATCAATATGCAACAACGAACACACATACATGTACAATGATATCCCAGCTCACGGGAAGATTGTGTATATATTTCACGGATTAATTGTATGGAGACTAAAAGAGCTCCTCTGAATTGAACTTGTTCCAAGCCTCCTAATATCATTATTCATGTTGATGTTAATCCAAGTATCATAGAAGCATCAGAAAAAAGGTGGGTAGAGTACCTTAAGGAGGTCGAAAACCTTCTCGGCCACATATTTCTGTTGAAGAGTAGCTCCTTTTTGTTGCACTTTATCAGGGTGGATACACAAAGTAGCCTTTCTATATGCTTTTTTAACACTCGCACCACTGATCAAATCAGTCAATGAAACAGCCTGCCAACCGCATTCAGGCCAAAGAACCTGGAATGGAAATCTCAGAATTAAGATGTCTTATTACTTAATTTTTTTTTTTTTTAAAAAAAAAAAAGAGTTGGATAAGGAGACATACATATTGTAACGTTGATAGCATTGCTCGCAGATTTCCTTCCTTCCCTGAAGCCCAACGCTTGATTTCAACATCTAAAGTTGCAGAAATCCTCTGTTGAGATAAACACCACACAGAGTCAGAAAACCAAATAAAGATGCAACAAAATTAAATAGGAGATGTGTACGTGTGCACAATACAAATACAATACTCACTTGTCTTTCTTCTTGTTCCTTCTGAGATTGCATATCTCGCTCATTTTTTTCAGCCAGTGCTTTAGCCTATAAACAAAAACCACGAAACAAATCATGTACATTCTTCATTCCACTTCACATAAAAATGAATCATGAAAACATGTTACCACTCGCTCCTCGATGCGTTGGTCTCTTTCCATGTTAGCTTTTCTTCGATCCTCAGTTTCCCCCCCTTCAACATCTTGGAATTCTCCACCTGCTTTTGGAATAGTGAACTTTGAGAAAAAAAAAAATACACAGAATTGACTTGTAATGAAATTATACCTCCAAAAATTGAGCTAAGATCGTCAGCAAAATTGGTGGTGGGAGATGTTTTCCTCACATTGGAAGGAGCTCCAGCACTGGAAGAAGCCCTGTGGGCCACTTCTGGTGCTCGTCTCTCCTGAGATAGTGGATCAGTTGCAGAGTCCTATGTATTTATTACATACACCAGATAATCAATCATAAACCAACAATCATTTCCAAAATATTACTTATTGTATATCATTTGCTACTCACAGAAGATGTCCTTGATTTTGGCACACTGTTTGGTCTGGAACCCATGTTAAAAAAGGAATCCAGATCGTTATCATTCTTTTGTTGATTCACCTTAACAGCTGTGGTGGCGGCAGTGGCAGCGGCAGCAGCAGCAGCTCTGTCTCTAGCTTCTGCAGCGGCTCTCTCACGAGCCTCAGCAGTGACCCTTTCAACAGCAGCACGCTCTGCTCTACGTCTTGCTTCTGCTTGAGCCTTTGCAACAGCAGCTTTCTCACGTGCTTCTTTCTCCCTGGCCTCTGAAGCGGCTTTCTCTGCTGAAGCTCTTTCTCTGGCTTCAGCAGCAGCTCTTTCTGCTCTTCCCTTGGCCTCAACAGCCGCCCTCTCACGAGCCTCAGCTTGAGCTCGCTGAACAGCGGCTCGTTCCGATTTTAACCGAGCTTCCCTTGTAGCCCTCTCTACAGCTAGTCTGGTTTTCTCTCTATCTGCTTCTTTACTTCTAGAAGCATCCGTGTGTTCCTTTTCCCTTACAAAGCTCTCAAGCTCATCTAATGGAGAAGATGATTGCCTTGAACTTGGTATAGGAGGAGGGGGTCTTGAAGGTGGTGGAGCTTTAGTAACCGGTGTGAACAGAGGGATCTCTGACACAGTCAGCCATATGTCATCGCCATGTTCTGATTTTGGGGATGGGCCCGCCTGAGAACTTGTCTCGGTATGTGAAGTGGGAGAGTTTCTAGAAACAGCTGGAATGTCAAAGACGCTTTGATGATCCTCAAAAGGTGACTTCTGTGAGAATGATTCTTCTATAGAGCTTCTTGCACTGCCTATACTGGAGCCTTCTTCTGAACACTTTCCCCTGTTATGTGTCTCCTTTGCGGATGAAGGTGAAGAAGATTTATTGAAACCGTTAAGGGAGTCTATGTCACCAAACATATCCCCACCTTTTTTTGTGCTCTTGGATTTACCAATTTTGCTTATCTCTTCTAGTGGATCTGTGAAAAGACCCTGGGATGAAGCTGAAGCAACAGGGGTTGATATAGATTCTAGCACTGCAAATGGGTCATCTGCTGCATTAGATTTTTCCTTTCTTTTGGTAGTTGATTTTGGGCTTGGATCTGAATTCCATCTGTTACAAAATATATATATATAATATAATTACCAGCTCAGATTATTCGACTCTCACCAATATGTTTGGCTACTCATACAACTAAAAGTATGAAAACAGATAAACATGCTAATGCAATTTCATACTTTTATCAGAAACTTAGGTGAAACAATAGGATTTACACTCTCATAATTATATCAGTTAAACATAAATCATCAATAACGGTTGAGACGAATAACATTTTCTCAGTTAAATTGACCCCCATTAACTACTTGTCATGGATTGATTCTGAATGAGCAGAGTAAGAAGCAACAAGAGCCGAGCACTCATCAATCAGCCATGTGTTTTGAAAATTCAAATCAACATGTTCTGCAGATATGATAACTTCTGACAAGCTTAGGAAACTGTTCTCAAATGGGGCTACTAGATATACACAAATACCTTCAATCCTAAAGCTAATATACATAATCCTACGCATATAGGTTTCTAGTACCAAATAATGATTTGATTTCAATGACTGGTTCCTTGGACAACCAAACTACGCATTACACTTGATAGTTATACAATCTCAAAGCCAAGTACAAATAATTTTCATACTATTAGCGATTGTGCTTCTTATGCTCGAGGTAAACCAATTGATTAACAACTAAACAACTGCTTAAGCAAAGCATAATACCTGGTACCAGATGCAGGACTGCCGCTTCCGAAGCCAGGAATCAAATCATCAAAACCTCCTGGACTCTTATTACTTTGATTCTTGCTCGGTTGAGCCTTCTCTGTTCGTCCTAAACTACTAAATAGATCCTCGAAATGACCACTCTGTGGACTCGGTTTAGGCGGTGAACTATTCATTGATGCAAAAATGTTATCATCGTACCTCCCCGGGGAAGAAGAAGATACCGGCGTGCTCTTTATCCCTGGCAATCCATCGAAAATGTCGTCATCATACACAGGCTTATCATAAACCGGCGAATTCGAAGACGTAGCTTTCGTTTTAGTTTCATTATTACTAGGCGATACAGAGTCCTTGAAAATCGAATCGTAATCGAAATCAGACATTGACGATGTCGATTTCGAGTTGCTGTTGGTGTATTTAGGCGGACCGCCAAAGACGTCGTTAAATATATTCTTCCCATCGGCAGCGAATGTTGCTGATGACGGTGAATGTCGGCTCCGGCGATCTCCACCAATCGATTTCATCGGAGCAGATTTTCCTTGAGGCCGAAACCCAAAATCTTTCGCTAACATACCGAACTCATCCATTTGATCCACTAGGTCTCGCAACAGGAACGCGAGCGTCAAACAATTGCAAAGGTAATTGACGTTGAAATTATATAATATGTACGTTAAAAAGCTCGCAATGCGTCACAAATATGGAGACACCGGATATAAACAAATAGAGGATCGTTAGGGTTAGCGTCGGGACAACGGAGGAGGAGGAGGCGGCGGAGGTTGAATCGACGGCCGTTGATCCTCACGGCGGAATTTCTTTTTGTGTGTGCTCCTTGATTTCACTTCGTCGTTCCTCCGTCTGTGTCAATCTTGGCACTTTTTCCATAACGTTTCTTAAATTCGGGATTATTTTCTCGCGAGAAACTCATGATATTTTGGTCAATTTTCGTGTTGACCTTATTGTCTTATGACATTTTCAACATATCATCGATTAAATAAAACAAAATCATTAATTATTCGTTACTTCATTTCTACTCATAAAAAGTGTTGTTAAGTCTTGTTTGGATATGAAGCCGAGCCACAAAAGTTACACTTTTTTTTACTGTCACGTACACCATCATTTACTAATCATTTACTATAAAAGTATGATTTTATACCACATTCAAAAATGTTTCAACATTTGGATTTCTTTTTTCTAATAAATAATTTTTTTTTCATTGGTTGTGTTCCAAAGAGTAAAAAAAATCATCCAATCACAATCACCAAATGAGTTGTTCCCTTCTACGGCTGCAGTGCACCTTCTACCGCACCGTTACCGCGGTGGTGGGGTGGGGGTGTTCCTGCAAACGTGGCACCCAAGTGCGGTAGTGGCCGCAACCCACTCTCCCGTGTTTTATACGTTTTTCGAGTTATCTTATCTCGAGTTATCATATTGGTTTAAGAGAAATTAAATATCTTTTTATTATTTTTCTTATTTATCTTCTTACACATGTAAAATGACAGTACATGTTATGTTTTCCTAAAATTAATTATATTTAAAGACACTTGTCATCATTTCAAATAGATAGAAACTCGGAAGATAATTAAAAAGAAAAATAGAAGAATATTTAATTTCTCTTTTAAGAAATTATATAAGTATCCTTAATTGCTTATTATACCTTCGTACCTTCATATGTATGTGTAAGTGAGCTCTTATATTTGACTTTTTTATACGAGTGAGGAAGTAATAATACATGTTATTTATTAAATAACTCAACAATTATAAATTTCATAAAAATTCAAAATACAAACTCTAAGTATGTTTGAACCGGCATAAAATAAATCATAAATTATAGCGATAGTATATTTTCTTCGCACATGCAACTTAAGAAAGTTGATTCGTGATTCCATTTTCTCTTTGCAAGTATTAATTTGTAACACCTAGATTAGGTACATATTATCTTCCACATTGTAAAGTTAAAGGTTCCCTTTTTGCCCTACTCACGACATGAGGAATGCCTTCTCACGTTGTGAATAGTGATCTGGACTCGTGCATCATTTTAAGACTCACAACGTGAGCAGTCTGATGTTTACGACTTGACGACGGATGGTGTAAACCAAAAACCCTAAGTTTTCGGTATTTAAAGGAATGAGAGGGCTAGGGTTTCTCACCCTCAACCTCTATTACTCTCTAGACCTCAAGAAACCCTAATCTCCCTCATCCTTAAGATCCTTTACCATTTGGGTGCATTTCTAGCTTGTAGAAAGAAGGAAGTGATCTCGTGTTGGTGAGGGCAAAGAATCAACATCATCATCATCATCATCATCTTTTCTTGCTTTTGGACCCTTGTAAGTATCAAAGGCCCCATCTTTATTGCTTATCATGGATAGATCTTGATTGTTGTCCATTTTATTGATGTTATTGCATGATTAAGTGGAGTAGATTCATAAAGTTGGCAACTTTATGAATTCTAAGAGTTCCAAGAGCATTATAGTTTGGTATAGATTTGTGGCATGCATGCAAGTGTGAAGCTCATTTCTTCCTTTTTTTACATAGAAAATGGATGATCATGTTTGGTGCATGCATGGCTATAAAGGAAACATTTTTATGGACCTTAGGGGTTCCTATTAGCTTTTGGATGAAGTTGAATTGAAGACTTAATGGGTTAAGGACTTAAAATGGTGACCGTTAGCATCAGACAGTGCGCACGACGTGAGGTGTAAGATCCCACGACGTGAGAATCGGAGCAGTCTCATTTTTGTTAGAACCCTTAGAGCTCACTGCGTGAGAATAGGTGCTCACGTTGTGATGCCAGCTTGGGTAGTTTCTTTGACTGAGTTGTCCAGTTTAGGTCGAGTCGAGTGGGAATTAGATTGGGTTCGCTATCATGACGCGACCAATGCCTGGCCACGACATGAGGACAATTGACTTTGACTTTGACCAAGTTTGGCCTTAAGGGTATTTTGGGGTTTTTATGGAAATTGGTCATTTGGTGGGAATAGGTGTCAGTTAGAGAGATGAGATTTGGAGTCGAGACCTCATCAGCTTTTGTTCAATTTGTGAGGTGAGATTTCCTCACTGTACTTTTGGGTTGAATGCACCAAGGTCGGCCCATTGGATTGTTATATTGGTTTATCGCATGATTAGTATGTTGTAGTGATATATTATATCTGTATCCGGGTATATAAGATGATGTTATGCTTAGTGATCTGTAAGATCTGTCTGATTGTATGTTAACTGGTTATATGTATGTTTGTCTGTGATGTATATGTCAACATGTTATGTGTAGTTGAGGCGAACCAGTGTAAACTGAAGGCCAAGAGACCCAAGGCGGCCCGGATAGACCGAAGGCATGAGAGGCGTACCAGTAAGGTCGAAGGCCCAAAGAACAGTCCAGATAGGTTAAAGGTCCGGTAAGGTGGTCCAATCATGTTAAAGTATTTGTGAGCAGTCCAAATAGTCTGTAGGCCGGTGCGGCATTCCAGTCAGACTGAAGTCTCTCTCTCTCTCTCTCTCTATATATATATATATATATATATATATATATATATATATATATATATATATATATATATATTTGTATTATGCTTATGTTATGTGTTGGTACTTTAGGGGATCTCACTAGACGTTGGCTTATATTTTTTGGATTATATTTCAGGTACTTCGGATGATCGCAGGAAGACGAAGACGTAACCGTAAACATCCTCATGTTTTGACTTATGATTTTGGGAGACTCTGATGTTGAACATGTTTTGAAAATTATGTTTGTAAACAATTTGTGAAATTGGTTGGTTTTAAAAAGTTTAAATTTATCATGATTTTTATGGATGCTACATAATTATTTGCTTTGGGTGAGTATCGATTATTTGTTTGTTCCTGATTTACAGAGCAACCTTACAATCAAATTTATATCGCTAAATAGTCATGAGAATCCTAATTCAATTCATATAAGAGTTTGGAGATTATACACCCTCGTGAACTAATATTTACAATATGTTCCATGATTAGTATCTACAATGTGGTTTTGTTACCATGGAGTAAAGGCGAACATAGGGCTTACACATTTTTTAATATCTCCATTCTCATAAAGAATAAGACACCACAAAGGTTGTATAATTCTCTGTGTCCTCTTCGATAAGGCCATAGTTAGAAAATAACAATCGTTTCATTTGTAGATGTAACAGTTCTTTCTCTAATTATTATTCATGACTTCATGTAATTACATTTGTTTTTTGAATTCATATCATCTTTGTTATATATTATTCACGAAATGCATTCATCAGTAATTTTCTTCACGAGTACTTATGTTTTTGCACATTCCCCACAAAAACATTCAACTACACAGACATAAATGATTATTACTACATAATTGTGACGTAATTTCATGTAAAATGAGATGTGAATTATGACAAGATTATATTCTTAACTCTATATATCTTCTCTCATTTCCCAAGACATCAACTTTCTTTTCTCTCTTCTTCCTCGTTGTTGTTTATTTGGATGTTATGATCGCTCAAATTACTTGGCTTGTTCCCAATAGGTATTGTATTTGGGGTTTAAAGATGTCTCTAACGGTAGATGTTGAGCCATAAGGGGTATGTTGAGAACAATGTTGGCAATTTAGATCAATATAGTTATATCGATATCTATTTTTGCAACATATAAAGTTCTTCCAACATGCTTTCAAAGATCTACCTGGGAAAAGTAGATAAATCTTTGGATGAAATTAGAAATTAGCCCAAATGAGATGAAGAGGAACTACGAGAAATGGAAATATAAGAAGGTGGTCAAAAGGTTGTTTTTTTGATTTATTCCATTCTTTGTAGTTATTCTAGTAGTTTTCAGTGTATGTACCATTGTGTGTTGACCTATAAAAAACTTCGTTATTCTATTCCAAGGGGTATATATACACAAACAAACTAGAAACACTAATTTATTACAAATTGATTGTTGTTTCCATTCAAAACGAGATACGATGTGATGCAACCACTTCATGGGAAACATTGTGACTATTAAATAAACCTTGTGAATAGCATGAATGTTCGTTTTTAACGATAAGAGTTACAAAGGAAACAACATTTCCATAAATAACACAAGCGGATGTTCCTAGTAGTTAGCATTTCACCTTAAAGTAGTGACAATTAGGAGGTAATGCTTGTGAAAAGTTTGTGTGGTTGTCCTTTTCACTTTATAAGCCCTAAATGAGCAAATTTATATTAATTCGGTTACATCCTGCTTCTTCTTAATGGCTTCGTCATCTTCTCTATCGGAGGGGGCTTCATATGAAATGTTGAAATCAAAATGTGTCGTAATGTCGAAGTCCTATTATTTACCTCTTGGACTCCCTTAAATCCGGGTAAAAGGTTTTTTGGATGCCCTAATTTCAAGGTACATATAACAAAAATGTTTGTATGAAGTGAAATGTAATCGACACATGCATATGTTACGTTGAATTTTTACGGCTAGTATCAAGGAATCGAAGTTGGAGCTTACCTTTTACCCCTGTTGGTAGCAATGTATCAAACTTTAAATTCTCTAGGACAATTAACCAAGTGGATCTCAAGTGGCATTGATCCCTGTTTAGAAAACTATAAAGGCATAACATGATCAAGGTCAAGAGTGGGCAAAGCATTGGTGTATTCCTTTCATTATTATGCAAGACTTCTAAAACGTTAACTGTCTTATGTTTTTATTATCATTTTTCTGGTTGACTTCAGACATCTTGTTTTCTTTGTCGGGGGTGGGGTTCATTAGGCATCAACACCTGATAGCTTATTTAAGAAATTCACAACTCTTTTGGGGTTTATAATAAGCATCTGATGATAGAGCTTATTTTATGAAATTTGGTATACTTCTTGGTTCTACCAGTCATGGTGCTTGTCCCTCAAAAGTTTGCGATACGCATGTTTCAGTATATATTGTAATAGATTCCTTTTTTACCCTCGGGATATAACACTCAATTTACACATATGACATCTAAAGAGGTAATTTAAACCATCTGTTTGTTTTTCTTCTTTGAAATTGATGAGAACTTAATGCATTGGTTTTCTTTCATTCTCTTCTACACATTTTAACTAATAATTTCACACCAGTATCTTCTACACATTTTAACTAATATTAATTCATCATTCATGTATCTTACAGTGGTTTGACAAGCCTGAAAACAACATTGGTTCACTTACCTCAAGAAATCATCAATGAAACATCAGCAGTCAAGACCATAATATCTTATCAGATGGCTGTTATTCTGCAATGCATTTCTTCGATCTTAATAGAAAAACTGTGGTTAGCATGATTGTTAATTGGGATTAGGTTTCCGTGGTTTGTGCTGTATGTGTGTTAGCTCATTGATTTTGTGTTGATGAAATATGTCTATAAACTCTACTAGTATATTTCATAGATCAATAGAATAGTGAAAAGTATCCTCGATTAGCCCTTTTATAAAATAAATAACTATTTGACTCATAAACCAACCACACAAGCAGTTAAACTTATATTCTCAATTTAAACTTCTACCAGGCTAAGTTGAACAGTTAAAGTTATACCCTATCATATATATGTACACAGATTAAAAATCCTTCCAACACAACTCTCTCCACAATAACCCAAAAACAAACCAACAAGAATCCAGATAACCAAAAAAAAAAAAAGAAAAAGAACTCATCCTTACGATCTGCTTCCAGATCATATTCTCAAGAACCTAAAGGGTCTGAAGAGAAGGATATAAAGATCCATGTATTGGAGAAAAAAAAATTTCTTTTTAACTTTTTCTATCAAAATATTTCAAGATTGCGTCCGATAAAGTATAGAGTTGGCAAGTTCCTCGTTGAGCTTCATGGGTAGTGGTGGCATCCGCTTCATTACCTCTGGCATGTCCCTTACCCTGCCATTATAAATAAAATTTACGATTTTTTTATTTAAAAAAAAAACAAAACAAAAATTAGGGAACAAATGAAATATTACAACAATATCTCATATCTATATACAACACCTAATAGGGAAAAAAAACATGACCAAGATACGATGTTTCTTTTTTACTTAATGCACAAAAAAAAAAATACTTAATAGAGTCTAGGAAAAAAGTTATTCCCCTGTTGAGTCCTAACTATTTACAAATTTGCCCCATTTACTTTTCTCTTCCATTTCCTTAATTTGTGCCATCATTTTTAGAATTATTTAATTTACATTTTTGGTTAATGATTACAGTTGATTTTTTAAATTTTGGTCTCAATAAGTTTTCTCTTTGCAACTTTTACAACTTTGGTCAAATAAGGTTTTTGTAACTTTTTTTGTCCACTTTCCAAGTAGCATGACTAATTTTGGTACTTTAGTACAGTTGATTTTTGCAATTTCGGTCACAAAATTAGTTATATTACTTGGAACAGAGACCTAAAACGTTACAGAATCTTAATTAAGGACCAAAATTACAAGAGATCCTTTTTCGGTATCAAAATTGTAAAAAATGGTTATACCAAGGACCAAAATGTAATGTACAGAAAAAGAAACTGTGCATACACATAATATCCTAGATCCATAGAGAGCTTATGACTTACTCATTCGAGATTTTATCAATATTGTTTCTCACTTGGCGAAAAAGATTGATGTTCTCCTGTAACTGCCACATAAGAGAAACTCAACCATATTAGACATATATGCTCTTAAAAGTTTTAGGGAGTCCAAGTTTGACTTTTGTGTTGACTTGTATTCCAATCCAATACATGTATATGAACCTTTTTACATTTTAAAAGCAAAATCTTCAGCCCCATGATAAGGCCTTGAACTTTGTCATATGATTTTGGTTTAAGTTAAAAGAAAATAGAAATTTACCTTGAAAGTAGTAAAATTTACAGAAATTTGATGCAGAGCCATGGCATTCTGTTCAAGAAGCTTCGCTATCTCACCATCAATAACTGCAAGCAACAGTTAAACTTGTTAAGAATGAAAATCCAAAATCCAAAAGTAGCATCAAAGACATAATTGTTAAGATTCTTCATTGCTGCATAAAGATACAGATAAATTGTATGTCCTAACATTTTACCCTTTTTTTACAGATAAAATCCACCAACCTTTGTAATTGATGCCATCATCATTGTTTATGGAAGAGGATGATGATGGAAGACCATTGGCATGATTTGCAACATGAGAAGATGGCTTCACTTGTTGTTCTAGAGTTTTTTCCTGGACATGAAAAAAAGAAAAGGAACATGAACAATTATGTCTTAAAACAGTTTAAAAAAAAAACAATCACTTTTTCTAAGGCTTAAACAAGATTTCTTGCATCTATTCTTTAATGTTTTCGTTCACCAAAACTGACAAAAACATAATTTTTTTTCCTCATTTTTTCTTTGACATGTAATTTGATAATAAACAGAAAGAGTTGAAACAAGTAGAATTGTTGCATTTGGCATAGACAAGTAAAGCATACCCTTTTATTATTCTGCTTCCTTGATGAACCCTCCTCGTCTTTCCTTCTCCTGCCAATTTCCTTTTTCTGGAAAGATACAAAAATCAAAGCCTATATAATTAGTATTGTTATTTAAATATAAACAAGTTGTAATACCAATAGAGAATTATATGTCAATTAAAAATATACACAACATAAATCATATACAAAATGATAAAAAAAAAAAGGTAGTTCCAGAGATATAGAGATCATACAGTCATCCATTGACAACGACACGCCACATCCCGTGATGTTTTGTATTGTAATTCCTTTGAAATTTTTCTATAACACAATTCTCTACAATCCGAGGCATGTCTGCATAAAAGATCATATACCCTATTATTCTCACAAACACAACTGACTGAAAATCACAACAATTATTTGATTCTTTACGTCAAAAAGATAATCAAACTTTATAGTTTATAAAGATTAACTTACTTGACAAGCAGTTCTTCCAACAAGGACTGTTCAACAGAAGTCCACTCCGTTGAGATAAGAACATTGTGCAGCAACCCTTGCTCAGAAGATCCCATGGCACCGTTGCTACACTTATTGTTATTGGTGGTGGTGGTGGTGGTGATGGTGGTGGTAGCACCATTTGTACTCATCTTTCCCACGCAGTCTTCAAGTATCTCTAACAGTCAGAAACCTGGATAATGGTAGTTAGTATTTTTTTATTTCAACCAGAAAAAAAAAAAATAGAATATTAACTGGCAATAGGGTGTGATTTCTTATTTTCATTTGGAGAATTTGTAATATGAACTAAAAACTATATTAGGAAGAATCAACTTGAGGGATCTTATGAAAAGTGAACCACAGGAGTACTTGTCTTTCCCACATCAACTAGTATGTACTTATGTTACCCAGCACTTGGACTATATATAATCAATCAGAAGAGATGTATTGCACCTATGTTCTATGAAATCACTAAACTGTGATATCAACAACAATTGCACAGATGTGGATATCTAGTCAAAAAGAATATTTCATCAAGAACATGATATAGATTTAAATTTACATATTCGTTGCTTATTCAATGAAATCAAACGAGTATGGAGATCACAGAGAAATAGTACTGTACTACAGATTCATGCACGGGTACGATTCTTGTCAAGGATAAACGAACCTGCAGGAACTGAACCCTGAGCATGTTAATTATGAAAAAAAGGAATGTAATTTGGTCGATCACTTACTTTGATTTGAATGAAGTCCTAACACTGTTGTTTCTACGATTCTAGTCTATCCCTCACGAACTCACAGTTGAATGAGTATATGGGTAGAGCACAGAGTTGTATTTTTAGTAGGACTCCATCAGGGGTTGAATTCGTAGGGGATTTGGATACGTAAGGAATACGGATGCACATAGATGAATACGTAGGGATTTGAATACGTAGATGGATGAATACTTAGACTAAACGGTGACGTGGCAAGCCCAAAAAGCTGTGTTCACGGCTAACCATGATTTATTGTAATTAGTTTTATTATTTAAATTTGTAAAAATTGTAAGATATCATTTTTTTTAGAACAACAGAGTTAGATTATGATGGTGGTTCGAGTCGTGCAGTGATATGCCTTTCCCGAACCTTCACACATGGGGAGTTACCCCATTACCCTTTTTCCCCGCTTCACCTATGGAAAAGCCTCCAAGAAGTCTCGAACATGAGACCTCCCAAAGGAAAACCACCCAGGCAACCCTAGTGGCCAACTGATCTAGACCAGTTGGTTTGTAGGGTATCATTAATATCTAAAAAACTAATAATAATTCAATGGTAAATGTTTACTAATAAATTTATCAATAAATTTACAAGGAATCATAAATAACTGTTTTAGAACGGTTAAAAGATTTACAAAAGTTTACAATTTCATAAAAAGTTGTACTTTTCTAATATTTATATTGATGTTGTAATGAATAACATTGTAACAGTTTTGACAAATTCATATTCAAACAGAATAATATAGTAAAAAATGGTTAAAATTCTAAATTCATCTGAGTTTAAACTCAAAAGGCAAATCCCCTAATCTAATAAATAAGTATATGCCACGTGTCATTCTCTTAGCCTCCCCCAATTGATTTTTCCCGCTCCTATCATCTAACTGCATTTCCGCTTGTATCTTTCATCCTTAATTTGTTCCTAAAAATTAGGAAACAAATTAGGGATTTGATTACTAGAGTTATTAATTTGAATTCCATTTATAACTTTCCAATTTATAAAATCTCTCTCTATTAACGTGTTTTCTTAAATCAGTTGCCTTATTTTCCTCACACCATTGTTGCATTCCAAATTCACATCCTGTTTAACATACCCATTTTACTCTCACAACATTTTTTCTTCAATTTATTAAACGGATCATCTCTGGTAAATCATCAAATTGTCTCCACTATTTGAATTTTTAATGAAGTAAATTGATAGAATTTCCATATATAGGCTCTATTATCATCTATTTTCCAGTCGTTAATCTCTGTTGATACGTAAGATCCCAATTTTTGTGGAACAAAATGAATTCCATATTGAATTCACTCTATAAATTCGATTAATGTTCTGGCTATTATTTGCAGAGTGTTCTTCTTCTTCTTCAGTTCATTCGTCATTCAGGTTTCTTCTTTAATCTGATGTTCTTAATTTTTATTAATTGTATTCGATTTTTTATTCATGAGTGTGTTTTAACTACGATCTTTGAATGTCTTCTTAACCTTGCATTTGGTGTTGCACTCTATGTGTTTGATAAAATATCCATGAGATATTTGTCTTATCAATACGTTATTGTCTATGTTTTTGTGTTACTTTCCATGTGTGTGTGTGTGTGTGTGTGTGTGTGTTTGTGTGAGTTCTGTGTGTGTTAATGTCATTTATCTGGGTGAAAAAAGAATTAACTCAAGTAGTTATGTTCTTCATGTAATTTTTTTCATGTCATTTGTTTAGTAACAGAGACCTATAAACCCCTTGGGCTTGTATTGCCCTCTCACCAGTTTTATGCTAAATCATAAAAAAATGTCCATCAGTTGTTGTATGTATGAAAAATGACTATTTGTGCCCCAATCTTCATCAGTTTCACATGTCTTTGATTTGTTTAAATTTTAGTGTTTTAAGATGAAAGGGATGAAGAAAATATTTCTAGGGTCTGAATTAACTTGAGATGAAATTGATTTTACCGATTGTATTCCGAAGATTCATATACATTCTGCAGTTTGATTTCACTAAATTGCTTTGGTCACCAAGTCGGTTTTATCAATTATAGTATACTTTTATTTCAACTAATTTGTGTTTCTACAAAACTCATCCAATGAAGTTATCAACATAATACTTCGTGCCTCTGTGAACTCTATTTTGCATTTTCTTAGTATCTATGTCAGCATGTTCAGATTTGACTTTACCATTTGGTCTATTTTTGAGTAAACTATTGGTTTTCACTCTCATATAGTTTTTTTATGTTATAGTAAAATGGAAGTATAATGTTATATGGTAAGAAAAGTGATTATGCTAATATTAACCTGTTGGCTGTTTGTGTGATAGGTGATAACTTAAACTCATCTTTGGTATATATCAATTGAACTAAATGTAATGAAAGACTGGGTTGTATTTTAAGTCTCAAAAGGAATTTTTAGCCTCAAAGGTATTTTCAGCCCTTTTTTTAAGAGTTCTAAAATAAAGGGTTATTTGTTAGTTGACATCACTTCTAAACAAAAAGGTAATTTCAGCAATAAGCTTTAGTCCAAATATCAAATTGAAGAAAGTGAACATAAAGCCAATGTCGGATTCCACATTTGTAGTTTCTAATGGTTTTGGCCTCATAGATCAACCCCAGTGTAATGTTTTTAGGTAAAGGGAATATTTTTAATATGCTAATAGCTTTTGTCAGTCTATTTTATTTCTGATTTGGATTTGTTTCTTTTTTCATAATGGAAAATATTTTGTGTAAGTTATCATTAACTTTATTAAAGTAAATTATTTTACCATAGGTGCTTTGGTGAATCCTTATATGTGAAATTTGGTATTATTGTATTTTTGTACCCTTTTTGGTGCAGACTGATGAAGATATTCTTGACAAAGTGATTAAGATGTGGTTTGACCGGGATGGGCATCTCAAGTCTCGCCTATTACTATCAGTAAATTTCCTTTTATGGGGTTTTATGTCAAATACTCATTTACTCCTAACTATATTAATTGCTAAGAAATAGAAATTTCTAATTTAAGTGTGTTCATTTTTCTTTTTTAGTCAAAATGACCATTTTGGTCATTTTGTCATTCTTACAATAAAAAAATTAAGATTCATAATTTTGGTGTACTTAAGCTAAAAAAAATACTAATATGAAACTTTTTAAATAAAAGTTTGATTTTTTTTTTGAGTTTTTTTAGTCAAAATGACCATTTTGACCTTTTGTCCAATTTGGTCATTTTTATTGGGGTCATTTTTGTAAATTTATTTAAATAGGGACTATACCTGCTGTTAAATATATTTAAGAGAGGGACCATTCTCTAATTTTAAAACAGGTAAAAATTACTTTTATTTTTTAAATTTAGCAATGTGCTTTTTATAATACAAAGTATGATGTTATATTAGACATAAAAATGAAAATATGTTGCTATATATTGCATTTAGCACATGATCGATTTGTAGTTTCTATAAGATATTATGCCAATAACATAGTTATTTTTTGGTTAGGTTCCCAAAAACAAGCAGAGAGGAAGAAAATATCTCGATTGATGTTTGCTTTGGTTATACCCAAGTCAAGCTACCATTTTATATAGTCTAAATTAAATTGATTTAGATTTTATTTTTTTTCATTTTTTAAGAATAAATTCATTAAAATTTCTTGACGTGATGACTCATAAATTACTTTGTAAATGAATTTTGAAAATTTAGTAGTGATGGAATTGAATGATACTTTTATATAGATACAAACCAAATGAAGCTACTATGTTAATAAAAATTCCAAGATTTTTTCAATTCTAACTCTTATTAAAAGTTTTGTATGTAAATGTAAAAAAAGTAACTTATATTATTTAATAATATGTTTATATTTTTAATAATTTCTTTCTTATTCTTTTGTTGATTACTCTGCTGTTATTAAATTAATCAAAATAGTTAACTACAACAAAAATAGAAAACGTACATATAATATTTACTGAAATGAGTCAAATTCATTTTTAGTAACTTTTAGATATATTCCAAATAAATTCAAATAAACCACATTGTTCGAAATATTCAATTATAGTATTATAGCTAATTTTTCTTATTGACACATTGTTGTTTTTTCAAGGATAAGTAAGAGAATTGAGTAGATTAAACTATTAGATGAAGTTGAGTTGTGAAAAACTCTTATGAATTATGATTGCCAAAACATCTGATTTATAGAAGTTCAAACTTATTGGGAAGTAAGTACGTGTACTTGTGCACTTTTAATCTCTATTTTCACGGGAAAAAGAAAGATAAGAGGAGATGTTTAGAAAGGAATTTTGAGTCTTGGTGTAACAATTTGGAAAAAGGGCATTTCAGTCTTTTTTTGAATTTTGGCATATTCGATAGTTCTTGGGGTTAGTTTGGATATTCGATTTTATGCTAGACAGGTGGGGCTTCATATTGGATTTGAAGTCTTTTGAGTCTGGACCGTCTGGTGTAATAATAAGTTCTGAGGGTACTTTGGTCCTTTTTCTGGATTACTACAACAATATGCTTTTTTTGTTTTCTGTGATAGCAAATGAAGTTTCAATGCCTATGTGGTTTTCGAATCAATTGCAATTGGATTCAGGGCATTTGCAACCTTTATTATACCAAAAGATCTAAGGGGTATTTTCGGTAAATTGTTAATAAAAAAGAACTGACTGGAATTTTTTTTATTGATTCGAATCCTTGCTATTTTGAATTTACTCATTGTTGTTACAGTAGTTGCTGGTGGTGTGCTCAAGCTATGGGAAACTGTCTTTGCAAAGATACAACACCCATATAGATTTAAGTGTGACCTGCTCTTGTGTAAATTGAGAGCATTTTTTATTCTTATTTTTTCCAATTGTTGACTTAATTGTTGAAGGTCATCACTAGCCCAATAGAATCATGTTATTGTCTAGAAGAAGTTAGCATGTTCTAGAATGATCTAGAAGATTCTAGAACATTATGGAAGACTATGGAAGACTCTGGAATATACTGGAAGAGTCTAGAATACTCTAAAACGAGATGGAAGACCCTGGAAGGCTATGGAACATTCTAGAACACTATGGAAGACACAAGAATGTCTATACTTATCTAGGACATTATAGAACATTCTAGAAACATATAAAAGCTTGTAATATATATAGAATATGGTAGATAGTTCTAGAATAGCCATGAATTTATGTAGATCTAGAAACTTCCTATAAGGAGGTGGAAACACCTATAAATAGGTGTGGAGCTCATTTGCTCTAAATAATCCAACATCCAAACTATCCAAAAAAAGCCTCCAAGTAAGAAAAGTGTGTAGTAGTCTCACAAAGTGTAAGGTCTTCTTAAGTGTCTTAATAAAAGTCTTGTTGTTTCCCATACAAAGAGTCGTGTTCACCAATCTGGTATCAGAGCCTGGTTTCTTGATAGTGAGAACAAGTGATTCTCGTTGTATCGTGAGTAGTTTGTAACTCTGCAAGTTTAGTGTCGAAACTAGCTTGTTTGGTATTACCGAGGTACTGCCAACACGATGGGTGATCTCCAAGTCGTCGGAGGAATCAAGAAACTCAACAACAACAACTACAAAACGTGGGAAACATGTATGAAGTCCTACTTACAAGGACAAGATCTATGGGAGGTCGTTGGTGGAAGCGAAACTACGCCACCAGAGGAAGACGTTAATGGTGCTTTACGCAAATGGAAAATCAAAGCAGGCAAAGCAATGTTTGCCTTGAAGACCACAATTGAAGAAGAGATGTTGGAGCATATTCGGGATGAGAACACCCCGAAAGAAGCTTGGGACACGTTTGTGACGCTTTTCTCAAAGAAGAATGATACGAGACTACAACTTTTGGAGAACGAGCTATTATCAATCTCACAACGTGACATGACGATTGCTCAATATTTCCACAAGGTCAAGTCGATATGTCGGGAGATTACTGAACTAGATCCACAATCCGTCATTGCAGAAGCTCGAATGAAGAGAATCATTATCCATGGACTGAGGCCGGAATATAGAAGCTTTGTTACTGCTGTACAAGGATGGCCCGCTCAACCATCACTTGTAGAGTTTGAGAATTTGTTGGCCAGCCAAGAAGCTATGGCTAAGGAAATGGGAGGCATCACGCTGAAGAGTGAAGAAGAAGCACTCTACACAAGTAAAAGTCGGAGGAATTTCAAGCCACCTTCTAAAGAAGGATACAAAAATGCTGACAAAGGGAAGAGTCAGCAAGGAACCTCAAAACCATGGAGATCTCAAAAGACCGACAATAAGAGTTCTCGGGGGAGGAGGTTCGAAGGCAACTGCAACAACTGTGGAAAGTGGGGCCACATGTCCAAGGATTGTTGGTCAAAGAAAAAGTCTGTGGAAAGCAATGTAGTAACTTCCAAAAAGGAAGTAGAGGATGAATGGGATGCTGAGGCACTATGTGCTATAGAAGAGAATAAGACTAAACGAGGAAGGCTAATGTTCGTGGATGCTAGGGTAAATGGAGGATTCACCAAGGCTTTGGTAGATACAGGTGCATCCCATAATTTCCTTGCTAAAGATGAAGCTAAGAAGTTGGGCATCAAATACACCAAAAATCCAGGTCGGTTGAAAGTCGTCAACTCTTTATCCAAGCCTATCATTGGTGTTGCATATGGAGTACCTCTTAAGATAGCAGAATGGGAAGGCACCATAGACTTGACAGTGGTGCATATGGATGACTATCGTATGGTATTGGGAATGGATTTTCTAGACAATGTACGACCCTGGTCATTTGAGAGAGATGATACCATGCGTATCACCAAGGGTTCAATAATTCACATTGTACCCTTGAAGATAAATAGGATTGGATCCCAAATCCTATCAATTATGCAACTCAACAAAGGTCTCAAGAAGAGTGAGGCAAAGTTTATGACAACCTTGAAGGAGGAAATTGTTCCCTCAAAGATGGACATTCCGAAGGAGAAGAAGAACATAATGTCACTAGGGTTACATAAAAACTCGCATCTTAGAAGAAAAGTGGAACATGTGATGGAGAAACCGGATAAGGCGAATAAGAAGAAAAACATATTAATTCGTAAGAGCAAAGTAAAATCTCTCAACCAAGCAACATCTAAACGAGATGATCAGATCAATAAGGGATCACGTCATAACATGTTAATATTACAGGAATTTTCCAGGGCTTGTAAAAGGGACACCCCACATGCTTACAAGTTCTCCAACGGGAGGCATAAGAAACTATATAAGAGAGTTCAACGGGGTTACGAACAATATTATGGTGCAACAAAAGGCAACCACGAATGTCGTTGTCAACTATGGAAACAATATACGAAGCAACGACTGCAACAACTAAGGAAAAACAAAACATGTGGAAGAGAAAAAGTTCTCAAGGAAGAAGTCAATATGAAACATATCAAGACTAATGACCAAGTAGCAAATGGAGTTCATAAAGGGTTAAGTACTGACAAATATGAGGGCTTTAATTATCAGCTCAACATGGTACAACGAATAGGGGCTAGTGCTGAGGGGGAGTGTTGAAGGTCATCACTAGCCCAATAGAATCATGTTATTGTCTAGAAGAAGTTAGCATGTTCTAGAATGATCTAGAAGATTCTAGAACATTATGGAAGACTATGGAAGACTCTGGAATATACTGGAAGAGTCTAGAATACTCTAAAACGAGATGGAAGACCCTGGAAGGCTATGGAACATTCTAGAACACTATGGAAGACACAAGAATGTCTATACTTATCTAGGACATTATAGAACATTCTAGAAACATATAAAAGCTTGTAATATATATAGAATATGGTAGATAGTTCTAGAATAGCCATGAATTTATGTAGATCTAGAAACTTCCTATAAGGAGGTGGAAACACCTATAAATAGGTGTGGAGCTCATTTGCTCTAAATAATCCAACATCCAAACTATCCAAAAAAAGCCTCCAAGTAAGAAAAGTGTGTAGTAGTCTCACAAAGTGTAAGGTCTTCTTAAGTGTCTTAATAAAAGTCTTGTTGTTTCCCATACAAAGAGTCGTGTTCAACATTAATGTTGTCTTTGAATGTGTTTGATTGTATTTGTTCATCTGGAATTCACATTTTCTTTAATTCATGTTCTATTTGTTCATTTAAACATTTTGTTTGTTTCATGAAAGTTGTTGTTATGGTAAGAAGAAATGAAAAAGTTTCCTTTATGTGTTTTCTATAAGAAATTGAAAATTTATAGAATACAAGATTATAGAGTGGTAAGATCAGATTAATGAAATATTATTTTATTACATAGTCAATTTTTTAATTCTATTTAAAATTAACACCCGTGGGTTCCACGGATTTTAACCTAGTAGATGAATAATTCAATATTTCATAAAACTCAAAATGTATTCAAATGATCAAAATTCTAACACAGAAAAGAATAGTATGAAACATAGTCATCTAAAACCAAACCCAAAAAATAGTATGTAAACATGATATGAAATCGATGGTACTAAAATTACCCAATCATATATTATTTTTCTTGCTTTGGAATTAACAGTTTTGGTTTACCTTCTCCAGAAGTATGATGTGTCATTAATGTTGATGGTCGTTTGGTTGAGGACATTGTTGTCGGATTATCAACATCGTAATCATCATCCAGGTTGCGTTTTAATTCTTCATGTACATACGTTTTTTTTAAGGATGTCCGCTTAGTTAGTGGACTTGCTGTAGTACTTTTATCAAGATTTGAATCAGGTGTGACGTTATCACCAGTAAATGAAACAACGCCCTAAATGTTGAAAATAAATTCATATGTCAATCTAAAAGTTAAAAATACTTTAAAGTATTTAAAATATTAGATTTAGTTATATTATATATAAAACCTTGGAATTTAATGTGTCTCGAGATCCAAATTATGTCGATAAAACGTTAAATGAATCGGATTATGACGCCTACATTTTGTAAAATCCGGATTTCCAGGTATCATATATTAATTGTTTATTTTGAGTTATGAGGAGGGACTCGGCGAGTTGACGCTTAGACTCACCGAGTAAGATCGCGATTACTGAATGGATTAATGAACGGACTCGACGAGTCGATGGGTGGACTTGACGAGCCTGCGTTGAGGTCAGAAACCCTAAATCTCCGGGCCTATGCCATATTTAAGGGATCTTATAGCCCTCATTTGCGGCTACCAGTCCAGAGAGAGAAACCCTAGAGAGCTTGAGCGAGTTGTGAGAGAGAGAGCTATTTTGACCTCTTTTTGTTGTGGCTTTGCAAAGAAGAAGGTGTTTCCAGCAAGAGAAGGTCAAAGGAATTGTGATTCTGTGGTTTTCAAGCTTGGGTCTTCATTGTTGAAGTAGTAAATCGATCTCTTCTTCTGTTTTGTGCAAGATCCTTGAATTTAGGGTTTTCTCTACCCCTTTATTGGCTTGAATTGATGCATATGTTGTCCCTTTGAGTGTTAGACTCTGGATCGGGACCTTTAGAGGTCCAGGGAGCATTATCCATCTTGCTTTATGTGGTTCCATGGAGGAAATGAACCTAGGATGCCATTTTAGAAGCCATTTCACCAAAAGAAGCCTTGGATGCGTTGCATGAGTGTCAAGATTTGACCTTTACGTGATTATTGGACATGGGGAAGTCAGATCTATAGGTTAGATAAACAGATCTGACCTCAGAAGGTCGATTGGGTGATTGTCATGGAAGAAACTCGCCGAGTCCATAAGGGGACTCGACGAGTTGAGTCGGGTTTGCCCCGCGACTCGTGACCGGTTGTAGCCCGTCGATTGGAAGGTTCACTCGACGAGTCGAGTGAGGTTTAGAAAGATTCAAAGGACACGCTTGGACTCGCCGAGTCACCTATGTGCACTCGACGAGTCTGGTCAAAGTTTGACCGTTGACTTTCGTTAACTTTTAGGGTTGGGTCAACACTTGGACTTTTGGACCATTAGAAGGGTAAATGGTCTTTTAGCCTTCTGAGAGAACATTGGAACGAACTAGTCTAGCCCGGAGAGCCATTATTGATTTAATATGATTTTTTATGTGTTTAGGCGGGGCTAGGTCATTGTTACGAGGTTCAGGGATACCGAGCGCGTGAGTTACTAGACAATATACGAGGTGAGTCTTCTCACTATACTTTACCTAGAGTGGTAACTATGTGTGACCGGAAGGTCTTATATGCTATGCGAAGTATGTGATATGTGTTGCTATGTGATATGTATGTGTTATGATATGTTATGAGTACCATGATATGGAACGGAAGGTCAACAGTGTATGGACCGAAAGGTCAAGATGATGAAGACCGGAAGGTCATACGGGTACGGTCGGAAGGTCTACTAGAGTTGGGACGGAAGTCCCCTGATATGCATGGATTGCAAGATCCCATAGAGTTATGGCCTTGAGTGGCATATGTGTTATATGTGGTATTTTGGGGAACTCACTAAGCATTTATGCTTACAGTGTTATGTGTTATGTGTTTCAGGTACTAGCGATGATCGCAGGAAGGTGTCGGCATGATCCGTACACACTGGCAGGAGATTTGTTTTATGATCTTGGGATATGTTTTTATCGTGATAACATTTGTTAAACTTGAGAATTTGAGAATATTGAATGAGTTTTATGTTATTTAAAATAATGAATTTTTGTTTGAAAATTCACGTTGTTACATGTTGGTATCAGAGCCTTGGTTTGAGGGATTCGGATGCACCTTCGGGCGTATATGAACTCAAACTGAGGATTTGAACAAAAAAATCATACAAGCAACAATTTTTCTAAAAAGTAAAAGAATTTGAGAAAGCGGAAAGAATCAGTGTGTACGATCAGTCACGCCCGAACAGTGATTTCCCAAAATACCTTTATGTTATGTGTTATGAGATATGTTATGATATGTTATGTATGCTAGAGTAGGCTAGGTATTCATATTAGGACTAGAGTGGCCTGATCTGTGATGCCTTAGCCTAGGAGATTATTGCTGCTATGAGATGCTTGAGACTGAATAGGTAGCAGTGAGGAGCTTATGAGGGGCCTACCGAAGGGTAGCCGATGCTTAGCGAGAAGTAGAGTACTTGTGATCTGGGATCCTAGGAGGAGGACTTGGAATGAATGTTGATGCGGTGCGGAAGGTAGTATAGGGCCCGTATTACTAGAAGCACCGGATTAGTACGCAGTACAAGTAAGAATCCTTGGGGTACTAAGGAACAAGTAGGGTTGAGTTGTCGAGTGTGAGTACACTCGAGCAAGTCTCTAATATTTTTATGTTGTATTTCAGAGACATCATGGTTGCGACACGCCACAGACCAGAGACCAACGACGTGAGTGATGAGGAGCTTCGTTAGATGATCCACGAGGAGGTGGATGCGGCTATCCGCGCAGAGATACCGGAGATGTTTAGGTCTATCAAGACCACTTTGATTGAGACGTTTCACGAGAGATACACATCAATTACTGAGGCTGCGGCTGTTGCAGCTACTGCAACTGTGATTGTTACTAGACCTTAGGGGGGGTGACTCGATGCTGTTTCGGGAGTTCAACAACACAAAGCCCCCAGAGTTTGATGGGATGCAAGATTCTATTGCTGTGATGAGATGGATTTCTGATATCGAGGGTTCGGTTTGCACTGAACCAGCTTCGCTTGGGAGCAAAGTACTGGTGGAAGTTTGTGACGGCGAACTTCACTCTTGTAGAGATTTCGGAGGTGACCTGGGAGAGGTTCACCACCATGTTTAGAGATGAGTACGTTCCCCCAGTAGAGAGGGAACGGTTGGCACAAGAGTTTTTGTCCCTTAAGCAGGGGATGGAGTCAGTAACTGTGATTACACGGATGTTCCATGATAGGGAGTTGTTTTGCCCTGAGCACGTGTCGTCTGAGCAGACATGCATGAGTCGGTATTTGAGCATTCTGAGGAGAGACATCCAAGAGTTCGTGGCGAACTCGACTTACCGAACATTTTCCGAGGTCCAGGAAAATGACCGAAAGAGGGAGATTGAGTTGGAAACTCAGGCTAAGGAGGAGGCCAAGTCTCAGGGGAAGGATAGGCGGCCGATACAGTCTCAACCGGCAGCCAAGCGGGCTAAGCCCGCCGATTCGAGATTTGGAGGCAAGAAGGGCCACACCTGTGGGAAGTACGGCAAGGGACATGATGGAGTTTTTCGGTCGGGTGCTTGCTACAAATGTGGCAAGGAGGGGCATATAGCCAAGGACTAACCCAAGGGATTTATGGTTTGCTTTCATTGCAACCAGACGGGCCATCAGAAGGCCGAGTGTCCGCAGCTGTTACAGGGATCAGCGCATGGATATGCCCCTGCTACTGCACGAGCTATTGAGAGTCGGCTAGTGAAGGCCGAGGCACCAAAGGATCGCGGGAGAGACTTCCAGTTGACAGCGGAAGAGGTCTGTGCAGCGCCCGACGTCGTGGATGGTATGTATTCTTTCATTTATTTATGATGAGTTGAGATATTGTGCTTATTCTATGATATGCATAGGTACTTTTCTTGTGAATTATGTACCTGCTTTGGTTTTATTTGAGTCGGGTGCAAGTCGATCATTTGTGTCATTAGCATTTAGTCAGCACATCAATATTCGACGAGAGGCGTTGAATCGACCTCTACGAGTTTCCATAGCTGACGAGCGAGCAGTTTATGCTACTGATGTGATTTTAGGATGTATACTTGAGATCTTCGACGTTGAGTTTCCGATAGATTTGGTCCCGATTGCGATGAGGGACGTTTGCATTATAGTGGGCATGGATTGGTTGAGCCGACTTGGGGCTGTTATAGACTGCGATTGGTAGATAGTGACGATACGAGACCTTATTGGGGGAGTGTTGACTGTATATGGTGAGGGTACCCGATGTGGGTCAACATTCTGTTCGGCTGCTAGAGTGAGACAGAGTCTACAGTATGGCTGCAATGGGTTTTTAGCTTATGTGATGGATACACAAGTGGTCGCGGAGAGACCGAGTTCGATTGATGATGTTCCGATAGTGCGTGAGTTCCCGAATGTTTTTCCCGAGGAGTTGTCGGGTGTGCCTCATGAGAGGCAGGTGGAGTTCCGCATCGATTTGGTTTCGGGGGCAGCGCCTTATCGCCTTGCGCCACCAGAGATGCAGGAGTTATCCTCACAGCTTCAGGAGCTGTTGGGGAAAGGATTTATCAGGCCAAGTAGCTCGTCATTGGGAGCGTCGATCCTTTTTGTCAAGAAAAAGGATGGTTCACACCGAATGTGCATTGATTACCGGGAGTTGAACAAGTTGACGGTCAATAACCGTTATCCACTACCGGGGATCGATGATCTGTTCGATCAATTCTCCAAGATAGATTTGAGGTCTGGATATCATCAGATGAGAGTGCGGGATGAGGATATCCAGAAGACGGAATTCAGGACTCGTTATACGCATTACGAGTTCGTGGTGATGCCTTTTGGGCTCACCAATGCACTGGCAGCGTTCATGGATCTTATGAACAGGGTGTGCAGGCCGATGTTGGATCGGTCGGTGATCGTGTTCATTGACGATATTTTGGTATATTTGCGATCTAGAGAGCAGCATGAGGAGCATATGAGAGAGGTTCTCAGGGTATTGAGGTTGGAGAGGCTTTTCGCCAAATTCTCCAAGTGTGATTTCTGGTTACGAGAGGTCCAGTTCTTGGGACACCTCGTTAACCAGAACGGGATATTGGTCAATCCGGCCAAGATTGAGGTGCTTATGAAGTGGGAGGTGCCGAAATCCCCCACCGAGATCAGGAGTTTTCTGGGGTTGGTCGGCTACTATCGGAGATTTATCAGGGATTTCTCCAAGATTGTTGTTCCTCTCACTAGATTACCTGGAAGGGCATGACTTTTAGTTGGGGTCCAGAGCAGCAGGCCTCATTCGAGACGCTTCGTCAGAGATTATGCAAAGTCCCGATATTAGCTCTCCCGAAAGGGATGGAGGATTTTGTGGTGTATTGTGATGCATCGACATTGGGGTTAGGCGCAGTGGTTATGCAGAGAGGGCACGTGATAGAGTACGCATCGAGGCAGTTGAAGCCTCACGTGGTGAGATATCCCACCCACGATTTGGAGTTGGGGGCCGTTGTGTTCGCCCTCAAGATATGGCATTATTATTTGTATGGGGTTTGGTGTATCATATACACGGACCACAAGAGTTTGAAGTACTTGATGGATCGGCCCAACCTGAATATGCGCCAGAGAAGATGGTTGGATGTGGTAAAGGATTATGACTGCGAGATTCTGTACCACCCGGGCAAGGCTAACGTTGTAGCCGATGCCTTGAGTCGTAGGGCGGAGAGTGCCCCGATACGAGATATTTGTATGAGGATGATGGTGATGACTCCGGTGTTGGATACCATTCGAGAGGCCCAGGTAGAGGCCGTAAGACCAAAAAACCGCAAGAGAGAGCGAGTGATTGGGCAGGTATCGGAGTTTGTTACCGATATCCGAGGGCTTATGACTTTTCAGGGTCGGATTTGGGTGCCGTTTTCAAGAGGGCACGTACCATCCTGACGGAGGAGGCGCATAGGTCAAGGTTCTCGATCCATCCTGGGGCCACTAAGATGTATTTGGACCTAAAAAGAGACTATTGGTGGCCATGTATGAAGAGGGATGTTGCGTGGTTTGTTGAGAGGTGCTTGACCTGTCGCATGGTTAAGGCCGAGCACCAGCGTCCGCATGGCAAGTTGCAGCCACTTGAGGTTCCCCAATGTAAGTGGGAACAGATTTCTATGGATTTCATCACCAAATTACCAAGGACTGTGAGGGGTGTTGATGCAATTTGGGTTATTATTGACCGGCTGACGAAGAGCGCTCACTTCCTTGCTATTAGTGAGAAATCTTCTACAGAGGGGCTGGTAGAGATGTATATGAGAGAGGTGGTATCGCGGCATGGTGTACCGATCTCGATTGTGTCATATCGAGATGTACGTTTCACTTCCAGGTTCTGGAAGAAGTTCCATGAGGATTTGGGTACGAGATTGCATTTCAGTACCGCATACCACCCACAGACGTATGGACAGAGTGAGCGGATGATTCAGACGCTTGAGGACATGTTTCGAGCATGTGTGTTAGACTTCGGAGGAAGTTGGCACACGTACCTACCATTGGTTCTGTGGAGGAAATGAACCTAGGATGCCATTGTTGATGTAGTAAATCGATCTCTTCTTCTGTTTTGTGCAAGATCCTTGAATTTAGGGTTTTCTCTACCCCTTTATTGGCTTGAATCGTTGCATATGTTGTCCCTTTGAGTGTTAGACTCTGGATCTGGACCTTTAGAGGTCCAGAGAGCATTATTCATCCTGCTTTATGTGGTTCCATGGAGGAAATGAACCTAGGATGCCATTGTAGAAGCCATTTCACCAGAAGAAGCCTTGGATGCGTTGCATGAGTGTCAAGATTTGACCTTTACATGATTATTGGACATGGGGAAGTCAGATCTATAGGTTAGAGAAGCAGATCTGACCTCAGAAGGTCGATTGGGTGATTGTCATGGAAGAAACTCGTCGAGTCCATAAGAGGACTCGACGAGTCGAGTGAGGTTTAGAAAGATTAAGAGGACACGCTTGGACTCGCCAAGTCACCTATGTGCACTCGACGAGTCTGGTCAAAGTTTGACCGTTGACTTTCGTTGACTTTTAGGGTTGGGTCAACACTTGGACTTTTGGACCATTAGAAGGGTAAATGGTCTTTTAGCCTTCTGAGAGAACATTGGAACAAACTAGTCTAGCCCGAAGAGCCATTATTGATTTGATATGATTGCTTATGTGTTTAGGCGGGGCTAGGTCATTGTTACGAGGTTCAGGGATACCGAGCACGTGAGTTACTAGACAGTATACGAGGTGAGTCTTCTCACTATACTTTACCTAGAGTGGTAACTATGTGTGACCGGAAGGTCTTATATGCTATGCGAAGTATGTGATATGTGTTGCTATGTGATATATATGTGTTATGATATGTTATGGGTACCATGATATGGAACGGAAGGTCAACAGTGTATGGACCGGAAGGTCAAGATGATGAAGACTGGAAGGTCATATGGGTAGGGTCGGAAGGTCTACTAGAGTTGGGACAGAAGTCCCCTGAGATGCATGGATCGGAAGATCCCATAGAGTTATGGCCTCGAGTGGTGTATGTGTTGTATGTGGTATTTTGGGGAACTCACTAAGCTTTTATTTGTTACACCCCAAAACCAGAACGGCGGAAACTTTCGGGGGTGGAGGACGTTATGTTTAGTATCACAAGACATGCATCATAGTAATCAAAGTAACGAACAACCATTTCATTAGAAGAAAGTGTTTACAATGTGTGTGTTCACAAAACTTAGAATACATAATCAAATAACAAAACAAGGCTTGGAGCTATACTGCTCCGTCTTCTGAATTCTCAGCGTGAGTACCAATCTACTATTTTCTGAGAATACAAGTTATTTGAAAGAGTTTATCAGCAATTAAGCTGGTGAGTTCATAAGATTTTAATGATGTAAGTAACACTACTAGAAAAACAGCCTTTTACGACGCTCATTGCACGTCGTAAAAGGCTCAGACGACGCGCAAATGCGCGTCAAGGAAGGCCCTGTCATAAAGAGAGACGACGCGCTTTTGCGCGTCGTCTATAGACGAGGCGCATTTACGACGCGCGTTTACGACACGCAATGCGTATCAAGGAAGGCCCTGTCATAAAGGAAGACGACACGCATTCGCGTGTCGTAACCTTACGACGCGCGTGTTAATGACACGCAATGCGTATCAAGAAAGCCCCTGTCAAGAAAGGCCATGTCATAAATGAAGATGACACACATTTTTGCGTATCGTAAATTTAAATGTTTAAAAAAAATTATATATTTATTAATTTTTAAATTAAATTTGTATTTAATTTATCATAATAGAAATAAAATACTTTTTTGATAGATTTACTAATTTTCAAATTAAATAACACATTAAAAGTCTCATAATACAAAATAAAATACCATAAACAATAAAGATAATTCATTGCACTAAGGACCATGTTAACAAAAGAATATAACATTATATACCATAAGTACCCTCAAGTAATCAATCTCTTACAATGTTACTAAAAATACCCTTAAGTAATCAATGTCTTACAAAGTTAAGAGACTTAGATACTCAGTTGGTATGTAATATGGCACTAAGAAGCCCAAAAATTGTTTGTGTTTTTCCTGTTCCTGGTGGATCCTACATGGATAAAAGGTAAGAATTAACATTTTCAAAGTACAACGCCTCAATAAGGAAATCAATGGTAAAAGGCAAATCCGAATAAGAACAAACTTTATACATATATACATGGAAGTATTGTAATACACAATAACAACAACAAATACCAAATTACCCTTTGCTTACCTTTTCTTATGGCCACCTCCAAAAGTGAGAATTTGATAAAAGATTTAGGTCACACATTCTCTCATCAAGCTTTGTATCCAAAAGTGAGAATTTGATAAAAGATTTTAAAAGTGGGAAAATATCAAGAATATAGAGGATAATACATTAAGAAAAAAAAATTACCTTCACAAAGAGCAAGTTTCAACCTTCTTCCCCAACAATGTTTGAAAGCAAAAAGCGCATATATATATATATATATATATATATATATATATATATATCGATCTCTGCTAAAAGGATATCTATTGCTTGATGATCTTTCTACAAACTGAAGTACAAAATATATTAGATCATATGCCTAATATATTTTGTACTTCAATTTGCAGAAAGATCATCAAGCAATAGATATCCTTTTAGCAGAGATCGATATATAAAATGGTTGTTATACTTGTTTACCTCTTCATCATCCTCATCACCAAAGTCCTCTTCATCAGCATCCTTTAAAAAAAGAATTTTCAAAAACAAAATCAGTAACACAATAATGAAGGAAGGTGGATTTCAAAAAAAGAAAAAGAAAATGTTTTAAGAAATGTTTTATTCAAGCAAACAATAAAAAGATGATTATTTTTTTATGATTAATTAAAAGAATATATAATCTGAACGTACTCCATCTTGAATTTAATCCATGTCATCTTCACATTGGGTCCCACTGAACCAGCTAAAGAAGTTGTTGCATCAAACCAATCAATAAACAAAATATAGACCTTTTAGTTTATGTTTCTTGTTTACTTAACAAAAACAAGACTTAATCAAGAAAAAAAAATATAGACCTGTCCCTAACCTTCTGTGCTGTGGAAAAAGCTAATCCAACCAAACCTCTTATCCTACCAACCTCTTTCTCAACTGCAGCCTTCAACTTAGCATCAACCTGAAACCAAACTCATTTTATACATTAACCAATTATAAAACACTTCATATTAATATCTGAAAATTTTAACTAATGACAAAAATAACCTTGTCAATGCAGCGATCAGCATCCAGGAGATAACATAAGTAGAGAGTTGCTTGTACACATCAGCCTCCGTATACTAGTCAAAAATTAAATTTCCAGTTTTTGATCAAGGGTAATGACAAAAATAGTGTTTTTGACTTTGAGATGAAAACCAACCCGTCTCACAAGACGACCATTACAGTGAAGGTAATTTGGGCATACTGTTCCTCTCTCAGATTCACCAACAACACGCAAGTTTAAACTCCATGTTGTATAGTCGCATGTTTCATCATCACACTGAAATTTTACATCCAATTTCAGTAAAAAAAATTAAAAAATAAAAATCATAATAGCATTGTTTGCATACCATCATAATGCCTTTGTAGTATGTGGATATGAAGAATTCAATTCTTCTTTTTACCTAATTCCATTCCACCAACAATTTACTCACTTTATTTCTTTGATTTCCATGTATTATATACTATATATGTAGGAAAAACAAACCTGATTGGCTAAAGATGTTAGAGTGAGTTCCACTTGACACTTAGGGCAACAGAATTTCTGCCAAAAGGTAGTGGTGGTGTTATATCCACTGGAACCTGCAAAATACAAATCAAAATAAAATAAGGAGTAAATATAAGGGATAATTAAAGTTATATACTACTAAATAGAAGTAAATACATGTTAAGTAATTTACCGAAACCATTTCTAGTTTTTTCAAAGCAAGTTTTAAAGGCTGTGTCATGACATAGTATTTTGTAAGAAGTTGTCGAGCAGCATCTTTGTCCCCTTACAGGCAAACGATCCCAAACAAGGTGACCATCATTTGGTTTGAGGTGATAATAAGAGCATCCAAAAGCAACAGCAGCCACACCAATGTAAAAGCATGTCCAACCACAAAGCTCACCTTGTAGACTTAGGCATTTTATACCAGGCAGAATCAGGGGCAGTATAAACCTGAAAAGTGGATGCTACTTTGTTTAATTGTAGTTATCACTATTATAATGTAGAAAAAAAAGGAAGTAAAGTAAGATACTTTGATGATTTCCCAAATGCCCCTGATTCTCTTTACTTAATGATTTCCCAAGTATGATTAAACAGGGTATTAGGGGCATTTTAGGCATTTTATATCAGGCATTTTAGGCAGAATCAATCCACATCTCAGGTTTACTTGTAGTTATCACTTATCACAATATTCTGAAGTATGATTAAACAGGGTTACTTAAACAGTTAGTGAACAAGTTATACACTTAACCACATTACATATAAAGGGGTGAAAAGTAGAGTACAATCACATAGCTATTAATAAGCTCAAGAGAAGATTGCAAGTTAGATTAATTACCAGTTTCATGTTCATTTATTCCATTGCCATGATTATAATCATAATCATCACGATAATCATCTTAAGCATCATACTCTCCATCAAAATCAACTCCATATGATACTTTGTGAGGCATTCCCTGGTTAAATAAAAAATCAAATATGATCATACAGAATAAGCTTTCAATATGGAAATTAGACTTGAGAAGATACAAATATAGGTCCTTTATATGCAGATTAAATTATGAAACTGAAATCATAAGAAATATTTTTAAAAGATAATACCTTGACTTTATTGTGGACTGAATCAAAAAAACATAATCATCCAAACCCTTCCCAGATCTAAAACTAGCCAAAATAAATATGTTATTTGTATCCAAAACGATAAAGGGTTCTCTAAAACCGAAGCAAAGACAAAAAGTAGCCAAAATAAACACACAAACCTGTCAAATGAAGTCATGTCACTGTCAGTTTGAGGAAGGGTAGAAAGGTCTTTTGTCAACATATATAATTAAAAAACCATCATAATTAAACAAACCTGGTATCTTTTCTTTGTTGATGGTTTCAAAGGTACCTCAACTAAACCACCAAACACTGCACCTTTACGATCTCCAACAACCTGAAAATGTTGAATCAAGTTTCAGTTAAAGGGCAAAGTTGACATTTTGCATAGTTATTGAGGACAAGACATTACCAGCAGACTTAACCCAGGGCAAAGATTGCTTCTTCTATATAAGGTTGAAAGAGATATGCCATGCCTCCATGTACTAACATATAAAAAAGATAATGATATATCAAGATTCAAGAATAATGTGAAACTGAAAATATGAAGAAGATGAAGTTTTACCTGTATAATAAGACCCATTTCTTTCCTTGACTAAGAACAGGGAGTGCAACATAAAGATCATAACGTGTATCTTCTGTCATAAGTTGTGAAGGTTCTGACATTTTTGGAAGTTTATCAGAAGGAAAAGGTGCAATCACATTTTGTACATGAACCCCATCATTAGTGTCAAATTGAGAGCTTGTTTCTTTCACGTCATCAATCTTTGATTCAGTGTTTACTTTCCCAGATGCATGAGATCGATACCCACTAAACCTAGCAGCTTGTGAAAGAGCCTTGCCGAGTGACTGTTTGCCCTTAGAGAATAGACCTTTCTTTCCATTGTTTTCTTTTGAAACGTTTGGGGATGATGTGTCATTTATGTAGCTAGTTACCACTTGGTTGTCGTTCCATTCTGAATATTCAGACTCGTTTTCTGATCTTCCTGGTGATAAGAATGAGTAGAGAAATGCGGTGAAGGAGGAAGTATCTAGCCCATCAACCAAGACTGGAACATCTTCTTCTTGATTACATTGTTGTGTGTTTCTCCTTGGTTCATTACTCACATCGCCCTAACAAAAACGAAGGAATCCCATTACTAAACCCTAATCCTAAAGTGTATTAGTTCGTTTATAGAGATTAGATTTCATGAAGATAAACCCTAAGATTAAAAGGTCAAAGAATTGCACAAAAGGTCATATCAGAAATAGAATTTCAAATCGATGATCAGGAATTGAACTAAACTTGATCGAACTATTTTATTATTGAAAAAAAAATTAAATTACTTCAAAGGATCCAAAGAAGAATTTGGGAGAGGGCAAAACAACTTACAGAATGAGGAGAGGAATTCGATGAGGGTTTATCAGATATTGGATTAAGAAGAACGGTGGTAAGATCAGACACAAAATGGGCCGCCTTACTTCTTATTGATGTTGTTGAACGCTGATGTTCTTGTTGCTTTCCCAGTTTCATCCTTTGTTGTTGCTAGGATTGTAGTCAAGAGCTATGTCCGCGGTTTCTTCAGCTATCTGTGTTGAAATTCAGATGAATCCCCATGTTTTCCGGAAACAGATAGAAGGGTGTTGAAGTAGAAGAGGTAGACAATTGGAGCTGGTGGAGTTGGTCGCCATTCGTAAGTTGTAAGGAAGACGAAGAAGTCGGTCTTCTCTTCTTCAAAGCAAATTCGATCAAGTTTAGTTCAATAAGTTATCATCTTTAACAATATCGAGTGATTCGGAGGTGGGACCATTGGTAGAGGAAGAATCATCGAGCGTTTCTTTCGTTTTGAAGGAGATGGTTAGGGGCAGCGGTGCGTGGGATCTGAGTGGGGATACAGGGATTGGCATTCCGATCTTGAACCGGTATCTTGAGATGGCAGAATTGTGTGCTTAGGTTTCTAGATGCACTCCAAACTCTTAAAGCTTATCGGGTTCGATGTTGGTGGTGGCAGCTTAGGGCTTAGAGAGAGAGAGTGTGTGTGTGAGAGTACATAGGTAAAGGAAGACGAGCCGATTCAAAAGGATGTGCTGATTCAAAAGGATTATTAGGGTTCTATTGTAGGATTCTAGTGTGGATTGAGTTTTTAAGGCTCAATGGCGGTGGTAGTGGCAGTGACGATGGCTTAGGGTTTACAGAGAGAAGGAAGGAGTGAATGAAAAGGGAGATACTGAGGAGAGAGGGTAGAAGCGGGGTTCTTCAAAATTTTAGAATTTCAGACAATTTCGTTTTCCCCCTTTAAAAAGGCGCGTTTAGGCAAAAAAAATATAAAGCGACACATTTAGAGGACGCACACTTTATGAAAGGCGCCCTCCGCATTTCTTTTTATTTTTTTTTTATTTTCTTACACTAATTTTAGGGCACGCACAAATGCGTGTCCACTATCCTTCAAATTTTTCAAAATTGACATTATTTTTTAGGGCACACACCAATGCGCGTCCTCTATCAGCGAGTGTCATTGTTTGCGCGTCATTAAAGGCTGTTTTTCTAGTAGTTTGTAGAAAGTTGTTGTAAAATGTAATTGAAAAATGTAGTAAGTTGTAAGTTATGTTTAGAAAAGTTCGCTTGTTCCTCCAGAAAATCCCATATTTCCTACTTTGATGAAAGATAAGTAAAAATGGCTCTACAATCCTTTCTATGAGTACTAAATGGATACAAGTTATATAAAACTCAGAGTAAACAAGTAATCAATTGTGTGTATATGCCCTAAGCCCACAACCAAACAAGGAACAGGGAATGAGGCGGATGACACACATCTCATTGGTTGTTAGGTCCTTGTTGTATATAATATTGGTGTATTCCCTTGGTACTCACAGAGTTAACTGTAATAGTTCCTTTATAATTTATGAAAAGATTCTTTAAGAAAACCCTTATTTCTTATAATAAAGTAGTAACCTCAATGGTTCCTTCTATAATCACTTAGTTTATACTAGTTATATATAATCTAATATCGAACAGATAGTTAATTGTGTAAATCTGCCCTAAGCCCACAACCAAACATGGAACGGGGAATGAGGCGGAAGGCACACATCCAACTACCTATTGGATATTAATTATATATAACCTTGGATGTATAAAGTAAGGTATTGTAGAGTTAACTACTTAAGGTCCTTTAAAATGATGGTTTAATAAAATGGATTAAACCCTTTACTAGTAAGTTTCTAGTTGTGCATATCCATAGTTCTGATTTGAAAAGTATATTTTGTACTAGAAAACTGTGCATTGAATTAGTGTCCTATGACCTGACCCATACCTCGTACCCCTTATGATTCCTTAATGTATACGGAACATATATATAACTAATATTGAATGGGTAATAGGTTGGGTGAATCCGCTCTAAGCCCACAACCAAACAAGGAACAGGAAATAAAGCAGAAAGCACACATCCTATTATCTATAAGATATTATTAATATATCTCTTGATGTACACATTAAGGAATCATAAGGTTAGCATTATAGTCCCTTTCTACTGAATGTACTAGACTAGGCAGTTCCGTTTGTCGTTTGAAAAGATGTAAGTTTTTCCCTAGTGTATAACTATCTTGACTCGAAAATAGTTTGCATTAACTTTCAAGTGGAACTGTCACTTTATGAAAGTAATGGGAAAATATAAGTACTCGGTAGTCTTATAAGTTGACATACTGATCGTACTAATTACCTTAAAACATATTTGTTTTATTAAGGTCATAATGTGATAAGTAATTCCCATACTAAACGTTCTCCCTACAAGAGATCCTGGGAATCAATAGTGGCTTCCGCAACGAATTGCTAGGTCGTAATATCCACATTAAAGTTATGTGATCATGTATACCCAATATAACTATCATCTTTTGTTTAGAACAATGCGTTAGTGATTCATTGGTATAATTAGATCATGTAGTTGTCCCATGCTATAGCACCTTATTATGTTTCTTCTGTTATAGTATGTTCTTTCTATTATTGTGTATTGTATCTTCCTCCCTGTTTCTCTTTATTGTGTGTTCTCTTATGTTATCGTGTATTGTATCTAGTATGAAATGACTCTCTAAACTATACCCATTATAGTTTACTAGTGTTTAAATTGAACCGTTGTTGAAAAGACTCGTTTTACTACTAAGTTATGCTTGTACTTTAAAATGGAGTTTTGTTCAACTAAAAAGTAACATAACTTTAAAAGAGCTTTTGAAATGTTTTGATTACTTATAAAAGACATAAGTAATCCTTTAAAAGATGTTTAACAAACAATTACACAATTATAAATTGTGTTTAACTTGTATTCCCCCCCCCCCCTCTCTTAAAAGCATTTAAAACAATTTAAAAGATTCATTATGGGGTATGAACTCACCTAATGTGGGTAAATCAAACGAATACACTTGTAAGGATGAGAAGCTCCACGAATGATGTCCCGAGACTTAACAAGTCCTAAATGACATATATTGGCATGAATATAGGGTTTAGAAGCAACTATATGAAAGGAAACACCTTCTGGGACTAGGAAACACTTAGACCAAGTGTTGGAATCACATGTGATTAGACTAAGGAGTGTGGAATGACTCTAACATGAGTTTACTACCATGGGTTTACGGCCAAAGGGAGTTTACATGTAACACCCAAAGTTTGGAAAGTCAAGAAAAGAAAGAAAACCCCAATGTTAAGGGGAGACTCGGCGAGTCCGAGCGGGATCCGGATCGAGGAGTAAGCGACGGACTCGGCAAGTTGGCCAAGGTGACTTGGCGAGTCTAGTCTGAACGAGGAAAACCCTAAAATCGGGACTTGGAGCCTATTTAAATGCCTCATTCTCTTCCCTAAGGTTCCTTTACTGCCTCTTTCACCCAGGACCATCATGCCCTAGCCGTCACATCCATTGATTAAGCCATTTATTGACTTGGAAGGTGCATTGAAGCTTGAAGGAGGAAGAAAGAGCTTGGAGGAGCAAGAAAGGACTATAGATCTAGGATTGTGAGTTCATTTTTAGTCATAATGTTATTCTTTCAAGTTAGAAGCCAGATCTGAAGTTTCTACTTCAGATCTAAGCATATGGTGGCCTTAAGAAGCACAAAGTATCAGCCCTTGAGTGGACCATGGAGCCTCTTTGCCTTAAACCCTAGTTCATGGTGCATTTTGCCTAGATATCCTTCTTTACACGTAAAGCTTGCAACTTTACATGAGGAATAGGCTTGGGAAGGGTAGATCTACAGTTTGGAATCCATGCATGACTCAAATAGCCTCTGCATGTAAGGGTTTTGGATGGACTCGGGGAGTCCTTTGAGTGGACTCGGCGAGTAGCATGAAGTTGTGGAGCAACTCGACGAGTGGGATGAACAACTCGTCGAGTCAGATGAAGATTGCCTTGTACTCGGTGAGTATGTTCTTGGACTCGGCGAGTCAGGTTGCGAAACCCCAAACCCTTCGAGTTGAGACTCGAATCAGTGAGTTGGGTGGAGACTCAGTGAGTTGGTCAGGACAAAACTCGGATATCAGTGAACTCGGCGAGTCAGTAGGCTGACTCGGCGAGTAGGGTCAACATGGAAGGTTGACTTTGGCCAGGACTTTGACTTTGATCAGTGTTGAATTAGTTGACTTTTAGAGGACTGTCAGGCTAGGTGTCGCTTTGTTATTGGTAGCTCGGAGAGTTAGAGGAGCAGCGTTTCAGACGGTGGTTGGTTAGCAATCCGAGGGTGACCAGCAGAATTCAGCAGTTCAGGTGAGTTTCCTTCCAGTAGGAACGGGTCTAAGGCCACAATGCCGGCCCGTTCAGTTAGCAGTAGTTTCCGGACTTAGGTCCGATGCAGTAGTTAGTATGATTTGATGCCTTCGTGGTTCAGACATGATTTATGTGTTATGTGTTATGTGTTCCGGGCTACGGCCCAATGCAGTATGCAGCATATGTGTTCATGCTAGTTGATATGTTATGCTATGCTATGTTTAGTCAGTTTCCGAACTTCGGTCCGATGCAGGGGGCAAGGCCCCAGTTAGTCCGGACTTCGGTCCGATGCAGGGGACAAGGTCCCAGTCAGTTTCCGGACTATGGTCCGATGTAGGGGGCAAGGCCCCAGTTAGTCTGGACTTCGGTCCGATGCAGGGGACAAGGTCCCAGTCAGTTTCCGGACTTCGGTCCGATGCAGGGGGCAAGGCCCCAGTTAGTCCGGACCTCGGTCCGATGCAGTGGGCAAGGCCCAGTATGTGTTTTATATGTTATTGTATGGTATGTGGTAGTTTGGGGGAGCTCACTAAGCTTCGTGCTTACAGTTTCAGTTTTTGGTTTCAGGCACTCAGTTTTCAAAAGAGGAGCTCGGAAAGATTGCAGTGCACACACCATAGTCAGCTGGCCTGGGATGTTTTACTCTGATAATAAGTTTGTATTTCAAATTAATGCTATGAAATTATGTTATGACTTATGATACGGTTTTATAAATATGGTTTTAGCAATGTTTTAAAAAGAAAATTTTAGTCGTGATAATTGGGATGTTACATTACGACCATAAACTCATGGTCAAACATGTGTAAGTGTTTGTTTGAAGGTTAGGGAAGCTTGAGGGACTTTTGCTCTACTAGAGGATGAGAAAGACCCACTCATTGGAGAGTGTTGAGGTGTTTACAGCCCAATGGAGTTTACTCCTGGCCGTAAACTCTCTAAATGGCCACATTTAGGGTCTTACAGGTAAGGAGTCTCAAGGTTTCAAGTGTGCTAAGTTTAAGTAAGGGCATAGATGTGTTTAAGGTCCAAAACTTGACCATTCTTGGAGTTTATGGCCAAGTGTGTTTACTCTTGGGCCGTAAACTCTCCAAATGATGAATTTGGTGATGTTTTCAAGTATCTAAGCATGAGTCCTAACTAGATATCAAGTGTAGGGAAGAGCACTTACGACGATATAGAGGCTTGAAATGGTCGATCTTGGCCAAGAACACTAGTGTATGTTCTTGGTGTTTCTTGAAGATCTAAACAAACATGATTTTCATGGATGAAATCAATGTATAAAGCTAGTTAATAAGATGTATAAACTAATCAAGGGATAGAACACTTACACTTTTAAATATCTAAGGTGAAAGTTGGATGATAGTTGAGAGAGAATGGAGAAAAATCGGCCAAGGAAAGAAAGAAATGAAAGAAATGGCCAACACTTGAATATATATGGTGAGTTTACGGCCCACATGGAGTTTACGACCGTAAACTACAATGTGGTGGCCGTGAACTCATGGTGTTGGTGATTTAGGCTTGATTATTGCTCAGTGGTTCTAGCTGGTACTTCCTAGCACTCATTCCTTTAGTGTATTGGGATCAGAACACTCAAACATGCTCCAAATTGTGCTAAATGATAGCAGGAGTGAGTCTGTCACTGAGTTGAGTTAACTGACTGAGCTTTCAAAGCAAAAAATTTCAGGTTGTCACATTATGCTTACAGTGTTATGTGTTATGTGTTTCAGGTACTAGCGATGATCGCGGGAAGGCGTCGGCATGATCCGTACACACTAGCAGGAGATTTGTTTTATTATCTTGGGATATGTTTTTATCGTGATGACATTTATTAAACTTGAGAATTTGAGAATATTGAATGAGTTTTATGTTATTTGAAAAATGAAAAATTATTTGAGAATTCACGTTCTTACACATTTGTAGTGCATAGAAATATGTTAGTTGATCAACTGAAATATAAAAACGAAATTTAATAAGTGTAGTGTTTCAGTGTTTGTAGTAGTCTTCGTAAAAAATGTTACTTATTTGATGTTATTTTTTTTTCAAATTTAGCAATGATTGTATTATTAGTATTGAACCTTGAGATTGCATAACCATCAACTTTGTTCTTTAACTTATAATGTGAAATTTTAATTTTGAATGCTAATTTTTTTTATCTAAAAGTACATTCAAAGCAAATAGATAAATCTCCAAAATTATTAAAAAAATGATTATAAAAAAATAGAAAAAAGTAGATATTAGTTTTATGTAAATGAAATTAATATCGATAACCTCATTAAAATTTTGAAGCAACTCTTGTATGGTTTTTTCCAGAAGTTTCTTTACGTCACGATCAATTAATGTGACACCACACTGATAAAGTCTCGTACTCTAATGGTGATTGTGAAAACCATTGATATAAACAAATTCAGTAATATAAAATTAGAAAATTTTAACCAAAGATTATAATAATATGTATAAAAGAATTATTGAAATCCTTGGAACAACATATATTTTGTCATGCAAGTTGAAGTGTAACAATAAAAAACTTCTTTATCTTACTTTTGGTCTATTCCACCAGTTTTTTCATCATGCATTAAAACGTTTTTTATAGCTGTCTCTTGACATTTAGGCTATGTTTGCCGGACTAGCTGTTAGCTGAAAAACTAGTTGATAGCTGAAAAGCTAGTTGTTAAATAAAAAACTAGTTAATAACTGAAAAGTTAGCTGATAAAAAATAATGTTTGGTAACACTAGCTGAAAAGCTAGCTGAAATATATAAAATAACATAAAAGGACATGTAAGAATATATGTTTCTATTTTGAAATTTTTGAAGGTGTAAGTTGTTAATGAGAGTAATGAACAAACCTCTATAATAAGATAATTTTCCACACTGAATAACAACTACTATACAGGTTTGTTTGTTATTTTCTAAATAGTCAGCAAACTGTTATTATGCATACTCATCCTAGAGTGTCACATTTATTTGTTTGCCTCTACAAAAACCAAAAAGATAATAAATATACAATATAAAGTAAATTTTGACACCGAATTTTGAAAAGTAAACATACTCTAGATCTTCCAATACCAAATTGACTCTCTTTGATAGTTTATTTTTCTTGTTCATAAGGATTTCCATTGAGAAGCATCTCACAACATCTCCAATAACATTTATTATATAAGATAAAAAAAAATAGAAGATTAGTATAAAAGCTTTAGTATGGTGAATGATGGTAAATAACATAATATTGTTTTATAAATTGTTAGATTGTAACATATAAACTAACCAACATGTGTGTTCTCAACAAATGCACCATCCAAAATGGTGTTGAAGTTTGCAAAAGAGAATCCATAAAGTGATCCAGTCCGCTCATTGCATGGTGTGACTTTGGTTGTGATATAAATATTGATTTTGTTTTCATTATCAACAAAAATGTTTTTATTTTGATTAAGACCAAGTTATAAATTTTGGATGTAGTAACAACCATCCTTATGAAGCAATCTTTCAATTCTTTCAACCTATCTGTTAGTAACCTGTGCCTCGATCTTCTTTCCTCAAGTGCACAAAAACACCATTTTATATATTGTTATATGTGATTAGAATGAAATTGTAAGAAAATTTATAAATAAAAAAATTGTTATTACATGTTCATCAATGAGAATCATATCAATTTTGTAAGTCTTTGTTGAAGATCCATAAGCAAGATATTTCATGAGATAGATTATTCTTACGTTCATTGTAAATTGACTTTTTGAAACATTAAGTTGGTTTATTGAGGTAATGTTGCTTTGCGTCATGTTTCTGTTTGTGAAAAAACTAATGATTGTTAAACATATGTGACTTAACCAAGTTATATAGATAAAGTAAATTAGGCAAAATATGAACAATTCAAAATCATAGGATAAAAGTGAAAAATATAGTTTTAGGGACAGAATTTGTAACTTTTGACATAACTCAAGGATGTTGAATGTAATTTAGTCTAAAATATATAATGTAGAAAGTATTTTGTATGAAATCAAAATCAAAATTATAAAAATAAAATAAAATTATTAGTCTAAAATATGAATGATGTTATATACTTTTAAAAACACTCATAATGCAAACCCGACAATAAAGTAAGTATAAATAGTTTTTGTTGATGCTCATCAGAAAATGTATCAAGAAGTATATACCATTACTCGTTTAGTATGACACTATTTAGATCTAAGTATTTTTATTAGAATATATGTTCACAAAAACAACTTAAAACAACAATGTACTTTCAAAGTATATTGCTGTATTTTGTAGAATAATTTTTTTTAAATGGACAGTCATATATAGTAATATAAATTATTTTTTAAACCAATTTTCTATCTAATAAAAAGTTTGTATTTACATATAAGTTATCAAAAAATTCATAGATTGGTAGTTTTGACTTATATACCTAAAAAAACTTACTATGTAGTTTTGACTTTTTTATATGTTTACAAACACATATTAAAACAACAATGTACTTTCAAAATACATTGTTGTAATTAATATAATATTTTTAAAAAAAATACACAACAATATATAACCATATAATATTATTTTTTATGTTTATATAGATAGCAGAATTTAACATCCAAAATGACCATATTATGCCTATATATTATCATATTCACAATTTCAATGCACACTATAATTGAATAGTTGGGTACGTATGATTCTTGATTACACTTTTTCTTTTGTTTCTCTCCAAATCATGTTCTAAGCAATATGGAAACCCCCAAAACGTCCATCACACTTTCCAAGGCACAAATGATATATATATATATATATATATATATATATATATATATATATATATATATATATATATATATATATATATATATATATATATATATATATATATATATATATATATATATATATATGTATCTTGATTTAATAACAAAGCCCAAGCCCAAAAACCAAACAAAACAATATTAAATCTAACCAAAATCACATATGCTTTTGGTCCAAACAACACCAAAACATATTGTTTTTTATCGTAACCCAAGAACTCTAATAGCTTATGAAAAACAAAGTATAAACAATAATTTATAACTTAACAACCATCTTACTCATTGTTGCTGCGCTCAACGTCATATCGTCACAGACTACAAATTATAATTTTAGAATTTTGTTTTAGCCGCTTTTGTTTATATAAAACTTACATTTTATAATTTTTAACTTTAAGTTACTACTACAAATTATCATTTAAATAAAATAAGACACTATCGATATGTTATATTGAAACCTTTTATAACGAAACCATATCTAGCCTTAAATAGATCATAAAAATATACAAATTTAATATATTTGTGAATCTTAACCGTTAAGTTTATAAAAAACAACAATTTTTTCAACAAATCACTTTTTTTTATACGAGCGTCTTAACCTATTAATAATAAAAATCAAATTGGTTTTTTTAATATATATATATTTTTAATGTGTATACATCCACAAAAGATATAAAAAAGATTACTTTTCAGTAAACCTTCTAAACGTAAATATTATGATATTTTATTTGAAAAAAAAAAACAATCGAGAAAAAAAATTCTTGATGTATATTTGAGTTTCACAAATTGAATCTAAAGTTTAAAATAAAATTTAAAAATTAAGGGTGTGTTTTGTAAATAATAAATATATCGTTATTTTATTATAGTAATTAGAAAAAAGAAAAATAAAATAAAATAAAGTAACCATGATTGCTTGGTGTCCGATTATGTTAAAAAAATTGTAGATCAATGGGTGCCTTTAACAACACCCGATTAAATCCTAATTGTGTTTGATAACTATTTTGGAAAGATACAAACAATTTGATTTAAAGGTGGAAACCAAAAAATATAGGATTGAAATACAATTAAATGTCATGATTGTTTTGAATTAAAAATTTATTTTTAATAATATTTAGAGATAGTAATCCATGCTACTCTTGCTGTGTTAAGGTTTAAGATGATGATCAATAGGGTGGGTTAGTTTTAGAATTCTCTGATGAATATTTGTAATGTTTTTTTTTTTTTTTTTTTTTTTTTTGTTCTTTACCAGATTGTCTTTGCTTCTTTATAGCTTTTTGACAAAATTGCAAAAATGGTCCTTGTCAAAATTCTATGATTATGGTCCAACAAAGTTTGGTGGTGCATTAGTGGTCCGATTTTGGATACCTTGTGTGTTTTTGGTCCTTATAGTTGATATTTTTGTGCGGTTTTGGTCCATTGTCTACCTGAAATGACAAAAATACCCTTAACTGATTCTTTTTTGTTTTCTTTTAATTGTATTATTACTATATAATTAAAAATAAATATAAAATAAAATTTCATCACTCTTAAAGACAATAAATCTCTCTCTCTCTCTCTTTCTCTCTCTCTCTCTCTCTCTCTCTCTCTCTTCATTGTGTTGGAGACTGGACCACCATCTTTATTGAACCACCACCACCTGTTAGTCTTCCACCGCCACCGTCACTTACCCAAACGACCTAGCGTCCCTTCCAGAAAAATGAGATATGTAATTGAAAGTCAGAAAAATGGGATATGATGTTGTCGTAGAAGATGATGGAGCTCGACGAAGCTTTTGAGTTTTCAGTCGTTGTTCTTCATCTTTCAGTGATGAGGGCTTTCTGCCACCACCACCACATTTTTCAGCTTCTGCAAATCTCCTTCTGCCGCCACCATTCTCATTTTCTGAAACCCTAACGTTGTTGCCCTTGGATAAGGGTTTTGGTTCGAGATCCATTTAGGGTTCTCTATAAGGATGTGATGGTACCTGGTGGGGATAGTCATCGACAGAGATGTCCGACAACCTAACGTCGCCGATCTGTTCTTTAGAACTGTTGATTTGATCGATTTAGACTGGTATGGGATGCAAACCCAGGTCTTGGTAAATGGTGAGAAGATGGTAGAGCTCGAGGAATAGTGGTGGTAGAGGGTCATCAGGATAAGGAAAGAGAGGTGCGTAAATGTGGTGGGATGGAGGTGGTTGGCAGTGAATGGTGGTGACGAATGACATTGGGGTGGGGTTTAATTTTTGGGCTTGAGCACCCCTTGCACTAATTTGGGCACTGAGTATGTTTATGATCACTTTGTTTAGATCTAAGCAAGAAAGGGAGTTGTTAATGGTGGTTTTCAGCTTTCTTAGTGGTTTCCGGCGAGGCAGTGCGAGAAAGGACGATATGGGTGGGGTGGATTACGACAAATAGTGGTGGTGAACGATGGTATGGTGGCCGTTGGTGAACTTTTACTTATTTAATGATTGAGAGATGGGGGTACGGGTGATGAAAATGGAGGTGGTTGGCGGCAGATGGTGGTGGTTGGCATCCATTAAGGGTGACATTTCTAGTGAGTGTGTGTGTATGTTTCTGTTGAGATAGACGGAAGAGAAAAAGGGTGGGTAGGTCATTTTTATTTTTTTGTAAGTTAAAAAAATATAAGTTAAATAATTTTTATATTTCAACAATTAAAGAAAATGAAAAATAGAAATTACAAGGGCATAATCGTCTTTTTAAGTTACAGGGACCAAAAACAATAGAAAAATCAAATTTTGAACCAGTGGTGCACTAACATTTTGTTTTGGACCAAAAACACATAAAATTACAAATCAGAGGACCATTTTTGCAATTTGGTCTAGCTTTTTTAGTTAAGGATAATTTCTTACGTTCTAAAAAGTAGCGACGGTTTTGAAATTAGTAGTGTATCACAATTTCCAAGGTGGTGCATGGACACCGCTTGATAGTGGGTCTCATTCCAAATTTATTAAAATAACCCCTAAAAATCCCTCTATTGCTGAAACATCCCCTTTTGGTACCTTTTTTGCATATTATTTTTGTGAAAAGTATCCTCCAATCTCCATTAACCCGTTTATAAAATAAATAGAGTAAATTATATGAATGGTCCTATGGTTTGGGGTAATTTACATGTTTGGTCCCTAACTTACTTTTTTAACTCGGAAGGTCTTTACTGTTTGTTTTTGTTACATGTTTGGTCCCTTCTATTTGTTTTTGTTACGCGTTTGGTCCTTGTTTTATCTAAAAAGACTATTATTTGATTAGAGAAAGATGATGAGATAGGTAGGGTAAGGTGAGTGGAGTGGGGTTGGGAGTGTGTTTATTTAAATAAATTAAAAAATCAAGAGCAAAATAGTCTTTTTAGGTAAGAAAGGAACCAAACATGTAACAAAAACAAACAATAGGGACCTTCCGAGTTAAAAAAATAAGTTAGGAACCAAACTTGCAAATTACCCTAAACCATAGGGACCTTTCGTGTAATTTACTCAAATAAATAACGTCTCGACTCATCACGCAACCAAACAAGCAGTAAGTCGAACAATTTTACTTATTGTATTTTAGTTTTGTACCCATGTATTGAATGAACTCACCCCTATCATATTTACACACACTAAAAATCCTTCCAATATAACTCTCTCCACATTAACAAGCATTAACGATTAATCTAACCCAAAAACAAACCAACAAGAATCCAGATAACCAAAAACCAGAAAATGAACTCATCCTTGCTATCTGCTGCTTCCAGATCATAATCACAAGAACCTATGCGGGTCTGAAGGGAAAGAAAGAAAGATCAATGTACTAATTTGAAGTAAAAAAAATAAAATAAAATAAAAGAAAGATTTTCTTTTTAATTTTTTCTACCACAAAATTCATGATTGCATCCGCAAAGTATAGACTCGGCAAGTTCCTCGTTAAGCTTCACATTTAGTGGTGGCATCTGATTCATTACCTCTGGCATGTACTTTAACCTGCCATTATATATAATTTTTTTTGATTTTTTAATTTAAAAAAAAAAAATAGGGAACAAACGATATATAACAACGATATCTCATATCTCATATCTGCATACAACACTTATAGGAAGGAAAAAAAACGAAACATGACAGCTGTTATATGAATGTTTCTTTGTTAAGTCCTGACTATTTACAAATTTGCCCTATTTACTTTTCTCTTCCATTTCCCAAGTGTGCCATCATTTTTTCAAAGATATTTGACTAATTTACATTTTTGGTCGATAAGTACAGATGATTTTTTTTGGTCCCAATGTGATTTCTCTTTGCAAGTTTGGTCCTTATTCAAGGTTTTTGTGACATTTTTGGCCCAAGTTCCAAGTAGCATGACTAATTTTGGTCTCTAATTAAGTAAAGTTGATTTTTGCAATTTCGGTCCTAAAAATAGTCATATTACTCGGAACAGAGACCAAAAATGTTACTAAATAAAAACCAAAATTACAAGAGAAACCCTTTTGGGGCCAAAATTGCAAAAAATGATTATACTCGGGTACCAAAAATGTAATTTAGTCTATACTTTTTTTAACAGTGGAAAAAGTAACAGTGCATATATGGAACAGAGAGCTTATGACTTACTCAGTCAAGAGTTTCTCGAGGTTGTTTCTTGTTTGGCAAAGAAGATTGATGTTCTCATGTAACTGCAACATAAAAAAAACTCAACCATATTAAATATAGACATATATGCCCTTAAAAAGCTTTAAGGAGTCCAAGTTTGACTTTTGTGTTGACTCGTATTCCAATCCAATACATATGTATATGAACCTTTTTACATTCTAAAAGCAAAAGCTTTAACCCTATGATAAGGCCTTAAACTTTGTCATGACTTTGGTTCTAAGTTTAAAAAAAAAATTTACAAATTTACCTTCAGAGCAGATAAATTTGCAGAAATTTGATCCAAAGCCTTGTCATTCTGTTCAAGAAGCCTCCCTATCTCACCACCAATAACTGCAAGCAACAGTTAAAGTTGTTAAGAGTGAAAATCCAAAATCCAAAAGCAGCATCAAAGACATAATTGTTAAGATTCTTCATTGATAAATTGTCTGTCCTAACATTGTACTCTTTTTTTACAGATAAAATCCACCAAGAAGCAGAAAATTAAATCATGTTTATATAATTATGAACACGATAAAGACAACAAATAACCATTGTAATTGATGCCATCATCATTGTTTATGGAGGATGATGATGATGGAAGACCATTGGCATGATTTGCAGCATGAGAAGATGGCTTCACTTGTTGTTCTGTATATTTTTCCTGGACATGAAAAAACAGAAGGAACATGAACAATTATGTCTAAGAAAATTATTTATATAAAAAACCATTTTTTTTCTAAGGCTCAAACAAGATTTCTTGCATCTATACTTTAATGTTTTCAGTTTTCACACACCAAAACGAAGTAGAATTTTTGCATTTGGCATAGACAAATAAAGCATATACCCTTTTAGTATTCCGCTTCCTTGATAAACTCTCCTCGGCTTTCCTTCTCTTGCCAATTTCCTTTTTCTGGAAAGATACAAAAATCAGACCCTACATAATTAGATATAGTGATATACTACTACCCATTGGTTTATTGTTATTTTAATATAAGCAAGTTGTAATACCAATAGAGAATTATATATCAATTAAAAACTAATATACACAACATAAATCATATACAAAATGATAAATGCATATTTAAAAAAAGGTAGAGATCATACAGTCATCCATTGACAACGATAGGCCACATCCCGGAATGTTTTGTCGTGCAATTCCTTTGAAATTTTTCCATAACGCAAGTCTCTACGATCTGAGGCATATCTGCATAAAAGATCATATTAATTATTGCATATCTGCCTATTATTCTTGCAAACACAATTGACTGAAAATCACAATAAGATTGGAAAATCAAACCAATAATAAGATAAATGTAAAATTATACTAATTATTTGATTCCGATTACAAATAAAAACATCATGCTCACAGATTATAAGGAAAAAAAAACCATCAATACCCGACTAAAAACCCTAATTGATAACCATATCAAACACTGCAACAAGAAGAACAAGAACGAACTGTATACAATTATCAATTTAGGGTTGTAAATGAAGTCAGACAAACAACAAGGTTTGTTCATGTTCGTTTGTATATTATTATTGCACAGATTTCCAAGATTTCACAACAAATAGTAAAAGATTAACTTACTTGACGAGTAGTTCTTCCAACAAGGACTGTTCCTTACGAGTCCAGTCCGTTGAGATTACAATGTTGTGCAGCAACCCACGCTCAGAAGAAAACACCGCGGAATTCTCCCGCACGGCTGCACGGCCGCCGTTGCTAACGTTATTAATGGTGGTGGCAGCGCCATTTGCGTTGCTTGTTGAACCGTTCTTACTTACAGCAGGGTTTGCAGTCGCCGCCATCAATCAAGAAACGCAATCTTTTTTAATTGATATCAAACGATCAGAAGATTGTTGGTTTGTTTTCTTGGGAGCTTAAACAATTCGCAGTTGAGAAAAAGTAGATAACTAGAATGGAAAGAAATCTGGGTTCGATTTGTTTATTGGGATGCAGAATCAAAGAGGCGAAATGGGGACGACCAAAATAAAAACCTTGAGATGAAATTAGGAAATGATACTGGGAAAGAAATTTGCTGAAATTTATGCATACAGAGCAAAAGTTTGCGGACGGTGGCGGGGGAATTTATTGTTTTCATTTTCTTTATATAATATTGTTGACTGATAATTTAAAGACAAAATTTCATAAATGGTCCTTCTTGTTTTCATTTTGTCTCTATATTTTCTATGAAATGTTTTTCCCTTAAATGCTCCTTACGGAACAAATATTGCTCACAAATAGTCCTTATGGTGGATGTTCGTTTGAGTGCACTTAGGGGTGCAAACGAGTCAAGCTACTCGTGAACTACTCGAGATCGGATGGTTAAAAACTCGAGTCGAAACCGATTTTTAACGAGTCCGAGCCGAGCTTGAGCTTAATATTAAGCTCATTTATTGAGCTCCGATGTCATTAAGCTCGATTAGGCTCGCAAGCCTAAACGAGCTTTTTTATAATAAAATTTATTATTATCTATATATATTTAAATAAAAACATATTAGTGGAATTATGGATTTAGGGTGTTGGTAAACGAGCTTCTTAACGAGCTCGAGCCTAGCTTACGCTTATTTAGGCACATCAGATAAAAAAATGAGTCGAGTCCGAGCCTGAGCCGAGCTTATATAATTCTTTACGAGCTTGATCCGAGCTCAATACAAGAAGGCTCGAATCTAGCCGAGCTCGAGCTCGAGCTTCATATAAATTAAACAAGCCCGAGCCGAGGCTGGCCATGCTCGGGCTCGGCTTGGCTCGTTTACACCCCTAAGTGCATTGTTAACATGCCCCATGTGCCTTGCATATGAGGGCATTTTCGTCATTTCTCTCCTTTATCGCCACTTATAGTATCTTTGTTGAGTCATTTCATGAACACACATTCAACAATTCCCCAAAATCAATCTTGATTTATGTTAATACTCGAACAAGATATGTTTACAATGATTTCATTGAAATTTTTGTTTGAATAGTGTCTAAGGCTGCAACTATATTAGGCAAGTACTTGACCCGGTTGTGCATTGTCCTTTTGGGTTGCCTTCACCAAAGCAACTTGACTGGAGAAATAAATAGAGAAAGAGGTTATTATGATTTATTAATATGTTATAAGAATAATATATTAAAGGAGAAATCATATTTGTTTAATTAATATTGTTCAATAATTAATTAGGAATTAATTTTGTGATCAAGTGTAATTAATTAAACTAGAGGGGCTGAATTGTAATTATGTGATAGTTGCAAAATAGGGCAATGGTTATCCTTGTTTAAGGATGGATGAATTCAAGGATAAGGATATCCTTAAAATCATCCAAGGTCCAAGAGATAAGGGTTTTCAAGGCTTATCTTGTGGTTGCTTGGTGGGCAAGTAACTGGATAAGGATAATGACTGAAACCCTAATCTAAACCCTATATAAATACCCCTAGGCCTTGGGAATTCGTGTACATGCTTCTAAGAAGTCCCAAGGACGATTTCCACCTCCTCCCTTATCTCTTTATAGCCTCTCCAATTGCTTGTGGTGTTTGTGAGCCATTAGAGGCACTACACTTGTGGTGCTTGCTTTCAAGACTTAGGGTTTGAAGATTTAAGTTGTTATTGCAATATAACAACAAGAGGTATGTAATCTAACCTTGTATATTAATTTCGAAAATAACATTGTTCTTAGGGTTTTATTCTTGTGTTCATAATGTTGTGTATCTAATAGCAAAACATAGATCCAAATTAGGGTTGCATGCACACATAGGATTGTTTGTATAAAACCCATCAGTGGTATCAAAGCCTTTGGTCAACTTGTTTTCAATTAGTATTATTCAATTGTATGAACTTGACAAATTAGGGTTTATAGCCAATAAACCTTAGCAGGCCATAGATTTCGAGATTAGGGTTTCCTAACCCTAATTTGCGAAAATCTTGAAAGGGTTTTTGAATCCTTTCCTTTTAACCCAAGATTTCAAAATCTAGGGTTTTCAAACCCTTAGATTTCGAGATTTGCCTCCTTCCCCAAGATAAGATCCTAAATTTTAGGGATTTGGATAATCCCATATCTTGTAATTATCTTTTAATGGTTAAATATGGTAATTAACGATTTTGAATTATCCCATCCCATTATTTTCGAAATTTAGAGGGATAAAAGGGATTCGGATAAGTTAATTGTTTAAATGGTAATTATCCTCATGATATAGTTAATCCCTTATGATTTAATAATTTAAATTAATAGTTTAATTTGTGATAATTATTAAATCAAGAGTTTTAATATTTAAAATTTTAATTTAAATGTATTAAATTTCGAAAATTTTAAATTGGAGATTAAAAACCTAGTATTTTTGAAATGTTTAAAATACACTCTATACTATTATATTATTACAAGTTTAATAAATATATATATGTATAATTAATATGCTAGTCTTACCGTCAGTAGGCCTCATTCACAAAGTCGGTCTATAAGGTGGGTATAAAGTTGATGCCTATAAAATGGCGCTTAATGGGTGTACACTCACACCCACTGCTTGTTTGATCGGTGGAGGGTCATTAGCTGAATGGGTAGGATATGGAAACCTCATCCTCTCATTAAAAGTATAATATGAAATACAAAGTAACTACATGTTTTTCAAAATTTTCCCAATCCTAGTTACTTTAGGAAAAGTGAATTGATGCAATCCCATGAAATTACACTTTGCACCTTGCTAAGAAGTTAGTTGAGCGTGTGTGGTTTACCGGCACACTAATTGGTTCTAAGCGAAGGTGGCAAAGGGTGATTCATTGTTTATCATAGTTCGATGGAGCGTGTGTGGTTTACCGGCACATCGAATAGGTGATCGTTACAATGAAGGCACCATGTGAATTTGCATGGTAATTCACACCCGCTTTGTGATCCTCGGTATCCCAATCACAAACGAGAGGGGCATATTGAGATTTAAACATGCCATTGAAAAGTTTCAATGAATCTCATCCGAACCTAGGAATTCTCAATACATTTAGAACTTAGAGTTATGTTTTTCATGGTGGAGAATTAGTGAATCGTCATTCACTTACTTTCAAATTGTTTGCATGTTGGATTACGGCATCCCTTTTCTAATGTGTAAATATTGTTGTTGGATCCTAGCCCTAATTTTTCTTGTTGGGTGATAATTAGGGATTCATATTCTAATCTATCTTTATCCTTGTAGATGCCGAACGCAAACAACGCTGCTGCTAGCTCGTTCACATTGATGAGCCTTTGCCAAAAGGTGACTTTCGATGGAACGAACTTTAGTGAATGGATAAGATACATTCGCACGATCGCTTGCTAGAGGACAAGGAGTATGTCCTCGATGAGAAGCTCGAGAAAATCAATCCTGAAATCGCTACTCCGGCTGAAATCACCGCTTTTGAAACTCATGAGCGTGATGCAACGAAGGTTCATTGCATCATGATAGCCACTATGAACTCCGAATTCCAAAATTCCTACGAGGACATGTATCCATACGAAATGCACCAAGATTTTTTGGAGAGATACCACCAAAATGCGAGGCAAGAGCGTTACGAGATTTTCACTAACATGATTTCCGCCAAACTGGGTCATGGAGAATATCTTACCGTGCACCTGTAAAAGATGCAAAGGTATGTCGATCGACTTCGCAAGTTAAATGTTGACATTGGGGAAGACTTGGCGATCGACATGGTGCTTCACTCTTTGCCGCCATGTTACAATCAATTTAGGATGACCTACCACATGAATAAGGAAGAGGTCACCCTAAGCAATCTCCAAGGTCTCCTTAGGGTTGCTGAGAGCAATCTCAAGGACAAGTCCGTTGCACCTACTCCCAATCCACCTGCTGCTCCTGTTTTGGCCATTGGGCAAGGAAGAGGCAAGAAGAGGAAGGCTCCATCTAAGAGCTACTGCAAGGGAAAGTCCTGAGATGGTTCCTCATCTAGTGGGACAAAAGTTGATCCCACCAAGCCTACTTCTAACCCAAAGGAGGCAGAGTGCCACCATTTCCACAAAATAGGGCATTGGAAGAGAAGTTGCCCAGAGTACCTGTAAGCCATCAAGGAAGGAAGATCAAGCCGTCTTTCGCAGGTATATACACAATTAAATCTAACGATTCATCTCATGCTATTTCTTGGGTTCTTGATACCGATTGTGGTTACCACATTTGTTCTAATGTGCAGGGACTAAGAAGAAATAGGGATGTGGAGCATGGAAGGATAAATCTAATCATGGGGAACAGAAGATCGTCGCCTGTGACCAAGATTGGAGTGTATTCTTTAGTGCTTAGGAATGGTTTATGTTTAGATTTGAAAATTTTTTGTTATTCGCCAGAAATGGCTAGAAACATCATTTCATTTCTTGGTTTGTTTAGACAAGTTTTTAGATTTTCTTTTAATAATGAGAATGATTCTATTTTGGCTTATCTAAATGGTGTCTTTTATTTTGAAGCAATATCGTGTAATGGAATTTATGAAACTGTTATGATTGTTGACAACTTAGGAAATTATGTTTTATGCATGGATTCTTCCAATAGTATGGATAAGGCATCCTTGTGGCATTGTCGTCTTGGACATGTCAACAAGAAACGCATAGCCCAACTCCAAAAGGATGGAGTGTTGGAGTCATTCGACCTTAGGGAAGATGACACATGCGAGTCTTGTTTACTTGGAAATATGACTAAGTCACCTTTCACAGGTACGTGTGAAAGGGGTGAGGGTCTATTGGACTTAATACATACCGATGTATGTGGACCGTTTAGATCAACCACGAAGGATGGGAACCGCTTCTACGTGACTTTTACCGATGACTATAGTAGATATGGGTATATCTACTTAATCAAGCAAAAGTCAGAAACTTTTGAAAAGTTCAAAGAATTCAAGAATGAAGTGGAGAATCAATTGGGCAGGAAAATCAAGATGCTTCGATCCGATCGAGGAGGAGAGTACCTAAGTCTTGAATTCCACGATTATCTCAAGGAGTGTGGAATAGTTTTACAATTGACGCCACCTAGGACACCGCAGTTGAATGGTGTGGCAGAAAGGCATAATCGAACCTTGATGGACATGGTTCGCTCTATGATGAGTCATGCTTCGCTATCTATCTCTTTTTGGGGGTATGCCTTAGAGACTGCCGCCCATATCCTTAACCGAGTCCCTACTAAGAAGGTTGCCGAAACACCTCACGAGATGTGGACGGGGAAAGCTCCTTCGTTAGCACATATCAAGGTTTGGGGTTACGAGGCTTTCGTAAGACGAGATACTCATGACAAGCTCGAACCTTGTAGTGAGCGATGTATTTTCATCGGCTACCCACAGAAATCCTTTGGATATCTCTTCTATAGACCGAAGGACAATGTTGTCTTTGTTGCGAGGAGAGGAGTTTTCCGAGAGCGAGAACTCATAGGCCAAGGAGATAGTGGAAGGCAAATCGAGCTTGAAGAGATTCAAGAGTCGATAGATGAAGGAACCTCTACCGCTGGCACTTAACCCGAGGAGGAAACTCCGGTTGAACCGATTGACGTATCATTACCTCTTAGACGTTCCGAAAGAGTTAGAGTTCAACCCCAGTTGTATGGTTTTTATATTATTACCGAAGGGGACACGTATATTAGTGATCGTACACTAATAAACCTTGATGAACCTAATAGCTATAAGGAAGCCATGGCAGGCCTAGAGTCTGCGAAATGGAAAGAGGCAATGGACAACGAGATCCAGTCCATGTATGATAACCAAGTTTGGAATTTGGTTGATAATGTACCCGGATGTAAGACCGTTGGGTGCAAAATGGATCTTCAAGAAGAAGACCGACGTGGATGGAAACGTACACACTTATAAGGCACGATTGGTTGCGAAGGGCTTTACTCAAACTCCCGGAGTTGACTATGATGAGACCTTCTCACCAGTTGCGAAGATAAAGTCTATTAGAGTGATGTTAGCAATTGCCGCATTTCATGATTATGAGATTTGGGAAATGGATGTCAAGACCGCTTTCCTTAACGGGAAATTGGCTGAGGATGTTTACATGGCTCAGCCAGAGGTGTTTGTGGATCCGAAGCATCCGAATAGAGTGTGTAATCTTGAGAAGTCCATTTATGGACTTAAGCAAGCGTCTCGCAGATGGAATCTTTTCTTCGATGAGAAAGTCAAAGAGTTTGGATTTGTACGAAGCGAAGATGAATCGTGTGTATATGTCAAAGCCAGTGGGAGTATAGTAAGCTTCCTCGTTCTATATGTCGATGACATATTACTCATAGGAAACGACGTCCCGACTCTGCAGGAAGTTAAGTCCCGGCTCGGGAAGTGCTTCGCTATGAAGGACCTCGGAGAGGCTTCCTATATTTTGGGAATAAGGATAGTAAGAGAAAGAAGTAAGAGACTAATAGGACTTAGTCAAAACACTTACTTAGAGAAGGTACTAAAACGTTTCAGTATGGAAAACTCAAAAAAGGGAGAATTACCGATACAAAGTAATGCCAAGTTGAGTAAGACTCAAAGTCTGAGTACCAAAGATGAGATAGCTGAAATGAGCCGAGTTCCATACGCTTCCGCAGTTGGCTCAATCATGTACGCTATGACTTGTACTCGCCCGGATGTAGCCTTTGCTTTGAGCATGGTTAGTAGATATCAAGGGAACCCTGGCAGAGCCCATTAGATTGCGGTGAAGAATATCCTTAAGTACCTTCAAAGGACGAAGGAATGGTTTTTAGTCCTCGGAGGGAGTGATGACTTGAAGGTGCGAGGGTATAGTGACGCCAGCTTTTAAACCGACAGGGACAACTACCGTTCGCAATCCGGCTGGGTCCTTACCCTGAATGGATGAGCAGTAACTTGGAAGAGTTCCAAGCAGGAAATCGTAGCTGATTCAATGTGCGAATCAGAGTACATTGCAGTGAGCGAATCGTCGAAGGAGGCAATATGGTTGATGAACTTCATCGGTGACCTTGGAGTTGTACCTGCCATAAAGGAGCCCATGGAGATTTTCTGTGATAATGAAGGAGCGGTTGCCTTGACCAAGGAACCGAGGGATCATGGTAGATCTCGACATATCGATAGAAAAATATCACTTCATCAGACATCGTGTAGAAGAAGGACAACTCGTAGTGAAGAGGATATCATCAGAAGATAACCCAGCAGATCCGCTTACGAAGGGACTGAGTAGGGTTAAGCACTTGCAGCATGCTAGGAGTATTGGGCTGAAGGATGATATTAGCATAGATTAGATAGTAGTAGAAACGTGTAATAGATAAATGTAATTAACATTTGATGATTAAATAAAGGAGTTTTATTTATGAGTAATGTTACTATCTTATGTTAATTGTTTAACTATTGTTTCACTTTGCATGTTTTGACTTCCAGAATAATTGAGTTTATTAAGAATAATCGAATTATTCAAATTGTCCACAATCGTTCATATGTCGGAAGTAGATATGAATGAAGATTGTCATGAATTGGTGTGTAGATTGTCTAAATGGTATTAGACATAGCAAAAGATTGCTGCAACGTTCATGAGTGCTTATGAACTGGTTTTGAGCATTGGAACAAACCCGCGCTTGCTGGAATCACCTTATGGAATGTGATATAAAAGGTGATCGCAAGACGATAATATCATATAGTCTTAAAACCTAGATATATGGTTTGTTATTTGTTAATTGACTGTACATTGATAATGCGAAAACGCATCAGTAACTCAGTGTTATAAAACGCATTGTTGTGTATAGTTGATTAATGAATAAGTAAATGCATATAAGTCGAAGTTTATCTGTAACTTTTATCCTAAGAGGGTAAAACCGATATCTCGGTCGCTCAATGATTTGATTTGACTTATGTGTCGGGCCCGGTCAGAACTGAATTGATGTGTTCGATTAAGTTCTATGTTAAATAAATCGGAGATCGAGAAACCAAATGCTAGACTAATTATTCCATAAAATTGTCAGCATGATATCTAACAGAGGACTGTACGATCCCATATCTAAAGGACAAGATTGATTAGATCAGAGTTTAACAGCGTCTTTGAGAGCTACGATTGCAAACTGGATTGTACTTGTGCATATAGTTACTAGACTTATCCAAGTGGGAGACTGTTGGAATAGTGTCTAAGGCTGCAACTATATTAGGCAAGTACTTGACCCGGTTGTGCATGGTCCTTTTGGGTTGCCTTCACCAAAGCAACTTGATTGGAGAAATGAATAGAGAAAGAGGTTATTATGATTTATTAATATGTTATAAGAATAATATATTAAAGGAGAACTCATATTTTTTTAATTAATATTGGTCAATAATTAATTAGGAATTAATTTTGTGATCAAGTGTAATTAATTAAACTAGAGGCGATGAATTGTAATTATGTGATAGTTGCAAAATAGGGCAATGGTTATCCTTGTTTAAGGATGGACGAATTCAAGGATAAGGATATCCGTAAAATCGTCCAAGGTCCAAGAGATAAGGGTTTTCAAGGCTTATCTTGTGGTTTCTTGGTGGGCAAGTAACTGGATAAGGATAGGACTGAAACCCTAATCTAAACCCTATATAAAGACCCCTAGGCCTTGGGAATTCGTGTACATGCTTCTAAGAAGTCCCATGGACGATTTTCACCTCCTCCCTTCTCTCTCTATAGCCTCTCCAATTGCTTGTGGTGTTTGTGAGCCATTAGAGGCACTACACTTGTGGTGCTTGCTTTCAAGACTTAGGGTTTGAAGATTTAAGTTGTTATTGCAATATAACAACAAGAGGTATGTAATCTAACCTTGTATATTAATTTCGAAAATAACATTGTTCTTTAGGGTTTTATTCTTCTATTCATAATGTTGTGTATCTAATAGCAAAACATAGATCCAAATTAGGGTTGCATGCACACATAGGATTGTTTGTATAAAACCCATCAATTTTTTTGTGTGTTTTTTATTTTGTCGGGTTAAATGATAAAAAATGAGGGTTTCACAGGTTGGTTTCTCAAATTGTTGAAGAAGATGAATGATTTGATGACGAAATCGTTCATGTGTTTTGTAGATCTGAAGAAACAAGCCAAAATCGACATCAATTTAAAACAAACGAATCTCAAAAAAGGTGCACAAGAACCCAACATCACTCCATTCGATAAAGTAGACCTTTCTAAATTCTTCCATGAAGTATATATAATCAAATCCAACATTGGTCAAGAAAAAATGAACACCAATATCCAAGAACAGAGATCCTAAAAAGTGAGTTTCAAAAAAACAACAAAAAAAGGCAAATCCAAAAATCGGAGGTCCAAGCTTTTGAAATTGGTTCATGTGTGACTTTTCAGAGTCCCTTTGTGGTTAGAAGTGATGGATCTGCAGTTTGATAGAGTTTTGAACTCTTGCATGAGATCTTGACACCATTTTTGACCTAGCTTGAGTCCAATACATGCATTTGACATGCATGTCTATAAAGCACCAATTTTATGACCTTTTAGGAGTATGAAAGCCTTCTGGAAAGTATGGATGGGTGGGAAAATGATGAAGAGCTTAATGCATTAAGCTGCCCGGAGCGTTTCTCACGATGTGACACTTTGGTCGTCACATCGTGACGAAGGCTGAACCACGACTATTTTGTCTCTATTATGTCACCTAATCCAACAGTCTTCCACTTGGATAAGTCTAATAACTATTATTGCAGGTATAACTTCAGAATATGACTAGTAATCGTAGCTTTCAAAAGTCGTTGTCGAACTCAGATCTTATCAGTAACGTGTCCTTTAGATAAGCGATCAAATATTCTATACAAGATATTGTATGGACACGAGACATGGATTATAATCACTCTCTCTTTCCAAGGTTTGTTTCCCGACTTCTGATTTACGACGACTGACTCTGACTACAATTGAACACATCAACTTAGTTCAGGTTTGGCCAAGCGCTTAGGGTGTCATTAATAAATCATCGATGGGCCCACAACTATCGCTTTTATCCTAATTAGGATAAAATGAAGGGATAAACTTCGACTCATATGCATGTACTATTCACTCATCAAATCACACACAACAATACGTTTTATAACATCAAGCTACTGATGCGTTTACGTATTATTAATGCACAACCAACTTGTAAATATCAACCATATATCTCTGTTTCAAGAATATAAGATATTATCGTCTCACAATTACTCGTGATAAAATCCAAGAAGTGATTCAAATGAGCATGGGTTTAATCCAATACTCAAATTCTTATTTCAAGAGTACTCATGAACACTGCATCAAACATTTGCTATGTCTAAGCACTTAGACAATCTACAGTTGGATTCATAATAGTCTTACCTCATTACTTACTTCCAAAGTATGATCGACTGTGGATGCTTGAATAATCTTATTATTCGAGAAGTAAAACATGCTAAGTGAAACACAGGAATAACCTAATCTAATATGGTCTCAAAACTTTGGAATATAAATAAAACACTTATTATTTAATCACTATATTAATTAGACCTTATTCATTGTTTACTGTTTCGACTAATCAACCCAATACTTCAATTAAAAACCATAGTCATCCCATGCTCCAAGCATGCACACTATGTTTAATTATGGTCCTTCTTTTGTGAAATAAATCAATTAAACACATTTCTAATGATGCTCATTTCACAATTTCCTAATCCTTATAAGTGTAAGAATACACAATTCTTGCCACTAATAGAATGTGTTAGAGTCTAATCTTTCATGCAACGATCCTTTTGTAATGTCGAGGCTCCAAAGTCACGGAGACTTGGCTAATGATATTACAAACCATTCTATTTGATCTTGTTACAATACAATTCCCTGGAAATGAAGTCTCACATTCAAGGTACATTCCTTGAACATCCTCATTGCATAAAAGTTTCCAACTTACACATAGATTCTTAATATCCAACTCCCATTATGGAAAAATATCCATATTTTCCATATGACAATCCATTTTTAATAGAATCATATCTATTCAGAGTTATATCAATATGGTCCGGTCATTACTATACTTCCAACTATCCACAAGCAATCAATCTTCGATAAACCTTAGATTGTCCTTAACAGTTGTTTAACAACTTTAGTCATATCTGGTTCTACTCCTTTTTCCCTCTTAATGCGCTAGGCATTTGGAAAAATCAGCACAGGCGAATATTATAGCATATGAAATTGATCCTATACATGAAGCATATGAGATACGATTCACAATGTCTTACATAAAGACATAATACTTGACCAGTCCCTTGCTAAAATATTCCCATATATAGAATTTACTATGTTGAAACATTTCAACATGATATTCGTATATGACCATGACTAAGTTTGATTAAAATTTTCATTCTAAGCTTTTAGATTTGAAATGAAGTATAAATGCCCTCTCCTTTAAACCTTACTATAGCGAAACAATTTCCAAATTATGCAAATTTGCAAATTTAGAACTTTGTTTCCTATAAATAGCATTGCTAACTTGCAACACTTTACATAATAATCATGTTCCCACCAGCATAACAATTATGTTCTTACCAGCATAACAATTATGCCCTCACTAGCTTTCACATGTACTCAAAAATTAGCTAGACTTCTAGAAATCAATACTTATTGACTTTCTTACCAAAGTTCAGATTTTGGATACGTGGTGATAAGTCTCTATCTAGACTTCTCAAGCTCATACACCTTTCTTTAGACATCTTATGCGTGTGTTTAAACCTTTTTCAGAGCTCATAGCAATAAGTACCGAATGTTCAAACTAATTGCCATTCTTCACAATTCGAACCATGAAAAATGATGCCTTAATTATATTCAAATTTGAAAACACAATTATCACAACTGCTTACTTTAATCCTTTAAAATCTACTATTGAAATCGTTTCCTCACAATCATTTTCATGAAGTAGAGAGAAACCTATTGCCACTTAGATTTTATGGTGTATGTGTTCCTATCTATGTGAACTTTTCATTTTGAACCACTATCATAAGACAAGGTTTGTGAAAAATTTTAACTCATATGGATTGAACCTGCTTATTCTTAATTTCTTGTCATCCGGCAGCACAAGGGCCTACCAGTGCATCCAAGTTATTGAGCAACTTACCCATACAGATCAATGTACTTTCACTGATCAAGGTGCTTTTCTTTATGCAATCAAATGAGAACTCATAAAACTCACATGCATATTCAACCTAACTAGAACAGAAAGAAGATCATGTCAACACGATATGTTATCAACCTCATGTTGTGCGCTAGTGATTACTATAAGGTTTATTCTTGAAACTTTTCAAGATCAACAAGACTCCCACTGTCTTCTTTACATATAAGATTCTCCGTTAAGGCACATTCCTTGACAAAAAAATACTCAAGAGTTAGTGTGAGTTCTTGTCACACCCCCAAACCAAGGATGGCGGAAATGTCCGGGGGTGGAGGACTTCATGTATAGTATCATAACAACAATTGCAATAGTAATTTAAGCAAACACAACCAACATATATATAACTGAAAAAGTTACATCAGTGTATGAGTTACATGTTTCCAAATCAATTACAATATGTTAACACAAACATGATATATTGACGCCTTACGTCTTATCCTCAAAACGCACTTTGGTACCTGTTTAGTGATTACCTGAGAATACAAGTTGTTTGAAAAAGTGTCAACACAAAGGTTGGTGAGTTCATAAGTTTTTTTTTTCGAACGTAATAGAAGTCTTTCCCTTGTAAATGTTACGTTTTTTTCAGAAAAATCCGATATTTTCCTTAAAATTTGTGTAATGTAGTCTTATAACCGAAGACCAAAATGTATTAGTAACCTCTCTTGCTAATAGAAAATGATATGTGTTTAAATTGACATAAACGTGTTTGAATTGAATGAAATTCTCGTAAATTCTTATGTTTGTTAATACTTTCTGTATATGTAGTCCTAAATCCCAGGACCGAGAAGTAACAAGTATTGGCCATACTTAAAGATATAAATGTGGTTTCAAATGATGTGTAATCATAAATACCAAAACCGAACGTGTACAATATTATCTGTATTTATTGACATAAAAAGTGATTTTAAATCGACATAAAACCCCTTTAGGTTTTATAAAAACCCCGTAAACTTTATGTATTGTTATCTCCCTATGTGAGTCGCTATAATCATACTATGACTGAATGAACCTGCCACGACGTTTCTCAGGCGTTGTGAAACTGAAATGACATTTGTCACCCGTAGACCTGCAGGTCCCACTGTAGCTAGCAACAAGGTGTGGGGTGTCAAACTCAATATAGATCTATACACAACTATCACGTTCTCCTTCCAGGAGACTCTGATTATAACTACCAGGAACTAGATCCCGCACTCGGACGTACGGAAAGAGATTGTCTCACAATTTAGGTTAACAAGTTTACGTGTAGTGTGCGTGAGTGTAAAACCTTTCTGTATGAATGTACCCTTTTTGTACAAGTGTGTTATGTGATGTATCATAAACTATACCTATTATATTTTATCCAAAACGTTTGTAATATATAAGAACTCTTTTATGAAAATGCATTAGTGTTATGAATCCATTAAAGTATGCTTATTATTATAGCTTAATCTACGTGTTCTAAATGAATGAATAGGTTTCAGTTTATGATGATAAACTAACAAGGAAACACATTCAATAATTAGAACTTATGGTTATACGCTTTGCTCAACATAATACAAAGTGTTATGAAATTTATATGTTGTTAACTAAATTTAACCTTTCTGCGTTGTTTTAGAAAAGTCATAGAAAAATCATACGAAGTCGAAAACTAAATCCGTAATTTCTGAGAGTTCCCAAAATGTGTCTAGTTTACTCATAATTTTTATCATGATTTTTAATGACCTCCAACTTGGGTGAAAAAGTCCATAATCACAGACTGGTCCGGATTGGTGTTTGAAATGATAGGCAGTTTTGTGAAAATCACCATAAATTGTAGAAAAATCGTATGGAGATGTGCAAGTAGTCATTTTAAAGCTAAGAACTTGAACTACTTGCACCTTGTACAGTTTTGAAAACAAAAATGTTTAAGTTTCCCAAAACAGTCCGTGAATGGAGTTGAACTTTTCTGATGAAGGCTGTTAGAAAAGTTTAGTTATGTTCTTGGTGTTTTAACTTGTATTCCCCCCCCCCCCTGAAAACTTGAGAAAACATGAAAATGTACGGGTATGAACTCACCTTGAGTGATTTCAGAAGATGGATGATGGAGATATGTAGTATTCCACTCAAGAACACTAAGAGAATGTCTTGAAGGTTCGAAGATCTAACATTAATGTGATGGATTTTGTGTAAACAGTCAATGATTGGAGTAGAATGAAGTGTAATAATCACAAGGAGGATGAATTATACTTACCAAGGGAAGGGTAAAGATTGAATATCAGCCTTGGATTCTTGGAATAGTGAGATAAAGTTTGAGAGAAAAGTTGGTGAAATGAGATAAAATGAAAGAAGTGAGGAGAGGGGATGGGTTATTCCAGCTCTAAGAACGTGGGAAGGGATAATAATTGAGTGGGAAGGACATTGAAGTGACCTAGGTAAGGTGGGAAGGTGTGGCTGGTCATAGAGTGGGTATGGGGTGGTTGCTTGTGTCATAAGGTAAAGTAAAGTCAACACTCTACCTCAATTATTCACACACTAGATTTTTATTATTTAAAAGGGGATTTTCATGAAAATATGATTAAATTATGAATATTTAGGGTTTATTATGTTAAAATATGATTTTTGGAGAATATCCCGTGTTAAAATCACGAAAAACGGGCTCAAAATGTGAAAAATATTGAAAATGGGCCAAAAATGTAAAAATTCCGAAGTTTGGCCGGAGGTTCGGCCTTCTGGTCATCGGAATTGAAACTAGAAGAGGGGGACCGAGAGCAGAGAAGAAGACCGAGAGGAGAGAAGAAGACCGAGAGGAGAAGAGAGAGGACCGAGAGGCGGAAAGAGGACCGATAGTAGAAGAAGGAACCGAGAGGGGAAAAGAGGACCGAGAGTAGAAGAAGGAATCGAGAGGGGAAAAGAGGACCGAGAGTAAGGGAAGGAAGACCGAGACTCGGTCTCTGCTCTTGGCGGGTTCGGCTCCAGGTCTCGGTTCTCAGGTTTCGGCTACAGGTCTCGGTTTCGGTTGCTTAAATGTTTTGGTTCTTTGCTGCTTTCGGTCCAAAGGGTTCGGCCCTAAGAGGCTTCAACCCTATAAATGGTTTTTCGGTTCTTTTAGGGTATTTTACTCGTTTTAACCTCGTTTCAAGCCGTTTTTGACCCGGCTAAGAGTTGGGATGGCCCGAAAAGCTATGAAAAGTTATGGGAACTTTTGAGAGAGATTTGGGAGAGATTTCCTATACTTGGAGAGATTTAGAAGAGATTTGACATTCTTGGAGAGATTTCTCATACAAAGAGATATTTGGGAGAGATTTGACATTCTTGGAGAGATTTCTCATATAAAGAGATATTTGGACATTCTTGGAGAGATTTCTCATACAAAGAGATATTTGGGAGAGATTTGGCATTCTTGGAGAGATTTCTCATACAAAGAGATATTTGGGAGAGATTTGGCATTCTTGGAGAGATTTCTCATACAAAGAGATATTTGGGAGAGATTTGGCATACTTAGAGAGATTTCTCATACAAAGAGATATTTGGGAGAGATTTAGCATACTTAGAGAGAGATAGAGTGAAAACGATTGAGAGAGATTTCATGTGAGACAATTGTGAGTGTGGGGCTCCGCAACGCAAGGTCCGTGAACTCCGTTAAGCCATGATTTAGGATCTTTCACACTCCCGATGAGTATGTAACATTGTTTCCTCGTTTTTGTTCATTGTTTAGCACTAAGGCTAAGGAAAATTAAACACACGATTTTTCCAAGTGATGTTTTCTCATTAAAATAGTGAGTTATATAGTATTTACATAACACATACCCTAATATACCACGTTTAATTGAGTTGATCGGTTTGACTTGATGACTTTGATTGACTTAGACTTGACCCGAATTTGACTATTGTCACAATTCTTATCAAGAAACATTCATATAATTGGTCTTAATTGGTCTTTGTTTTAACCAAAACATCACAACTACCAATTTCAAATGTGCAAGAGTAAGAAACATTTATACTCCATATTTAATGAGGCGTTATAAACCTACTTAGAACATGTTACTCAATCTACACCCTGTAGTAGCTAGATTATGACTCTAAAACTTGATTTTGGAACAAAGTATGACTCATCTTCAATGGTTTAATCATTTCAACAATTCTTGATTCCTCTTCTCAGTCATGTAAATGCACTAAGGCATTTTTATAGGATCAATTGTGACATGGTTCCATAATCATTAAGATGGACATAAAACACGATACTAAAGTACTCTTATTTCCTTTCAAATTGGAGAAACTTTTATCTTTATGCCCAATTTGATTCTTCTTATTCGTTCTACTATATATTGAAACTTATCAATGTATCAAAATTACACTTAAACTTGTAAGCATAACCATATTTACCGAACCATCAGTAAATCATGACGAATAGACTTATCGTCCTTTGTGGTGGATCTGACCAGTGCAAATCAATGTGTACTAGATCCTTTAACCCTTCACTTGACTCACATTCAAGGAATCAGTCCTAATTTCCTAAGGATCAAGATTATCATACATCATACAATTCAAATCATACGATTCCAAGTTTCTTTCAAATTGAAACTTGGGTGATGAGAATCCTTCCTCACTTGACAAATTACGAAACTACCATAAACGATATAACCAAGAATCAAATCCATTTTCAACATTGCTAATAATAGAAATATATAAACACCAATTTTATATAAATGCCATTGCAAGGAAACATAAAGTAAATAAAACATTTTTATTAATAATGTACGGAAAATGTGTCCTTACAGCACAAATGCATATGAAAACTATGTTTCTAGATATTCTTAAGCAATCTATCATAACTCCTAAGCAACAACTAAAAAATATGATCATCGAACCATGCGACTGGAATCCACTTCTTCATGATCAGAATCAGCTTGCTTTTCTTTTAAGCTTCCTTCTTTCTCTTATATTCTACAAAACATCAAAATGTAACTTTACATCATGTAATAAAAATCTATAAATAGGAAATTAACAGAGTTAGATAGTGGATGTACATGAAGTAGAGTCAAACAATTTAACTTTGCCGTCTCTTAGATCTCTCAGATAGTCTGGGTAGCTTCACTTCCAATGCCCCTTTAAATGGCAATAGAAACAGATGGACTCTTTAGGAGTGATACGTGGAACTATCTCAGATCCGCCCTTTCTCTTACGCTCAAACTTTTTGACATTGGCCAATTTCTCTCCATTAGGAGAAGAAATAATTTATGGACTATCACCATTGTCATCGCATATGTCCATGTAAATTTGGGAGGTAGATCTTTTAAACAAATTTGCTTGACCAGTGCACCAAAGCATTGTTGCTTCAGCTGCAATTAGCAAACATGTCAGATCAATTAAGGTCACGTCATTTTCAGTCATATAGTAGTCCTTAACAAACTAACTATACGACTTAGGAAGTGAGTGAAGAACCAAGTCAACAACTAGCTCTTTTAGGAAAACGTGTTGGAATAGCGTCTAAGGTTGCAACTATATTTAGTAAGTACTTGACCCGATTGAGCATGATCCTTTTGGGTTGCCTTCACCATAGCAACTTGACATGATGGTTTATAATGAGAGAAGAAATATTATGAGAAATATTATAAGGAATAATAATATTGTTATTTGATTAATATAAGTCATAAATTAATTAGGAATTAATTTCGTGACTTAAAGAGATTAATTAAATAGAAGGGCATAAACTATCAAGTGTATGATAGTTGTACTTTGGGCTATAATCCCTTATGGACAAGGGGTGGACGGTTTTGGGGCTTTGGATAGACCTTGAAATCGTCCAAGGCTTATCATTAGGGTATTGGATTGCTTAGAGCCTAAGTTATCCAATTAGGGTTTAAGGTGAAATCCTAGGAGCCTTATAAGTATAAATAGACCCAAGGGGTCAAGGAAATCGGCATCCTTGTCTCTAAAGGAACCCTGGTCGATTTCTTCCTCCCCTCTCCTCTCTCTATAATCATTCTCTTGCTAGTTGGTGTTTGTAAGCCATTAGAAGAGTGATAATTGTGACTCTAAGCTCCAAGGACAAAAATATTCAAGCAAGCATCTTAAGGTAATCCTCTAGATCTGTTTTATTACCTAGATCTATTGTTCAAAAGTCTTGGATTTAATGCATGTTCAATAAGAGAAACCTAGATCCAAGCATTAGGGTTTGTATGTGCACATAGGAATGTTTATATGGCCAAAACCCAACAAAACGACACCCAACATTCACAGTCTGTCAATGTGCGACTTCATCTTCAGGACGTGTGCACGCACAGACTTTCTATCTCGGTATTTGCATGCCAATAGGGCTTGAGTGACCTTGAACTTTTCAAGTCGACGAAAACGTCTGTCAGGGAGAATAACAGGAGGAGGTGGAGGAAAAGAAGTATGATTTCCAGTTCCACCAATGCATGAAGAAGGGAGTGAACTTTCACCTTGATCGACACGTGGAAGATCATCTTCAGATGGAAAGCTTTTTCCAAAAGGATGAGGAAGACCATAGTTGTCAAAACTAGACATCTACAAAAAGGGAGAAATTCAAGTTAGTTGATTAATCCTTAATATAACACCCAAATGAAATATTAAGGCTAGGACCCAACACAATAATTCACAATTCGGAAGAGGGATGTCGTAATCCAATTGTAAATTATTTGAAGGTAGGTAAATGACGATTTACCAAATCCACCATGAAAACAAAATTTTAAATGAATTAGGTTTTAAATGAAATTCCTATATCTTTTGAGATTCATTGAACTTTTCAATGACATGTTTAATCTCGATTATGCCCTTCAAGTTTATCACTGAGATACCGAGGAGCACAAACAAGGTGTGAATAACCATGCAAATTAGGTTGGTACTTTCGATGTCATTTATCATCTAATCAATGTGCCAGTTATCCACACACGCTCCATTGATCAACGATAATTTACGAGCTCCCAATTGCCATCCTTCATTAGTCCCATATTAGTGTGTCAGTTAACCACACACGCTCCACTAACGACCAATAAGGTGCAATGTGCAATTTCATGGGTTAGCATCAAATTCACATTTTTCCTAAAGTAACTAAGACTTGGGAATTTATAAAACATTTAGTTAGTTTGTATTTTCATTATACTAGTCAAGAGTGCGTTGGGTAAGAGTAAATACCCAATGATGGTCATTTTACAGGTTGCTTCTTTAAACACCCCTTATAGACCAGCTTTGTGAATGAGGCCTACTAACAGTAAGACTGGTCTTTTTTTTCTTACATATATATATATATATATATATATATATATATATATATATATATATATATATAATTAAACTTTTAATCTTATATAGTATAAGGATATAATTTAAACCTTTTTAAAATACTAAGTGATTTCATCATTTAATAAATTTCAAACTATTTAAAACACTAGGGTTTAACCATTTAAATTTCCAAAAATTAAAACTTTTAATTTCAAATTCAAACTATAAAACCAAAGGGTGTATTTTAAAACTTTTCAAAATTACTAGGTTAAATCTTTGAATCAAAATAATCTTATATTATCCAAATTTAACCAAATCCTTTAATTTTGATAAAGATATCATGTTACCAATCAGAAAAATCGATTTTAGGCAATAAAAACGAGTTATGGTAATTATCCTATTCAAAATAGAATACGAAAATCGAAATTTTATGGGACAGACGAGTCACCTCGTCGAGTTGGGCACTAAACTCGTCGAGTTCACCCAACTCATCGAGTTCATCATGGACTCGTCGAGTTCTTATGTTAGACGGCTAAAAACGATTTTCAATCACTTTGGACGGTTTACTCTTGCAAATTCAATGAAAAATATCATAGGCTTTGCTACCACTAATGAGTTTTGAATCATGTATAAAACTAGGGATATAAGATTACCTTACTTGTTATGTAGTAATAACAAGAACCACCTTGAATCTTGAAATCTTAGTGCCCCAAGTGTTGCACCTTTAGTGGAGTCACAAACACTCAAAACAACAAGGATGAGAAGGAGAGATAAGAAATTGGCTAGGGTTTCAATCCAGAATGCATCAACCGATTTTCTCATGTATTGGGGAGTTTATATAGCTATGGGCTGCTAGGGTTTTTAGGTGGAAACCCTAATTTCGTTGCTTATGCCTTAACCAGTCCATGGACCTCCATAATAGAAGCCTTGGACGAATTCTATACGGTTTCCTATAGATTTCGTCCAGTCCTCGCATAGAAGTCCATTAGCCTAACTTTGTAACTATCAATGATTTGCAAAATAGTCCATCCAATATTAATCAGTTCCCTTTAATCCCAAAATTAATATCAAATTAATTTATGATTAATTACTAATTAATAATATGATTTCTAAATAATATATTAATAAAATCATTTTGAGTACCAATTTATTATTCATATAATAAATCATATCCTCTCTCTCCACTAGTCATCCTATCAAGTTGCATGAGTGAAGGCAACCCAAAAGGACCATGCTACAAATCAAATCAAGTACATACCAAATATAGTTATGGGCTTAGACACCTAATCCAACATAGGATTGGTCATTGTTTGCTGTATAGGTGATCTATACAACTGGTTATCAGATATGTGATTAGTATTATTATCTTCTAGATTGCAAGGTGAGTTTCTTACTATACTCGTGGGTTGAAGGTACCAATGGCGGCCCATTAGATTGTGTTATGTATCATTGTGTATAAGATGTGGCTATGTTACAGTGATCTGTTAGATTGGTATATATGTATCAGATGTTGCTATGTTATAGTGATTTGTTAGATTGCTATGTGATGGCTAGAGCTTAAAGATCTAGGGCCTTCATAACCTTTGCAAGCTTCTGAAGGTATAAAGCTCTTACCTTTATGGTTCCATGGCTTAAGATTTAGACTAGCTTTGAGATTTGCATGCTTTGGTCCTATGGTTTGGTTCTTGTGAGTAAAAGCTACTCCAGAGCTCAAGTTTGTCACTTTATGTTGTTTTTAGGGATCTTGTGTCATAAAAATGAAGTCTTTATTGCTATTTCTCACTCATGCAAGAGTTTGAGGTTATTAAAGAGTGTTATGGACTTAGGGTTTGGTTTTGGGCTATATTAAGCCATGCAAAAGCTTAAAGCTACTGAATTTATCAGTTAAGACCTTCCAAAGATTAAGATCTATGAGTTGGATTTTTAGTCTTTTTGTATTAAGAGCTTAAAAGGTGGTTCTGGGTAACAAAGGATTATGCAGAGCGTAACCTCTGGGTACGCATGGCATAACGGGTTTAGCCCTGAACCCTTTTTTGTTGAAGCCCAGTACGTCGGGCGTAAGGAAGGAGTATGCATGGCGTACTCCTAAAAGTGTTTTTGGGCCAATTTTTAGGTCTTGGGCCATATTTGGGTGGGTCTAGCGTGGAAAGGGTAAGATGAACTTTTACCCTAGTGAGAGAGAATATGAAATGGACTTTTGATTTTGGGTTATTACCCTAATTATTAATTGGGGTTGGTTTTGTTTATGTCCAGTGTGAGGAACCTTTATAGCAGCAACTCGAGTGTATGAGTTATTTATCATCGGATTGAGGCGAGTCTTCTTAGAATATTTGCGGGTCGAAGACACCAATGTTGGCCCATTGATTTATGTTTATAGGATGCTAGTTGTATGTGCGATCTTGCATGTATTGTATGTGTTTGTATGTATACCAAGCAGTACCTGATGCCAGGCAGGGCCTGATGAATGTCATATCAAAAATAAGGGAAAACGACTTATTAAGGTGGTTCTCGACTATATGATAGGAAACAACTAGATTGTTCTTGTGGAGGTTGTGGTGGTTTTAGGTGAAGTTTGTGTTGTGTTTTCAATGAAACATGTGGCTAAATAAGGATGGTTCGAGTTTTCTGTGAAGGTGGTGATCAATAGTGGGTGTTTTGATGTAATACATGGTGTTTGAAGGGTGGCTTCAGTGGTGAGTTTGACGGAAATAGGTGATGACAGGTGGTGGATTTCTTATCTGGAGCATGTGGTATCATGTTCTGATGGTTAGTGTTTCATGGTGATTTTGGTGGTGTGGGTTGTTTGGCTGAGATGATGATGGGGGTGTGAAGGTGACAATGGATGGTGTTTGGAGAGGGTGGTGAATGTGGTTTGTGGTGTTTTTGAGGTCCGGTGTTTGAGGTGTAAGTCTGATTTTGTGGTATGTAATGCTGGTAGGTGGTGGTGGAAGATGTGGCTATGGAAGGAAAATGTGGTATGATGGTAGGTGCTGGTTGTGGTATGATGGTAGGTGTTGGTTGTGAAGAAGATGGTGTGATGTGGGTGTTCTTGGTTTGATGGCAAACAATGAAGTTTATATTTCATTTGTTTATTGTTTATAATGTAACAAAGTATTGGTAGCACTCTAGGTAGCTTCGGATCATAAACCTACAAGAGTCGGTTATCATTGGGTTCTATTTAAATAAAACATTTAATTTGTTGGTGTTTTTTTTTAATAAAAATTAAAAAACCTTTTGTAGATGGTATTTTTTGAACATATTAAATTTGAATTGTATTTTTTGAATGTTTTTAAATCTTTTTCCAAAAATAAATATAATAAAATATTTGAAAATTAGAAAAGGCTTGCGCAACTACCAGCAAAAATGGCACGTCAATATACAAGTTCTGAGAAAGACGATTTGATTGCTATATTGACCCTTCTCTCTCATTGGGGGTGGCGGATTCGTTTAACGGCGTTTCTCCCTCCTTCCAATGGCGAATAACAATTTGCAACACTCAGGTTTACCCTACATCCTTCCTGATCTAATTGTTTTTGCAGTTAATCATTGCTTAAGATTGAACGATTAAAGGTCCAACTGATGATTTGTTTAGGGTTTGCATGTAATCGTTCCAGATTATCTGAATTGGAATTTGACGATTCGTAGTTGTTTTTAGCGTTTTGTCATTGATGTTATGAGATCTTAAGAGTTTTAACAGGATTCACATCATTTTGATTGTTAATTGCTGTTAAATCGATTCGTTAAGGAAACAACAGGGTTTTAACTTTTAATTGTTCATTCAGAATAGAATTTGGCAATTTGGCGTTGTTTTTACTTTTCAACATTTTGTGAGTGATAGCATGAGATTTTTTCAAGCGATATAAGAGAATTCACATCTTCTGATTGATTCTTGGTTGCGACTCGCGATTATAAACTTATCAACGTAAATCAAATACATGTCTAGACTTTAGAGTTTCGATCTTTGTCGTATTTTCAGGTAGTATTCCACCTCCAAAGCCATGGGAAGGAGTCGGATCATCATCTGGACCCGCTCCTTTTAAACCCTCATATCCTGGTAGCACAAGTGATGTAGTCGAAGCTTCTGGAACAGCAAAGCCAGGGGAAATTGTCCCCACAAAAGATGCGTCCACAACTAACCCAAATTCATTTGGAAGACCATGGATACATCAAAATACAAATGGAGGTATTTCACTATATCTAATTCCATATACTCGAAACCCAACCATGTTCTTGTTATGAATTGAATATTCTTATCTTTGTTTGTTTTGTGTGTAAGGTGCAGGTTATGGTTTATATGGAAACAACACATATGGAGGAAGTTATGGTTCTTATGGTGGAATCGGATCCTATAACACCGGTTTATATGGAGGCAACACTTATGGAGGAGGGTATGGTGGTATTTACGGTGGTGGTGGCGGCATGTATGGTGGTGGAGGAATGTACAGCACTAGTTTTGGAGGTCCAATGGGTGGCGGTTATGGTATGGGAATGGGTGGTCCGGGTGGTCCGTATGGTGGTGGTCAAGATCCAAATAATCCATTTGGCGCTCCTTCATCTCCTCCTGGATTTTGGATTTCTTTGATGCGTGTGGTAAGTCAAGCTTGGTCAATTTGAATATGACAAAATGACCATTTTACCCTTATGTTATTATACAATTTACAGATGCATGGAGTTGTTACTTTTTTTGGCCGGATAGCAATGCTGATTGACCAAAACACTCAGGCGTTTCACATGTTCATGTCGGCTCTTCTTCAGGTACTTTTTTTTTTTTTTTTTTTAATACCTTAAAATAAAATGGACATGTTTGTCTATTTGTATTTGCAGTTGTTTGATAGATCAGGATTGTTATATGGGGAGTTGGCAAGATTTGTGTTTAGACTATTGGGTGTTAAAACAAAGCCTAACAAGATCCAACCCACTGGACCCAGTGGACCCCATGGTCCACAAAATTACATTGACGCACCCAAGGGTGCACCTGTTGCTGCATGGGATGGCCTTTGGGGAAATAATGCACATAATTGAATGAACCCTTTGAAGCAATTGGGAAATCTGGATAGATTTTTTTTTTTTTTCGTCTTATTTTTGCAGCCTTATTTGGTACTGTGTACATGATCTTTTTTCTAGTTTTTAGTAATTTTTTAGATCAAGTATCTTTGGATGTAATGATAATTGTTCAATGCTTGGTTATAGCATAAGTATATTCCGATAACAAGACAATAAACAAAGTATAATGCTATTATTTTCTAAAATATCTATGAAAATATAGAATGGAGTACTTTTATAAAAATGGAAAACTTTAATATAATAAGATGTTTTTAATAAGGAGGTCTTGGGTAACTAACTCGTCATTCAAAAAAAAAAAAAAATGATATAAAACTTTTATGTTGTCACATTTTGTTACTTTTTTTAAATTCAATTTTTGTCTATGATATTACTTATTTTTTCCGTCCAAATTTGGAAACATGATTGAGCAAGTTTGGTTAAATTGAAAAATAGACGTTGGATACTTCCGGATCTGATATACGTTGTATCTTAGTTACTAGGTGTGAGACCTGTGTAATATACGAGTTTTTTTTTGAAAAAAATTAATATATTTGTTAAACATTACATGTTTTTTAGTATTAATTTTATATAAAGATAAAAATATATAAAGAATAAATTAACTATTTCTAAATATAAGGAAATAAAATAAAAACGTACGTATTTATAAAATGATGATGACCATAATGTTATAAATATTAAACATTAATTCAATAAAAATTGCGAAATATATAAAAACAAAATGATGAATAAGTAGGTAAGATAATGTATAATAATAAAAACAGACATTGAAATATTGAGATTTATTTTTATGAATTACAAATTTCCAAAGACTTCTTTGAATACAGCATTAGATATCTTATTGGTAAGTCTACCATCTTTATCTAAAATTAATATTTTTAATCTATCTTTACTCTTCACTCTCGACAATGCAACATACAAGTGCCCATGAGTGAATACTGGTTGTCTCAAAAACAACCCCACCTTCGATAGTGACTGTCATTGACTTTTATTTATTATCATCGCAAAACATACATCCAGCGGGAATTGTCGTCTTTGAAATATGAAATGAATCTTTTTATCTGAAGGCGTCAAAGACATTCTTGGAATAAACGTATGGTTTCCGATATTACTTCTAGATATTATCTCAGCTTGTATAACACGTTTGCCCGATGCAATAACCCGTTTCCTTGTTCCATTGCACAATCCAGATTTTTGATCAATATTTATTAGTAACATAACCGGAACACCGATTTTTAATACCAACTTATGAATTGGCATACCTGAAGGTCTAAGACCATTTAAAACATCAGGGGAGTATAAAGTTTCATCAATGTTATCATGAACAAAATCTGCATGTGAAATACTATCTGAACTTAATACTCCTGTTGGGCTCCTGAAAATAATTTTAACAAACATTTAAACTGTAAAAAAAAAGTAAAAAAAAAAAAAAAAAAAAAAACAAAAGAAGACTATTTCTGGGCCAACTATGCAATAAAAAAGGTAAAATTATTTGGGTAATAGAAGAGCTGGTGTTCAACACCCTTGATGGGCCAGTGTTATGTTAATGAACAGATATTCCAGTCTTATGTTAATGACCATATATGGATTAAAATGTCCATAATCTGTTTCCAACAGTTTATGGACATTTATGCCCTTGGTTCCATTTTTTCATAGATTTTATACAAATTTATCTCCAAAAAGGTCATATCTCCTAGATCCACAAATGTTATTTTCAAAAGAATTGGTTTTGCCATCCAGAAAGGGCTGGCGTCGCAGCTTGTTGCCCGTTTGTCTTCAATCGATATGTATTGAACTTTGAAATTAAAAATATTTTATAGATTAAAAAAAAGGTCTTAAATGGAAATAAACATGAAATCAATACCCTTTTAGCTATTTTCATTGCCCTATGATACATAATATAATTATATTTAATATTTAAATCATGTTATATACAAGTGTTAAAAAAAAATTCTGAATGAGAGAGTCTGGAATATGATCAGCAAGGATGGAGATATTGTCACAAGTTTATGTACAGGGCAATTTTGGAAAATATGTACAACAAATAATAATGTTAGGCCATTGAATAAAAATAAAAAAGTGTTAATAATAGATGGTTAATTTTTTTCTGTTGAAATACAGATATGGATTAAAATGTAGAAATAACAACATTTTTTTTTTCATAGTAATGTGAACAGATATTCCAGAGAACACCTCAACAACCTGTCTTATGTTCCATTTTATTCGGTTTATATCAAACATTTAAACTATAAGAAAAAGTAAAAAAAAAAAAAAAAAAGCAAAATGGAACTGAGGGAACTGAGTATTCATTTTCATTTTCGTTAAACAATATTAACCTGTTAAAATAAAAACCATAAGTGAAGTTGTTATTGTGTATCTGGTCAACATAAAAGTATATGTCTTCACTGTCATATGTTTTATTTTTTTATTTTCTAAACTCATCCTTCAAATCTCGAATAACTTATTTAGATCGAGATCCCAATATAAAATAAAAGAAATTTGAGATTCTCTGGCAAGTCATTTGAAGGACACAATTTAAACTAATGTTTGATTGTTTTCTACATTTCACATAAAGAAGTCTTAGTTATTTGTAATGGCAGAGCCAAATGGTTTTATTTTACTTCAGAGAGCTCAAAAATAAATGTGCTCGTTTTAGGATAATATACCAAATTGTCCAACCAGATAATTTGCATATTGATTCTTATTATTATAATGAGAAAAAAAACACAAAGTCTATGTATTAATGGAAATGTTTAATGGTTTGTATGGAGTAGTGAAAGGTGGGTATTGCATTCAACATAAAAGTATATAGAGGGTATAATTGGAAATGCAGATGATTTTCGGTTTGTATGCTTAATAGGGTTGAAGGTGAATTTTATTTCATATGCCACTTTTGGTGCAGAATGGAACTGAGTATTCATTTTCATTTTGGTTAAATATTTGTATTGCTGTCTTACATAACTTCCTACTGAAGAAATAGTCTTAATAACATATAATACTAAATAAACAAAAGGGCTTTTAGAGAATTAACATGCAAACAAACAAATGCTCTACCAACTTGTAAGTCATGTATTAGAAAATCAGTAAAGTGGTTTTCCATTTTCCTACTGAAAGAATTACTAACAATAATACTAATAACCAATTGCAGCAGTAAACTAATTGTATCGATCACAGTTGCAGCAGGGTGCGTGACATGAAAAACAATATTATTTGAGACATTTAATCGAACAGCTTATATGCAGTGAAACATGAGTAAATATTTAGTATATAAATCTCTACAATTCGACCTTATCATGGAAAGGAGAAGAGGAAAACATGAAATCTTCAAATAAAAAAGAATCAAATCATTTTCCAGAGAACACTAATTATACCGATCATTACATATGCTAACCTGATGAAGATATTGTCGATAATGGACTTTGATGATGAACGTGGTGATACTGTAAATCTTCAATCTCTCAATAAAAGGCGACGTATGAATGAGATTGTAACTGTATACATTTTTCAAAATTGAATTTGGAAAGGACATGAAGAATAGAATGAATTGAAATTTGATAAATTTCTACAAATAAGAATCAATTTGGGTGGTGATTTCCGAGAATTGTGTATGTAATTTAGGAAGAGACATTTGGATTTAATGTGTTTTTTGACAAAAACCGGGAGGGATATTCAAGTTTCCTTTTTATTTGTATAAGGAGATGTAGTAATCGTATACGTTATTTAGTAATAGTAATTTATGACATTTTTTAATTTGATAGAATACCAAAAAATCCACAATTTGCCGAGTGGAATTAAATTTAATTGAAAATTTATCAAAATGCCATGTGTCGTATTGAATGAGAAGGTGACACACGACCAGAAAATCTTTATTTATTAAGGGAGATTTTCTCTTAAGAAACTTCTTTCTAAATTGCTTCTAAGTTACAAAATTCACAAGAGTCCTTCAAGCATTTCAAGATTGAAAGTCACACTATATTTTAATCAATCTTTATCATTTACTTGCTACAATTTACATATTGGTTTGGAGTAAGACCGGTCAAGATCATTTATTGCAAGTGTTTGAGTGATCCATATTATCTACTTAAGTGATATATATATATATATATATATATATATATATATATATATATATATATATATATATATATATATATATATATATATAGGCTTAGGTTATTTTGTTTTTACTAACTATTGTGTGTCAGAATGCACAGATCTGGACCACCGGATGAATAGAATCAATGATCATGATCTGAGGGTCTATAATATTACAATAGGATAGCATGTACCATATAATCACACAAATTTCAACAAAAGGGTATTTTGGTCAATTAACCTGTTTTAATAAAGGAAATTTTCGGATTTTAAGGGATAATTAACACTCCTCATTTTAAAAATCGGAATATTTTAAATTAATTCTAAACATAATTTGTAAACATAACCGATTTTATTCCGCCAGAATGAATTTTTGTTTGAATGATGTTCTTTAAGAGTTTTATTCTATTAGAATATTAATGAAGAGTAGCAGAATTTTTGAACTCCTAGTTGAAGAATAACAACATTTTAATATTTTTATATACATTCGAACTTAAATATTCATACATATTCTTACATACTAATAGCCTTATACATTTTAAATATTTATACATATTCTAAAAGAATATCATAAAAAATCAGCATTCTTGAATATACAGGTAATGAATAAAATACAAGTTTAACTCTTAAAAAATAAAAACATGCTTAAACTGTGAGTGTCATCAATCTTTGGCTCATTCTTTAAGTCATTCTTATCAGGTCTTCAAGCCATTCTTCCGACCATTCTTATCACAAATGCAACAAAAACTAATTCATACATATTCTGGCAGAATAGATTCTGTTAGAATATACTCTCGTTCTCTATGTTTTTTTTTCCACATCAATGACAGCCTCTTCAAGACCTAAATCCACAAAGAAAACAATAATTAACTTTCAAATATTAAAAAATCCAGTGCATTCTAAGAGAATAAAAACAATAAATTCTGATAAAATGTAATAGACATTAAAGAATTATAATTTATTCTAATAGAATGTAATCCTCAAATCAATTGATCAAGAATGTGATATATATTCAAATAAAATATAACTATAATTTCTACAAACCAACATTAACAATCATCCCTAAACTTACAATGTATATTATTCTGAAAGAATGTAATGTTTTATTATTTAGGATGTTATTCCATAAGAATCAAGACCAATAACAAGAATATACACCAATTTTATTCTAACAGAATTGGTTACGGTAATTCACTGCTTAAGTTGATAAGGAATTCAAGATTCTATTCTGACAAAATTAGAATTTGATATTCCATTCTAGCAGAATGATCGACATCAAGATGCTTAAAAAAACCTAGATTTCAACTATGCATTTTATCGAACACGTGGTGTGCATCTTTAGTTTCTTCTAAAAAAATTAGTGAGAGTCTTACTAATTCAGTTTCTTGGTGATTGGGAACTTCTTCAGCCATACCCGAGCTATATTCGACTTGATGACAAGAATTCAAACAAAATTCTAGCCCCCAGGTAACGATTCCCCAAATAAGGCTTCGATATTCAAAACTACATAAACAACAACTGTAAGATCCTTTGAAAACTTTTTCGAACATGAACATAAGAAAAAAAAATTGATTGATCGATTAATAAATATTCAAATGCAAGCCATTCCAAAAAAGTCAAAGAACACTAACATCATATAATAAAAACGTCAACACAACTTCTTTGATTATTTTGATTTGCTAATTAAAAAGTTCATTGTTTTGTTTTAACATCCATGATAAAAATAAACCCTCGTTACCAAATTGTCAATTTCGAATAATAAAAAATACAATCTAATCATCTTGTATTACCCAGGTTCAAACGAATCCACAAAAAGAAAATTTCAATTTCTATGATTTACAATTTCAATCTAAAACTTGTAATTCAAAATTTAAGTGATAAAGGTCAAAGGTAATAAAATCGATTTGTTGAACTGATAATATTTGAGAAATATAATTAGATACCTATGACTGGTGAGTATAAATCATTGTATTCTAGGATCGGTCCATGGATTTGGAACGAGAGAGATGAAGATAACGGTTGTGAAATAAGATCGAATAAAGCCCGAATCTTGTTGAAGGTCCTTGTAGGCGGTGGTGCAGATAGGTACATAGAAGTAGGAGGGTGTGAGACGAGAGGATACGTCAATTGTAGAAGAAGAAGCAGAATCGGCGATGGTGATTGTGATGATGCCGATGATGAATGTGTTCGGCCCCAAACATAACTAGGTCAAATATATTAACTTTATTTCCTTAATTAAATGATTTCAATTAAATGATTTCCTTAATTAAAAGTACCAAAAGTCCAAAATACCCTTTAATGATTTATTTAATTCTTTATTATTTCTTGAATTCTCATTGGTGCATTTAGGCATACAATAGTTGCTAAAACATTTGAACTTAACTCTCTCTCTCTCTCTCTCTCTATATATATATATATATATATATATATATATACACACACACACACACACACACCTTAAAAAGCATTTACCAGATTTTGTTGAATTTTAAGAGGTATAACTCTTAATGCATTATATACAACAACTATGCATTGAAAATCAGATTTGTTAACCATAGAAAAAGTCGAACAAAATAATACAACTCCTCATATCTCTCGGCATCCCCAAATTTTAGATGGTTCAAAGCAAAAGAACCGTAAGCACGGAAAGAATAAAGGATATTTGTTACTTCACCGCTTCATATCTATCATAACTAATCTTATATATAAAACCCAACATCAACTCTCTGATAAGGATGTTAACAGGGGCAAACGGGACCGGGATTGCATCCCCCGCCCCCGCCCCTAAAATTTTCCCGTTCCCCCGCCCCCGCCCCCACCCCGATCCCGAAATCTCCATCCTTTCCACCCCCGCCCTCGCCCCTGAATTCCCCTTCTGACCCCCGCCCCCACCCCGATTGATTTTGGGCTAAAATAAGTTCTTGTTTGGGCTAAAAGAAACTATTTATTGGGTAACAAATAGATATTTATAAAATAATGTTACATGTTACAAACAACTTAAAAACATGTTTTTTGTTGAATTTTTGTACGTAAAAATCATTTTATTGTTTATTATATTTATATAATTAATATATGTTAATTTATATAATTTATTAACGGGACCCCTACGGGGGTTTCAGGACGGGACTACCAACCCCCGTCCCCGCCCCCGAAATTAAAACAGGGGTTAACCTTGCCCCCATATCCGATTTTTTTCAACAAATCCCCCATACGAGACGGGGCCCCCATGGGATCGGGGACCCATAAGACTTTTTGACATCCCTACTCTCTGAACACCTAGACACAAACGATCTAATACGTTGCTCCTCACGCTTTTCATCTCCTTCATCAATTAACATAACCACTAATACTCTCTTCAAAAGCATACAAACTTCACCACCACTGACCTCCCGAAACCCTAGCCGCCAACCACCAAACACACCGTCTCTATGTCTCACTGTTTGGCTCCCTATCAAACTGAAGCCGCCTTCTTCTTTTCCCCAACCCAGTTCGGCAAATCACTTTCCAAGTCATAACAAAAGTTCGAATAGATCCCAATTTTAGCAGAGATCAATCAATAATCACTGGATTTCCTACGATTTACGTCCTTCTTCTTCCTCTTTTGATCTTCCACCTAAAATGTTTTTATCGATTCGGTAATTATTTTCTATGATTTCTACTATTGACTATTTATGTGTTTGATTTTTGAATCCAAGAAATATGCGGTTTGAATTATGAATTCTTTGATTTCCAGTTGAGAAAGATAGATGTGGATATAACACATCCGCCCTCTCAACCAAGAATCGACTTCTATCTACTGTTATGTTTAAAACAATCATGTTATTAGGTGTGATTAAAAGGTTATTTTCATGATTTCTTGATGACTCGAGTTTGCTATTAACTATAATTTACTATTACTAGCAAATTTGCTCCTATTTCTTTTGTAGTTTTCATCCTCTTTAATAAATGAAAGTTTTTTTTTGCCACATGTGATCTTCTCCTTCATTTTGACACTTGTCATTTTGTGAGAATTTTATAAATTTTATTTTCAACTTGTCATTTTTTAGGGATTTTCATTTTCGTAAAATAAAATTCCATAAAATTATAATGGGTTCTATAAAGAAATAAAATCATCCTATTAATTTGATAATAAAATCTCATAAATACTTCATACAATTTAGTTTCTTTTGCAAATTTTCAGAATATTACATTATGTTATGTAAAGTATTACATTATAAAATATTTCATATTTATATATTGATATTAAAATTTTAATTTTAATAAACCCGTATACTATACGGGTTTCACACCTAGTTAAATATGAGTTGGTTGTTTCTTGGTGTTATATTAATGGTATGGTGTCTCCGGTCGTTTATTTCTATTGATAAACTTTGTTATTTTGTGATTGATTTTTTTTATCTCATTAATTTTTAAAAATTGTAAATGTCTCCAAACATACAAAAGAATCCTTCAAAGTAAGTAATTCTTATGATTAATACTATACATACATTTTGTAAATCATTTTCTTATCTTGACCCAACTTTGCTGTCAAACACATATTCAATCTTCCGTTCCAAGAAACTAGACAAGGTGGAAGGCTTAAGGAAAATAGAATAGATGGTGTATTTGTTTATAGAAAAAGAGTAGTTTCATCGGATGCAGATTAGAGACATGAATCTGCTAGAACAAGAATCGGTACATATAACTCTTTTACTCTGAATTTTTTTCCCATATAATTAGCTGTTTATCATTTGACATTCGGTTTTGTTTATTTTTTCCTTTTTTTTTTTTTTCCCGATATATTCATGAAAATATAGACAAAATGTAGATTAGGGCATTATCGGGGCACAAAATTGCTTTATTTCTCACTACAGGTTCGTGGTACAACATGTTTCAATGGAAAACATGGTCTTTTGTCTATCTCAATTTCATTCCTACTTCACCCCTAATGTGAGTTTAGTTTGGTTTTTTTATTTTTATTTTATAGTTTCAATGGAAACAACAGATGGTTAAGAAACAAAAATATTTACGAATTGAAAAGCAAAACAGAGGAATGGAATGAAGGGGAAAATGTATATTTTTAGATTTTCGAGCAAAAAGAATCTGTAATTCTCTACGTATTTTTTAAATTGATTCATTAGCTGAGATTTGTTTTTATTTATTTGAGTTTTAGGTTTGATGTTTTTTTGTTTAAATGAATAGAAAAACGACCAAATTAAGAACAAGTGAAAGAGATGAATGCTATGTTACATAGCTAAATGATTGTGTAGATCACAGTCCATAGAACCTCCTTTTCCTTGCAAACATGCTTTTGATCTAATAATTCCAAGGGTATTTTGAGATCAAGTTTCTACAACTTAGATATGTTTATTGGTAACAGATTGCTCTTTTTCCACCAAAAAAAACTCACAATGGAAAGAATAGTAACTAACTTTCAATCCTTAACCAGACTAGAAATCAACACCAACAACATCAACTAACATTGAATCTTATAAAAGATAGTTTATTATGTATTGTACTTACTACTCTCCTATATCTAGAAGATAGTTAATATGTGTGTATGTTACTGCATTTGTGTGACGATGTTGTATGGGAGGGGTATATTTAATGTTAAAGTTCAGTATTTGTTTAAACTGGAAATTTAATGAAAGAAATTCTAATTGGTTATGTCTTCAACTGAAATCTTCTTATCCGATTTTAAATATAGAATATACCCAACTGCTAAAGATTAATTTTTTGTTTTATTAATTCTAGACTAGAATTAAAGTTAATTGCAACTAACTTTTGTAAATGACTTGGTATCGTTGGTCAAATTTTTTGCATAAGACATTTTTTTCTCAATGTTGTGTACATTGACATATTTGAATGACAAATGACTAAAATACCCTTTTGAGGGGCATGCATGGAAACCCGACTTTATTAAAGTCATGTATCTACTTTAGCCTTATTTGAAAATGAGTAAAACTTATCATTTAAACCCTTAAAATCGATGTTTTGTTAACATGTATATTCTTGAATGATAGAAATATGATATTTATTAAAAAAACATAAATTCGTTATCTATAAAATAATAAATGCAAGTGGTATTTTTGGTTTTTTAATTTTTTTTTTTTTTTTTAACTTTATGATACCTAATTATTAAAAACTATTAACTATGTATCCTATTTAGTTATGGAGGTGTATATTATAATGTATATACATTAGATGACATTTGATAAACAAAACATGAAATGCGAACACCCCCTTGGCTTCTTTTTTTGTTGGCCAATGTAATAAAAAAAAATGTCAAATTAAGAAAAACAATAAAATGCACACTAATTTCTACAGGGAATGGTTATCAACATAACTTATCAAAATAACTTGCACACTAAAATTTTATTTATTTATTTATTACCAGGGTTACAATAATTCTTTGCCGCAAAACCTTCTAATAACAGTGCATATCTATTGTGTGTTCCTAGAAATATAATAAATTCCCGAATGAATTGTTATCGAAACAAACTATTCGTCACCTGCCGCTTAGCGCGGGTAAACAACTAGTATATATATATATATATATATATATATATATATATATATATATATATATATATATATATATATATATATATATATATATATATATATATCCCTATTCTGACAACTATTGTGTACTTGTAAGGACCAATGAGTATTCAGGAAATAATTAAATCATTAATAAATAATAGAAGGGTATAAGAGTAATCTACACTACAATTTATTATGGTAAAAGAAAACAAAATCAATTAATATCCCATTAACTCAGGTTATCAGTTTCATAAACCTATAACACCACCACCGATTCTGTAACACCCCGAATTCAGGTGTGTCTCTTAAACCCTTCTTCTTTTCCCAAGTTGTCAAGTTAAGCCCTTAAATGAATTGTTAGGCTTGTGAGTACGCTGGGCGTACTGAAAAAGTACGTTGTGCGTACTCGCGCGCTTAATTTGGACACGGACTCGCCCGGGTACGCGTACGGGTTACTCAAGGCGTAGTGAGCCCAGGTGTAAACCCTAATTTGGGGCTTGTGCACTATAAAAGGAACATTATGGTCTTGACCTCAGCCCCCATTTCAGTGAATGAAACCCTAATAGAGAGTCCTCCTTCGTTTCTAGCTAGGGTTTCAAAGTGTTATTTCAAGGTGGTGGAAGAGAAGGAGAGGCTATTTTGGAGGCTAGGAGTTGTGGACAAGAGTAGATCCGAGCTTTTCAGAGGTTGAAGCTTCTTCATGAGGTAAAAAGCTCAAATCTTGACTTGTCTTTTGTCTGGTGTGCTTCTTGGACCAATGTCTAGGGTTTTGGTCCCAAGATGGAGACTTTATGAGCAAATGGTCTCCATTGGCCTAGATCTACCATATTTCAGGACAAAATGAGTTGTATATCCATAAAAATGCAATCTTGGACGTGGATATTGAGCCATGCATGTGATCTAGACCTTTTGAGGAGGAAGGAAAAGTGTTAGAGGGTGTAAGGACCTTTACAGCCATGCAAAGGCTTAAAGGTTCCGACTTTATGGTATAAGAGGTCTAGAAAGAGTCAGATCTGGGAGATGTACGATTGTCTTAATCGTTTAAGACCAAAAACCAAGGAAAGGATGAACTGAGACTTACATGGGCGTAACTCTCAGTACGCGCAGCGTAAGGGGTTGAGACCCCGTTTGTGACTCGCCGGCGTACGCCCCGCGTATAGAGAGGGTACGCGTCGCGTACTGCCTTCTGTTGACTTCCGTTGACTTTTAGGGTTTTGGTCAACCTTGGACTTTTAGAGTCAGGGAGGGGTAAAATGGTCTTTTACCCTTCTGTGGAATTGTAGAGTCGATTTAATCTAGCCTTTGAGAGCCATTATTTATTTGAGAGTGTTGTTATGTGTTTAGGCGGGGGCTAGATCAGTGTGTTCGAGTGCGAGATTATTCGAGATCTGCGAGGTGAGTCTTCTCACTATACGTTACTTAGAGTGGTATATTTGTGTAAGCCAGAGGGTCTTGTTGTGTATGTATGTTATTATGTGCAATTTGATATATGTATGCTATATGATTGTATAGACCGGACCGGCGGGTCCAACGATATAGACCGGACCGAAGGGTCCAACGATACAGAACGGGCCGGAGGGCCCAACGAGCTATGACCGGACCAGAGGGTCCAACGACCTACGGGACTCGAGGGTCCCGCTGAGACACATCGACTGGAGGGTTGTAATGTAGCCTTGAGTGGCGTATGTGTTGTATGTGGTATTTTGGGGAACTCACTAAGCCTTGTGCTTACAGTGTTTGTATGATGTGTTTCAGGTGCCAGTGAGGATCGCGGGAAGGCGCCGGCATGACCAGTACACACTATCGGAGTTTCATATGTTTGATATTGGGATGTGATTTTATGGAATTGTCATGTGAAACATTGAGAATAGGAATCTTTTATGAATGAAATTTCATAATTAAAAGTGAAAAATTGTTTTGAATTTTACATTGTTACAGATTCCCCCTCTTTCTCTAAAAATCATCGTCTAGAACCACCATCATCTCGTTCCCTCTTTACAGACCTGAAAACCCTTATCCTCTCCTTATTTCGACACCACCAGAGCAGTATCATCACCCCACACCAATGTAGAACCACCAACTTTATGGATCGGAGAACAGGGGTTTTTAACAGTGCTTGGCCACCAAACAATTTCCCTTAGGTGCGAAATTTCTAGGGTTCGAAAAACCCTATGATAGAAGGTGGTTTTAGAATCGTTTTCCTTTTATTCATATAGCATTGACATTGTTGTTGGTTGTCGTATTTTTCTCCAGTATCATTTCTTTTCCACTTGTTGCTGTCCAGAAGATGAGAACTTTTGTGAGTTTTTTCATTGTTTAAATTTTCTCCAACTTCATCTGTATCTATGTGCAAGTTCCAAATATATTTACAATTCTTTGGATGAAATTGGATTAAATAGTTTGTCTAATAATCAATGAGTTAAATTATTGTTGTGTTTGTTCTTTTTGGGTTCAAATGTTTTTAGAGTGAATAATCAACAGTTTTGTATTTCAATCTTGTTTTCTCTATTTTTTTATTATTGTTTTTACTTTATTATCAGTTACCAAAATCTCATTGTATATGTTCTAGGAACCAAAATCTCATTGCCTTTGCATTGTCTATTTCTTCATTGGACCTTTATTAACCCTAATTTCTTAATTTGTTCTTAATATTTGATTGTTCTAAATTTATCTTTGATGAAAAGATTTAAGCTAGCATTCTGTCAAAATTTGCATGAAAAGAGTTAAGTAAGCGAATTTTTTTTTCATATAAGAATGCAAACACCTGTTTATTCTATTCTATAGCCTCCTTGACCCCTAACAGTGTCTTTGTCCCTTGAGAGAAACCCTAGAGTTATTTATGAGCTAGAGAGGAAAGCGGCTTGTTGGAGGTCATTTCTTGAGAAGAAGATCAAGGGAGTTGCAATGATCTCAGAGGAGAGTTGGTGGATCAGTCTCATCTTCATTTCAAGCTCCAGATTTGGTAGAACTCTTGGCTCCCTTGTGTTTGAGTAGATTTCCTTGGTTGTAAAGTTGGGCTTGTATCTAAAATAATTATATGTATATTTATCATGTTTCAATACATAGAATCCAAACATTTATGATTAAATCGTTTAATAAGGAAATATTATCTTTAAATCTTTTCAAATTCATGTACCCTTATCAATTTCAAATCCGGTCTTTAATTATATCTTATTAATTATGGATGTAAATCATATATTTTTTATAACTATTTTAACTTAATATAATATCAGGACTCGTGTTTTCCAATTATACCATTTTCCATATTTTGTTATGATATATAGATATATATATCTTATAAAATCATTATTTATCATTCTATATATCCTTATTAACCCTATATAATATTGCGTATCATACAAATCACGAAAAAAAATTGTTTCTTCAACCTCTCAATCACGAAAAAAAAATTGTTTCTTCAACCTCTCTTTACACTCGTTGCTGCTTACTTCCATCATCCATCATCCATAACAGGTTTCATTATCCTCTGCAATGTTTGTTTTTGTTGTTATATTATGAAGCATGTATGGAATGGTGTTTTGAATATGTTTATCATGTACGCAAACTGCTTTATTTTTTCCTTTCTTTTGTGTTAAAATATTTAATAATTCTAACTCTTCTTAATTCACATTTTTTCATCGAACTTCCTTTGTTGAATTCTATTTGATTTCCATCTTAATTCAATTGAAAACTATTTTTTTTCTTAAAGGTGCGGTTTACACATTTTCCTTCATTAAAACAACAATCATGACAACAACAATCGTTGTCAGGGTGCATAAAACCAACATGCTGGAATATACCGATGTATTAGACAACAATGTTTACAAATAATATGGACCATTTATGTTACAATATCGTAAATAAACATGTATTCAATATATTCTTCCACATGGAACATAATATAATTTCACTTTCAATGTTGTCCCATATTATCATTAATAACAATTACATTTCAACTATTTTTTGAAAGTAAATACACATTATATCATTCTACTTTGCAGATCTGCAATAGGATCCCAATATTTGACTTTTCCGCTTAGACTTTGGCTTAAAAGTTACTTCTTCATGCCTTAATCTTAGGCTTAAGTCACCGAGTTTGTTATTCTACAAACAAGAATTTAAAATAATAATTTTTTTATTATTGTTTCGTAGCAAACTATGTTGACCAAGTCTATTATTATCAATTTGTTTTAAGTTTAAATAACGATCTATGTTGACCAAGTCTATTATTTTCAATTTGTTTTAAGTTTAAAGGCAATCTCCTTATCTCTAGCTTAAGCCACTTAGTTTGTTATTCCACAAAAAAGATTTTATAACAATAATTTTTTTATTGTTCCTAACAAACTATGTTGACCAAGTCTATTATTGTCAATTTGTTTTAAGTTTACATAAAAAACTATGTTTATCAAGTCTATTATTGTCAATTTGTTTTAAGTTTAAAGGTAATTTCCTTATGATCAACGGTATGTATGTCAACACGAGCACATACTCTACAAATTTTAATTTCTTTCATGAATCTTATGTTCTTATTTATGCAGATTATCATTCCAATTATACTGTCAATCATAAACACTTTCCAAAATAATTATATGTATATTTATCATGTTTCAATATATATAATGCATACATTTATGATTAAATCGTTTAATAAGTAAATATTATCTTTAAATCTTCTCAAAATCATGTACCCTTATCAATTTTGAAACAATCATTTAATTTAATCTTATTAAAAATGATTTAATTCATTTATTTTTTATATATATTTTTATTTAATATAACATCACAACACATGTTTTCCAATTATATCTCTATATTTGTTAACCAACTTTAATTCGTTATTATCTCCACCAATATTCTTTAATTCCATTCTTTGTATAATCATGAAGACTGTTATAGATGTTTCAACAACTCTATTTGCTAGAGGTGTTGGTAAAATTGTTATTTCCATATGTTCAGCAAATGGACATTGCTTACTTTTGATTTATTACCATATCACATTAGACAAACCTCACAATTGCAGATGCATTCATTAAAATTAATAAGATATAAGTTTTTTTCGACTGTTATACTAATTATTTTAAATTAATATATACTTTTATTTTAATATTTGATATATGTTATGTATGTTAGGACATTTAATATAACTATGCCCTATAGAACATAATGTAATTTTAAGATCCAATTATAGGTTAAAATCTGTGTAATACACATGTTGATAACATTAATGAGCAAAAATAACAACGGACTTTGAAAGTATGTTGCTATAAATAACAGAAATTATTCATGTTACTATTTTTTGTCAATAATTTTTTTAATAGTTTTTAGGACTCAATAAAATTATATATTTCGGGACATAACCCTAACATAACAATCGAAATTATATAGGTTTTTTTCATAACCCTAAAATAAAAAAGTATACTTCGACATTAAAAAAAAACAAATAATAGTTAAATAATAAGTTCCAAAGATGTTTGTATGTTTTGTATGCGTTCCTCCGCTTTTAACGCGGGTTATAATCTAGTATCATTACTATATTCATTAATAAAGTTGACATTCAAAATTCATTTAGACTTAAATCATTCAAATAGGTTTTGACATAGGGGTTTGTAACATCCCAAATTTTCAAATAAAATTTTTATTTTTAAAAGTCAGAATAAAATAACAAAACACCATTTTTCAAAAGAATTAAAACATCCATTGTTTTAAACCATAAAACGTCCTATCAAATAAGAGTCGTATCAAAGTATTATATTAGCGGAAATCTCAAAAAAAAAAAAAAAAAACAAAACAACAACGATGCGGTTGGTCATGCCAAGCTTTTCTCCTTATCTCCAAAATTGCCTGAAAACATTTAACAAATGGTAAGCACAAAGCATAGTGAGTTATCCAAAATATCACACATCCACTTTACACCCCTACCCCTCCCTCCCTTCCCCCCGTTAATAAATAGATATCTAGCCTCCAAGCCATCAATCCTACCTCTACTCACACAACTATCAACCATAGTAAATCGGTATCTAGGCTTCAAGCCATCAACTGGGCCTCTATGCATAGAACTATTAATCACTATATATCAACATCTTCACACGCATCCATAAACCAAAATACATAAAATGTAAAACACAATATAGTGATAAAACATATTTTCACATCGAAATCTCACACAAACAATTTATGGGCACATGCAACCTAAAGGATCTATGACATTTTCTCAGTATAAAGAGGTATTCCCCTCCTAACCGAGATGCGATTCATCCACATATTCAAAATACCATACCAAGTTAATATTTTTTTCAACACATCGTCTTGAATAACCACTTCTATCCGCATCTACACCCAGTTAGAACCCTGCATTTAACCCTACACAAGTAGTCTCAAAGCGGTCTGTGAGGATCAAACTATGTCCCATTTTTCAAACACAAGGAATTCCATATCAAGATCCGAGACCAATCTATAATTTAATACTTATGACTCGACACTATGATATCTTTAGGGATAAAAAGAAAAGAGGGAGCAAAAATTCATGAATTCCTAAGCTAGAATGAAACTAAAAAGTATGAAAATTTGAAAAGATGTAAAAAAAATATGCAAAAATTTTGAAATTTTTATGCAATTTTTCGAAAGACCTAAATGAATTACTCTAAATGTAACTATATACAACCTAAATGCATAAAATAAAGAAAAAGAATACCTCACTCCAAGCTTAAAATTAAGCATTTTCCTCACATGTAGAAACAATGGTAAAAGATAAGAATACCACGCTTAGAAATCATGCTAACAAGCATGCAAGAAATTTAGAAGGATACACGACAGAAGAACAGGAGAAGAAGAATTCGAAGATTTCAAAAAACAGAGTCATGAAAAAAGAATCAAGCTGAAAAGAAAGAGAAAGTGAAGAAAGTTGGAGAAGAATATGATCGAGTCTCCATCCACACTTGCAATTTAATTGATTTAGAGGAAGATATGGCAAAAGCTAAAATAGCACGGAATAAAGAAGAAGTTACCAGAAGATTAAAATCTCCCCAAATACAAGTATAAGAAGTTCCACAAAAGGTAAATAAAGTCAAAGAGTACAATAAATCCTTCCAAAAACTCAACTTTATATCCATGTTTACTGATGACATCACTGAAACCCTGACCCCAAACGGGTTAAAATGGCCTTGGGTACGACTATATGATGGGACTGGTGATATAGATTATCATGTGTCCAAATTTCAATGTGCCATGAAGATGATTCCATGGACCCAAAGCTTTAGTGTTGTTATTTTTTCGGAACATTAGATAGTTCGACTATGTATTGGTTGGCCAACCTACCACAAAAAAGCATACAGAGCTTTGAGGAATTATATGAAAAAATTTGCAATAGTTTTCACAAGACAAAGAATGTTACAACAAAGATCACTTGTTATATTTTCCTACAAGCATCAAGATGAAGAATCTAACAAATCTTACTACGTTAAAATACCAACTCGACATGATCCCATGATTAACTTATGGTTTCCTAGAAAGAGAGTTGTTCAAGAAAGTAGTGGGGAGAGAATTCCATAACGTCAAAGAGATGATATGAAAGGTTAATATGTTCATAAGGCAAGAAGCTGAAAAGCAATGAGAAGGCATGAATAACGGTAAAAGTAGTACTTACTACCAAACTCAAGGAATGAAATACACATCAGTTCGGAAAACAAAAACCAGGAAACTATATGCCATTTGATAGACATAAAAGATTCTATGATAGAGAGGGAGGAAAGTAGAATAATAGGTTCACCCCTGATCGCCATGTGACATATGAAGTCAACTGATATTGCCCAAATTTGTCATATATTTTAGGGTAATTGCTTAATATTTAGGGCTTAACATATATAATTTAAGATAAAAGATACTTAAAATGCTTTGTATTTGATAATCAAAGGAAATTTTGTGGCTTGAAGCAAAAGGAGAAAATTAGAGCTGAAAAACGAGAAACAACCAAATTCACGACGCGAAATTACACGATTTCCAGAAAAAAAAAATCTATTTTGGCGTACGAGAAGATTTGGACTGACTTCAATGCAGATAAGGCTTAAGGTCGCAATCTTATGCTGACCTAAAACATTATAAACACACCAATTCAATGTGCAACCCTAGTAAACATTTCCCAAGAGGCCAGAAGGTATTTTATTCATCCAAAAACCCTTTAGGGTCAATTTTGAAGGTGGATAAGCAATTTGAAGCAAAGATTTGAAGAATTGAAGTTAGAAAGCATTAGGATTTCAAATTAGTCTGCTTGATGATTATGTTTTGTAAATCCTTTCTTATGTTTTTCTATTTTAGTTTATTGATTATGTGATAACACCCTAATGTTTTCACTAGATTAGATGTAACCTAATGATTTGGTGTAATGTCCCAAAAATTACAAAGAGATTTTTTTCATTTTAAAAAACAAATTGACCAATTAAAACCTTTAACTTAAACACAATAAGTGACATTCATTGAAAACCATAATGTTAATAGAGTCGAATTAAAAAATAGCGGAAACCAATATCTTCAATGTGTGTGTATAGTCCCGTCGATCTCTTCTCACGAACAACCTACAAAAAAGTTTATCCACAACTGTAAGCATAAATATTAGTAAGTTCTATAATATACCATAGATTCCACCATACATACAATGCATCCATATAAAGCCCTCGACTCTAGCACTGACCTTCCAACTCTCATATGTAAAAGCATACAAGATACATACAAACATACATGGCATATACTAGCACTCTGCCACTGGCTCTCAGCCACTATTGTTATCGACTCTCATCCATCCTGCTACCATCAGACTCTCGTCAGAATCATATTGGCTCTCAGCATCCATGCTATCAGCGACCTGTCATCGGTACCTTATCCATACCTACGCCGATGCTAATACTGAAAACACCACGTGAATACATAGTCTCATGTAGCCGGGAGCCATATAGACAATCGAACAAATGATCCCACCCGAAAGTAATAAATCAAACAAGAAACATGCAATAAGGCTTTAGACCAAGAGTTCTCCGGCTATCTAACATAAACTTCAATCAACCCCTAGGGCATCCACTCAACGATCAATCAATATTATCATTACCCTAACTAATCATGACACCTAAAAGTATCATACAATCAACAAGGAAGACCCTACCCTTCTAGCATACCTATACTGCACATAGATAACAAGGAGTTATCCTAGTCAACTAGCATACATCTACTATAACAGTACCACTTTGTAATTCAGTTTAAAAATTGTTCAAAACTTGTTGTAAATTGTAAAGCTTTTTAATACTATTGTTGGTGTTGTCTTTTAACTTTCATAATGAGACCCTTTGTATTTTCGTACCTTGTGTTTTCGCTTTAGCGGGGTGTGACATAGGGTAAGTTATGATTCTCAAAATTCCAAGGTAATGACACATCTACATGAGGTTCTTGGGGTTACGAAGGGGAGTTTGATTCGTGAATATGTATTTTTCAAATGAAATGTCTTCAAATAATTTTCCAACAATTTGAGAACTTGGTTCGGTCTCGGTATCACTTGAAGTATGAACTTGGTCTTCTATGTTGACTAGTGGAGAAAAAGAAGAAGCTTGACCGAGTTGTTGTTGTTTATCTTGTTTGGTTAACTTTTTCAACCTTTTTTTTCTTCTTTTTCAATCTCGGTATTGTAAAATAGTTTCCTCGTTCTTTTATACCCAGGCATAAAAAATCAAATAACAATAAACCAATCTCCTCAACAAAGGTTCTAAAACTTGGTCAGATGTCAAGTCCACCATGCAAATTTCACCATTTCTTGAAAATAATATGTGATATATTAGAAAAAAGTTATTCGAATCCATGGGGAAACGGATGTATTTATGTACTGATGCAATCAAATTAAACAAGTGAAGTAAAATAAAACAACTAAAATTAAACTAGAATGGGGGTTTTGTGATTTGTTTGAAAACTAAAAATTTGAAGAATTAAAAAGCTTGCAATTAAGCAAAATGGTGAGATGCTTAAACATTAGAGAGGATTGGTCAACTAAGGCAATCAAGAACAACGAATAGTTGTTGTCTATCATTAGGATTCAATATGTAAACTTATCATTCAACCAAAATTGGTTATAGCAATCATGAAGCATGATATGCCAAAATTTCTCAAAGGTAGTATGTAGGTTGAGGAAGTCCAAGACACACCTTTTTAATCAAGATCAAAGATCCAATTGAAGCAATGGAAATAAATAAAAATGATTAGCCTTAACTATAAAGGAATTTCCTATTCCAAGAGGATGTCAATGCTTATACATCCATAAATGAGTTATGACCCATAAGTAAATTCAATCAATCATTACTAAATTAAAGAAAAATACCAACAATTTCTAATTCAAGTACCAAGCTCATGATCAAAGTAACAAATAAGCATAAGAATTAAGAACTAAGGATCATAAACAGGAGATAAATGACAAAAAACATTAATCCTTCAAAAATCAAAAAATATTCCAGGGTTTTAGCCCAAGTAAACCAAAATAAAGTGATTAGCCACTCAAGGAAAAAAGGAAATAATCAATAAAGTGTTTTAGCATCAAAAAATTTGCAAATACTAGAAGAATGAGATGATGAATGCTCTATATCTCCAAAATCGACTCCAAGTTGCTCCAATAGTGGAAAAAGTGATCCAGGGGCTACAAGACCTAACCCCCAAAAAATCAAAAAATCACATATATATATATATATATACATATATATATATATATATATATATATATATATATATATATATATATATATATATATAGGGAATGGTTATTTGGAAAAAAAAAACCCTAAAAATCATAATAACGCATAAAAAAATACCAATACATCACAAAAAAAAAAATTTGACATTTTTTTGCAGCGATTTTGACCAAAAAGTTGTGATTTTTTGATAAAAAAATTCAAATAAAATGTTTTGTGATCTCTAAGTATTTTTTTATGCATGTTAATGATTTTTAGGGTTTTTGTTTTCCATAGAACCTAAACCTATATATATATATATATATATATATATATATATATATATATATATATATATATATATATATATACACACTATATTATTAAGGATATTGCTCATCTCTTGAAAATTAAGAAGTACAACATATATTACCTTATGTACAATAATATTAAGCTTATAACAAATCTTATACGTATTACACTACACAGACCTTACCCTAATCTCGTAAACACGACCGCCTTCAAACCAGTTCTCATCGTCTCCACCAAAGATGCAGTGATTCCTCCTAATCGTTCACTTGCGATTCCTCCTAATCGTCCATTGCCTTAGACGGTCGACACCATTTCAGTCTTGCTTTTCCTTCACTGCTACCAACGACCCTGGATTTCCATTGTCGACCCACCGAAAACTCATCGGCTTCTCCTTCTCCACGTCTCACCGCTGTCTTGCTCCCTAGGAACAGTATCTAACCCAAAATCCATCCACTGGTTATCCACCGCATCATCCTTCTTCCAGTTCTTTCCATATAGTTCCTCGTATCGAATTCTTTTAACCGAATATCCTCAATCTCCTTTTCCTATTTTCAGTTCGCTTCAATCCCGTTATCGGTTCTGCTTGCAATCTATTGGTATTTTTTTGAGAAGTTATCAGAAAAGGTGATATTTTCTCATCGGTCGATTGAACCTACCTATGGTAAGTCTTTAACCGGGGAAGGTGCCTACCCAATTATTATCCTCTAACTCTGTCATACAGTTTATGACTTTATGTAACAGGAATCATTACTCATCAAGGTACTATAAAAAAAGGAGAAATGGTTTGTGCACCAAAGGTGTTCGACAAAATGTTACAAAGAAAAGGAGATCGTTGGGTTAGTTGGAAAGGTAACCATTCAACCCTAACATATTTCATATATGAATGGGTATCAATTTCAATTTCAGTCATGCTTTGATCTTGGGTTCAAGAAATATTTAATCAGCCAGGTAATGCTTCTCTTTTTTGTGTTTGGCTTTTTCGATTCAACACCTCATCCTTACTCTGTCCCACCAACATTCTCAATTTTAGGCCTTATGGTTCCTTTTTATAGCCTTGAAGGCGGATGAATAGATGGCTGGAAGTGTCGTTTGTTGAGCTGGAGATGGGCCCAAATGGGATGCAAAATTTTATGTGAACGTGGACGGCAATCTACACGTCAATTTGAGTCTAAACATGTTCAGATGTCAATTGTGAATGAGGTATGCCTGGAGCTCCTGCTGTTTTCCCTCCATTTATGGTGTTCATGTGTTCGGTTCTGTTTACATATATGAAGTTATATCTCAAATTCAGATTGATTTCTTCATGAACAACAACTTTGAAGTTGTGTTTCTTGTGTTCTTTCTCTTCCAATTAAACATGGTAATTAAGAGTCCATTTTCTTTCCAAGTTATATGTAAAAAACCTAAATCCATTCCATATGTTGGTGGATTAACATTTTCTAGCTTTTTCTTACAGATCGGTTTTGCGTTCATGTTTTCTCCGTATATATAGTTGGATTTCTGACACAGGTAACTTCATTATTAATTTCATTTACCAAACACTACGCACTCTATCATTTTTCGGATTTAAGATTTAGCTTTTTTCTTTATGCAGGTTACTGTATTTGGATTTCCCTATACTGACATCTTCTCTAAAACATACAGGACCATCTGGTCTTTCTTCCCACCTAATCTTCTTGCTAAAGCCCTTCAGTTGCTTTCTGATGCCACTTCCACTCCTAAAGACCCTGGTATCAGCTGGATCCGTATAAGGGAGTGTGCACCAAATGACAATGACTGTCTAATAAATATGGTATCTACTTATTTGATAATCACTACTTTTTCAATCTTGATATCTCCTCTGTAACTATACATTCTTTATACACTTTTAATGGCTATTAACTTTACTAAAAAATCTCAATCTATGTTTTTTCTTCCCAAAGGGTCAACTTTTTTATCTTCTAGGACCAAATAGAGCTGGAAAAACTACTGCAATCAATTGCTTAACAGGAATCACACCAGTCACTGAAGGAGATGGTAATATCTTCTTTTAGTGTGGATGAATTTTATGTTACAGTTTATATTTTATATTATATGAGATTACATGTAGCGTTTTCATGGTCACAACATCGACGTCTTTGATCGTCTCTGAGGATGGCCTCCACCAAGTAAGCGTTATCAGCAATTACAGCCTTTACCCACCTTCTGGAGGATCTAGAACTTCTACCTATCTCGATTGCGTCTAGGTGAGTTATCTCTTACTTTCATATCTATACAAAATCTCAACCTAAACTTACCGCTCTTTATCTCTCACTGTCAACATTAAAGTCTAGGTTTTTTTGTTCATGAAATCTAATAAGAATGGTTTGATCTCTGGAAGGATGGTGGCTAAAAAGAATGTATACGGTTTTTGGTATTGTCTCCTAATCCTCAGATCTAGGTAATAAAAAATTTCTATTCGTTTTTTGAACAGAGTTTACTGTTTCTTATATATTTTGGTTTTCTTTGAATGAGTCTGTACATATTTTAGGTCTTGCTAATATATTTATGATTTCATTTGAGTTTCAGCACTATGCATTTTCTGATTTTGTTCTTTCTACGACCAAAAATGCCAGCTTTTGGTTTGTTTCTGATTTCATTTTCTACAAAGTTTAAAAAAAAAAAAAATTTCTTAAAAAATTGTTTTCTGATTTCGTCTCGATTTGTATTCTGCAAAATCAATTTCAGTTTCTGAATTTCTGATCGAAATTTATGAGCAATATGATACTCCATTATTTTTATTTGTATTGGTATTTTCCTTTAAAACTACCCCCACCCCCTATTTTGTATAAGCGAGTTTGTGTATATGTATGTAATTCTTTGTGTTTGTGTATCATCTATGTATCTGTTTTGAGAGCCAGATGTTAACCCACATCTAGGAAAGAACATTTGGAGAATTTGAGAGACAATATTGGTTTCTATCCACTATCTCCAAAGTTATTTATCTATTTTTCAGTCTTTGGTCATGTGCTTTTTGTTGTCTGTGTAGCTTCAACAACCAAAGAGATTTGGGTATATGCATTTGCAGGTGTTTTGTTACTAATATACTATACTTGAGATCTGACCTTTTTTTTTTTTTTTTTTTTTTTTTTTTTTTTTTTTGTAATTAGCTATGCGGAAATATAACACTGTGATGAAGTTTTTGGTTTCAAAGTTAGTAATAATGCTAGATCTGAGTTTTATTTGTAGTTAGATTTGTTTACATTTGGGTTTCTGATGAAGGGTTATTTTGTTAGGTATTTTGTGTATATGTTAGTTATTTGTAGATATATATATATATATATATATATATATATATATATATATATATATATATATATATATATATATATATAATTTAAAAAGACAGATCTGTATGTTGATGTATTGTAGCATGCTGATATTTAAATGTTCATTCTTTTTAATTGGAGGGTAGTAAGAAATCTTCATTTCTTTTTGGTTAGTCTATACATTTTTATTTAAATTTGTAATCAATTATTTGATTACAAGATTAAGTGAAACTGATTAAAAAAAACATTAAAATCAATATCTTCCCCACTTAAATATTTGTTAAAATAAACTTTATAATTACTAAAAAAAAAAGATAAATTGTATCCCTGCACTTGAATGCTACATCTCAAACAGTAAACCCTAAGTTTTAAACTCTAACCCGTAAACCTTAGCCTCTAAACCCTTAACTATTATCCATAAACACTAAACTTAAACCCTAATCCTCAAAACAAGAGTAAACTATTTAAATCGTCCCTATGGTTTGGTCAAAATTATACGTTTGATCCCTAACTTTTTTTGCACTCGGATTGTTCTTGTGTTTTGATTTTTTTATGTTTTTCGTCCCTATAGTTTGGTCAAAATTACACCTTTGGTCCCTAATTTTATGTATGTAAGGGACTAAAAATGCAACAAAACCAAACTATAGGGACGACCGCGTGCAAAAAAAAGTTAAGGACCGAACGTGAAATTTTGACCAAACCATAGAGACGGTTTTAGTAATTTCCTCTCAAAACAAAACATTTAATTGAAATATAATTATTTGTTGTTGGCGCGTTACATGTGTAAACTATTCATGCAATAATATAATGATGATCACACTAAGGCCGTAACAAATCGACTGAACACGAACGATAGTTGTTTATGTTTATTTTCATATTAAATGAACGAACATAAACAAACTTTCCGCCGAATGGTTCACAAATAATTCGTTAAATGATCGATTCATTTATAGCCCTAATCGCCTCTTACAGCCATAATCGCCTCTTCAACTAATTTCCGAATGAAAGTATTCACACCCGTCGCTTGGCGCGGGTAAACGGCTAGTATGTATATATATATATATATATATATATATATATATATATATATATATATATATATCAAGGTTGTAAAAACCGCTCAGCGGTCGACTGGACTCGCGATAAGCGTTTAATCAGACTCGGCGGGGATTAACCGGCGATTAATCGGGAACCCTAAATTATTAATAAAATTACTTAAAAAATTAATCTTTCCTAAAGAATATTTCTCACCTATGATCGTCGAGAACCGCCAAAGCTGCCATGGAGCGCCAAGCCCGAGTTTGACCGATTTTGACCAATTTCCGCGAAACACCCTAATCGTAATCGGTTCGAGGCCGCCAAGCGATAAATCGCCGATTAATCGGCCGCCAAGGCGGATTTCTACAACAATGATATATATATATATATATATATATATATATATATATATATATATATATATATATAGGGTTAAGTTCAAAGAAGAACACTAAATAAAGTGAGAACGTAAGCACGCTATTTTATGTTACTATTATGCTATGAATTTTGTATATACAACGTTATAACATTATTCATTAGCAAATATATGAACAATCACACATTAATATTCACATTAAAATTTTGTATCTACAACTTTATGACATTATTCATCAACGAATATATAAACAACCACATATTTAACATTCACATTAAAATTTACTAAATTACTACATATATATATATATGACAAAATTACAAGAATGGTCCCTGTGGTATGTCAAAACTAGCACCTTTGGTCCAAAATGGGTTTGGCTTGCAAGGATGGTCCAATAGTTTCGTTTTGTTGCGAGTTTGGTCCAATTTCCTATGAACTTTTTTATAATGACAAATTTGCCCTTATATTTTTAATTTTCCATTGTTATTTTATTATCAGTAATTAAAAATAAAACAAAAATAAAATACCCTCTCTTTCTCTCTCTCTCTCTCTCTCTCTCTCTCTTTCTCTCTCTTCTCTCTCTCTCTCTCTCTCTCTCTCTCTCTCTCTCTCTCTCTCTCTCTTTCTCTCTCCACCGTATTCCCCCTTTTTTTTCTCTTTTTACCCAAGAACAATTCATCTTCTTCATCCCTCCCCTGCCTATCTGATATATCTTCTTCGATAAGTTCAAAGAAATCAGTTCAATACAATTTCAAAATCAAACATGCTGCAACCTCTCAGTGACCTATGTGAGAATACAATCGTTGGAAAACACATCTTTTCTCTTGCCTGACCCACCCGCTTGACCCTTAACATCACCTAGTATATCTGGCCATCATCCATCGTACCTCGCCCATCACCTAAACCTAGTAACATCTCCGACGAATACCAACAACACCATCGCCTCATAGGTCAAACCACTATACCTGGCTTTTCTCTCATTGTCATTTAGAGCTACAATGCCATTGTTATCATTGTTCTTCTACAAGAGTCATCTTCTACGCCTAAAATTGATACACACACCGATTCAGAGAAGAACAAGAGGGAGGGACATGATTGGCATTTGATTCAATAATTGGAAAGGACGCAAAAATTTCTAGGTTGTTAATCGTAATCCCTTTCATTTGTAAATCGTAATCTCTTTAACCTGTATTGATTTAGGGTATACGGTGTCTGCGATTCAGGGAAAGGGATAAAAGGGGTGCAATTTACCTTTATCTTTATGTTTATTGAGTTGTTTGTGTGCTTGTAGGTTTGAGTTGGGAAATTCATAGAAGAAATTGATTCCGATGGTGGTGATGACAGTTCATCAGAAATCGATTTCTTAGTTCGTGAATATGATGTTCTTGTTCTTGAACTTAGGAAAAACCGAGTGTTCTTGAGATTCATATGCATATATGAGTGTGTATGTGTTTAGTCTATTCGATTTCATACAATGAATTGAACAAAATTGATAAAAGTTAGGGTTCTTCATTTTACAAATCCACTGCCAGATCTGTATTAATTTTGTTTGTAGAGAGAGAGAAAGAGAGAGAGAGAGAGAGAGAGAGAGAGAGAGAAAGAGAAAGAGAAAGAGAGAGAGAGAGAGCGTATTTTATTTTTGTTTTATTTTTTAATTGTTTTTAATTATATATAAGGGCAATTAAAATATAAGGGCAAATTCGTCATTATAAAAAAGTTCATAGAAAATTGGACCAAACTCACAACAAAACGAAACTATTGGACCATCCTTGCGAGCCAAACCCATTTTGGACCAAAGGTGCTAGTTTTGACATACCACAGGGACCATTCTTGCAATTTTGTCTATATATATATATATATATATATATATATATATATATATATATATATATATATATATATTAGTAGAATAGCAATATAAAAAAGAATATATTCATATTATAATTACTACAATACTATACATATTAAATTCAAAAAAGAATAATAGCATACAAATGGTGTTCTCACGTTCTCTCTTTATTTAGTGTTCTCATTTGAACATATATATATATATATATATATATATATATATATATATATATATATATATAACATTAATTGCTTTTGTAATTATAATGTAATATAGCATAATATAATGTAATATATATATATATATATATATATATATATATATATATATATATATATATATATATACATATACACACACACACGAATATAATCAATCTATCAATCAAAATCTTTTGCCTATCGATAACATAACTGGTGGTTGTGCAATAAGATGGCCAAGTTTACATACTCTTATGTATTATTCTTTATTGTTGCTATTGCAGGTTTGTTAATTCAATTCCTTCAAAATGATTTGAGAAATTTTTACTTTATATTTTATAATCCACTAATGTAATATCTTATATTTCAACAATAACTTATATTTAATTTTTTTTTAGTTGTAGTTCCGACGGTCAGTGGAGAAGAATGTAATTATATCATGGATCCAAAAAGTTGCGACTCTTGTGATCAACGATGTTATAAACAATTTCATAAAGTAACTGCAAAGTGTTTGTATAATGATGTAGAAAAACATGGATATTGTGTTTGTTACTTCACATGTACTTCACCTTAAAGGTTTATTACTCTCCTCGGTAAGATTTGGAGAAACAATTACTAATAGTTATGAACTTCTAGATCTTTTTAACTATATTGAATAAAATCATCTATGAGTGGTTGGATTATAAATCAACAAGTATTTATATGACCAAAACGTTTTTGGACTATTTTGATTTGTGTGTGTCATCTTTACACGGAGATGATGCTAATACTTTCAATGGCTATTTGATTTTATCTTCTCTTGTTATTTTATAATTTTATATATCATTACTATATCAAATAATAAAGTTGACATTCAAAATTCATTTAGACTTAAATCATTCAAATAGATTTTGACATAGGGATTTGTAACATCCCAAATTTTCAAATAAATTTTTTATTTTTAAAATCGGGATAAAAAAACACCATTTTTCAAAATAAGTAAAACATCCATTGTTTTAAACCAAAAAACGTCCTATCAACTAAGAGTCGTATCAAAGCATTATATTAGCGGAAATCTCCAAACAAAAATAACAAGAGTTGACATTAGCGGAAATCTCAAGACAAAAACAACAAGAGTAATAAAACGTCCTATCAACTAAGAGTCGTATCAAAATTCATCCGTCCCTTGTGTTTGAGAGCAGATTGTTAAGGATTTTGTGTTCGGATGGGTTCTGATAGCAGTTTAGTGGATAAGCCCTAGTGAGGTGTGGACCCTTCCGTTTCTTGGGGCGTGATTCGGGTCTTTTAGCATGTTGGTATGAGTTAGTGGTATCCAATTGTTGGATTCAGTCTTGTGAGAATAAGAGGATCAGTGGGTTATCAGGGTTGACATTCGAGGAGCGAATATCATGGTGAACGCTTGAGTAGCTGGTTTGGCGGCGATTTAGGCCACTAGAGTTTCCAGATATTGGAAAAGAGTTTGTTAGTGGCCGAAGAGTTGGTTTAGTTTTGGGACTTGGGAGTTTCTGTGCGGTTTCAGGTGTCCATTGAGAAAATATTGGTGTAGTATGAGATCCTTACGGTGGTGTCTTTCATGTTGATGAACTTTGTGTGGTTACTGATATGTGTATTTATATATATATATATATATATATATATATATACACACACACATATATATATTATATCTTAGTATTTTAGCCTTTATTATTCTCTTTTAGAACTAGAAGGTACTTATAATGCTTTGAATTATGATTTGCAGCTATTAGTTTTCGATAGAGCGGAAAAGAAAAGACTGGAGCAGAAATTGGACTTAGAAGCTAAAAGAACAAAAATTGCTGAAAACCACAATTACGCCCAACGTAGTACAAGTTATGTCAAGCGTAATGCTGAAACACGGACTACCCCCAACGTAGTTAAGGTTACGCCCAACGTAAAGGGTGTTTATCCAGACTTCCCAATCGCAATACAATTCTTGCTACGCCCAACGTAAACCGACTTACGCCCAGCGTACGTAAGTTGGTACCAAAGGTTATAAATAGCGATTATTGGCCAGCCAGGAGGGGGATTCGACTTCTAACCTAATTTAGCCGATAATTAAATTTTGTTAAGCCGTTTTGAGGGACTAGAAGGCGGCCAGAAGGCCGTTAAGCTAACAGGAGCAGAGATCGGAAGGATTAGAGAGCGGATACATGTCAATAATCATGTGGTTTGTTAACGTGACCATGTTTAGCATCCCACTGTGATACTATTATGTGTTTACTTTCTGATTTTGATGTAAAAACCTTTTACTTTGTGTTTATGATTGAATAGAACCTTGATTTATAGATTAATTGCTAGATTAGATTGTTTGTTTATGTTTAATTTATCTTGCCAAGCTTGTTAAAAGATCCTTACGTGTTAATGATAATTATTTGCTGTTAACTGTCAAGTAAATTAAGTTGTATGAACATATGCTTGATTGTTTTTCTCTTATGATCTTCATGACCATCAAGATTATATGACTAGGAATAGTGAATGTGAAACTAGGATTAACTCGTAAATAAGTAAGTTAATGTGTGAACCTTGTGTGATAAACCATCAACAAGAGGTTAAATTGAATTAGTAATTTGATTAACTATTATTACATGTATTGCTTGATACGAATTGAACACTAGAAATCATGTTAGTTTAATCAACTGATCATTGTTTGAATTGACTTGTTTGCTAAAGGATTAGTAATAGTGAACACGAATCTAATCATTTTAGGAATCGGTGAACATGAATAAATGAACTTGTGTATGCAATTGTCTATGCTTTTAAGGTGTAATTTATCTAAACCAAAGTACCTGAAGAGATTTGTTTTCCTGTTAGTTTATCGATATTTGTCAATTAATTGTTCGCTTGAGATTTATTAAACTATTTCTTTATTCCTTTCGTGTTTTTTGTAACCTATAATTAAATATTCTGAATTAATTCACCACCGTTCCCCTTGTGTTCGACACCTTTGCTTATTAAAGCTATATTATACTCGATTGGGTTCACTGCCTATAAGGTGTGGTTTATATGCGATAAATTAGGACTTATAAATAAAAAAACCAGTGCATTAGAAATTCACATCAGTTACGGAGTGATTTCGAGGGCGAAATCTAATTCAAGTGGGGGAGAATTGTAACATCCGGATTTTCAGAGGTATTATGGTGTAGGTTAATCTTGTTATTAAAGGAGAGACTCGACGAGTTAAGGGTCAAACTCACCGAGTCGAGTCGGGTTTCTCCTATGGATTTGATGAGTGGACTTGAAGAGTCCGAGGAAGGACTCGCTGAGTAGGTGCTGGTTAGAGAAACCCTAATCTCCGGGGTTTGGGACCTATTTAAAGGCACTTATAGCCTCCTTAGCCTCTTCCCAACAGTGTCTTCGTCCCTTGAGAGAAACCCTAGAGTTATTTATGAGCTAGAGAGGAAAGAGGCTTCTTGGAGGTCATTTCTTTGAGAAGAAGATCAAGGGAGTTGCAAGAATCTCAGAGGAGAGTTGGTGGATCAGTATCATCTTCATTTCAAGCTTCAGATCTGGTACAAATCTTGCCTCCCTTGTGTTTTAGTAGATTTCCCTGGTTGTAAAGTCGGGCTTGTATCCATATTGATGGGGTTTCAGGTGCATCCAAATCCTTTTTCGAGTCAATTGTAGATCTGGACCTTGTGAGGTCCAGAGATCCAGAAAGTAGGCAACCATGAATGAGTAACCTTGGAGCTTTGAATCTATGGAGCTTAAATGGAGTCAAAATGGTGTATAGAGCAAAATACACCATGCATGAGCCTCAAGTTCAGACCTTTGCGTGGATTTTGGGTAGTAGGAGGTTAGATCTATGAGTTTGGGTTGTAGATCTAACCTCAAATGGCTGAATGAGAAATCTGTGGGAGCCAACTCGCTGAGTCCATGGGTGACTCGACAAGTCGTAGCGGGTTTGACCGAGTAGTCTTAACCTAGTGTTGGCTCGCCGAGTTTGGAGTCAACTCAACGAGTTGAGTGAGTCCTAGGTAGAGTTCAATTGATGTGAGGGGACTCGACGAGTCGCATGGGTGCACTTGATGAATACGGTCAAATGTGGACTGTTGACTTGAGCTTGACTTCTGTTGACTTTGGGGTTTTGGTCAACATAAGTAATAGAGGCCTTGGAAGGGTAAAATGATCTTTTACCCACTTTAGAGAGAGTTAGAAAGAGAAGGAACCGCCTTCGATGATCTGAGTCGTGAAAAAGAGTTATTATAAGAGATATTCATCCTATGTGTTAGGCGGTGGCGAGTTCGAATTTCAAGTGTGAGGATAGTTTCTTTTTGCTTGCCATGTGACTCTTCTCACTATACTTTACCTAGAGTAATGGGAATTAGAGTTATGTGACAGAGTATTTTGTATGCTATTTATGTGATGTGATGCACTGCATTATTTCTATGTGATTTATGTTGTGTGTGTGTGTGTGTGTTCCGATGTATACAGAGTTATGACCGAAAGGTCCACATAGTTAGGACCAAAGGGTGCACAGAGTTAGGACCAGAGGGTCCATTGATTTATAGCCTCGAGTGGCTAATATATGTTTTGTGTGGTATCTTGGGGAACTCACTAAGCTTCGTGCTTACCTTGTTATGTGTTATGTGTTTCAGGTTCTCAAGATCGCGGGACGGCACCGGCTGATTGTACACACCAGAGAAAGAGTTATGAGGATCCTAGATTATAAATTACTAAAACATGGAGTTATGTTTTGTGAATTGAACAAATGAGATTTCAATAAAATGTGTCAGGAGGATTTATATGATTTTAAATGAAAATTTTCTTTTGAAAATTTACGTTGTTACATAATCAAATCGAAATGGTATTGATTCGTTTTGGATTTGACTGCGATTAACGAAATCAAACAGGCTGTTGGATGTGAAGCAATGTGTAGATAAAGATGGGAAGACAGTCCTCTTCAGTGAAAATTCTTAAAAGATTACCATTTCGATTGACAAAATGGTTAAAATTCTTTAAAAAAAAAGTTAATTTGAAGATTGTTAAATAACTTGTATCATTTGAGATATTGACCCTTTGGTATAGAGCTCCAAAATTCCTTTTGGGTGCTACTCATTATTCAATAGTTGTTGACATGTGGTCTATTGGCTGTATATTTGGTACTCATTCTTTCTGAATTAATTAAGTTCGTTATGTATTAAGTCAAAAAAACACTAATGTGTTCTTCAAATTTGAAGACATCAATAGTCAGAACACAGCCGGTGGCATTGTTACCACCTACACATACTATGATTATACTTCTGGATTCATCCATCATTGCAATCATACTTATTTGGTGGTACTAATTTTGATTTCTACTACCAAAATTTCTTATAATTCGTCAACATTTAGGATCTTTACCCTAATTAAAAAAAATTATTTGGAATCATATTGATTAGTTCTGTTTTGCAGCATGATACAATTATATTTCAACTATTTTTTAAAAGTATATACACATTATATCATCCTACTTTGCAAATCTGCAATAGGATCCCAATATTTGACTTTACCGGTCAGACTTTTGCCAAAAAGTTACTTCTTCATCCCTTAATCTTTGGCTTAAGCTACTGAGTTTGTTATTCCACAAAAAAGATTTCATAACAATAATTTTTTTAATTGTTCGTAACAAACTATGTTGACCAAGTCTATTATTGTCAATTTGTTTTAAGTTTAAATAACAAACTATGTTGACCAAGTCTATTATTGTCAATTTGTTTTAAGTTTAAATGTAATCTCCTTAATCTTTGGCTTAAGCCACTGAGTTTGTTATTCCACAAAAAAGATTTTATAACAATAACATTTTTTATTGTTCATAACAAACTATGTTGACCAAGCCTATTATTATCAATTTGTTTTAAACTTAAATAACAAACTATGTTGACCAAGTCTATTATTATCAATTTGTTTTATGTTTAAATGTAATTTCCTTATGACCAAGGGTATAATTGTCAACACAAGCACATACTCTAAAAATTTTAATTTCTTTCATGAATCTTATTTTTTTGTTTATGCAGATTATCATTCCAATTATACCGTCAATTATAAACACTTTCCAAAATATTATATGTATATTTATCATGTTTCAATACATAGAATCAAAACATTTATGATTAAATTGTTTAATAAGGAAATATTATCTTTAAATCTTTTCAAATTCATGTACCCTTATCAATTTCAAATCTGGTCTTTAATTATATCTTATTAATTATGGATGTAAATGATATATTTTTTATAACTATTTTAACTTAATATAATATCAGGACTCATGTTTTCCAATTATACCATTTTCCATATTTTGTTATGATATATAGATATAGATATATTATAAAATCATTGTTTATCATTCTATATATCCTTATTAACCCTATATAATATTACGTATCATACAAATCACGAAAAAAAATTGTTTCTTCAACCTCTCAATAACAAAAAAAAAAAAAAAAAAAAAATTGTTTCTTCAACCTCTCTTTACACTCGCTGCTGCTTACTTCCATCATCCATCATCCATAACAGGTTTCATTATCCTCTACAATGTTTTTTTTTGTTGTTATATTATGAATCATGTATAGAATGGTGTTTTAAATATGTTTATCATGTATGCAAACTGCATTATTTTTTCCTTTCTTTCGTGTTAAAATATTTAATAATTCTAACTCTTCTTAATTCACATTCTGTCATCGAACTTCCTTTGCTGAATGCTATTTGATTTCCATCTTTATTGAATTGAAAACTGTTTTTTTTTTTTTTTTTTTTTTTTTTTTTTTTTGTAAAGGTGCAGTTTACACTTTTTCCTTCATTAAAACAACAATCGTTGTCACGTGTATAAAACCAACATGCTGGAATATACTGATGTATTAGACAACAATGTTTACAAATAATATGGACCATTTATGTTACAATCTCCTAAATGAACATGTATTCAATACATTCTTCCACATGGATCATAATATAATTTCACTTTCAATGTTATCCCATATTATCATTAATAACAATAACATTTCATCTATTTTTTGAAAGTAAATACACATTATATCATCCTACTTTGTAAATCTGCAATAGGATCCCAATATTTGACTTTACCGCTTAGACTTTGGCTTAAAAGTTACTTCTTCATGTCTTAATCTTTGGCTTAAGTCACTGAGTTTGCTATTCAACAAACAAGATTTTATAATAATAATTTGTTATTATTGTTCGTAGCAAACTATGTTGACCAAGTCTATTATTATCAATTTGTTTTAAGTTTAAATAACGAACTATGTTGACCAAGTCTATTATTTTCAATTTGTTTTAAGTTTAAAGGCAATCTCCTTAATCTTTAGCTTAAGCCACTTAGTTTGTTATTCCACAAAAAAGATTTTATAACAATAATTTTTTTAATGTTCCTAACAAACTATGTTGACCAAGTCTATTATTGTCAATTTGTTTTAAGTTTAAATAACAAACTATGTTTATCAAGTCTATTATTGTCAATTTGTTTTAAGTTTAAAGGTAATTTCCTTATGATCAAGGGTATAATTGTCAACACGAGCACATTCTCTACAAATTTTAATTTCTTTCATTGATCTTATATTCTTATTTATGCATATTATCATTCCAATTATACCGTCAATCATAAACACTTTCCAAAATAATTATATGTATATTTATCATGTTTCAATATATATATAATGCATACATTTATGATTAAATCGTTTAATAAGTAAATATTATCTTTAAATCTTTTCAAAATCATGTACCCTTATCAATTTTGAAACAATCATTTAATTGAATCTTATTAAAAAGGATTTAATTCATTTATTATATATATATATATATACATATATATATATATATATATATATATATATATATATATATTTAATATAACATCACAACACATGTTTTCCAATTATATCCCTATATTTGTTAACCAGCTTTAACTCGTTATTAACTCCACCAATATTCTTTAATTTCATTATTTGTATAATCATAAGGATTGTTATAGATGTTTCAACAACTCTATTTGCTAGAGGTGTTGGTAAAATTGTTATTTCCATATGTTCAACAAATGGACATTGCTTACTTTTGATTTATTACCATATCACATTAGACAAACCTCACAATTGCATATGCATTCATTAAAATTAATAAGATATAAGTTACTTAAGACTGTTATACTAATTATTTTAAATTAATATATACTTTTATTTTAATATTTGATATATGTTATGTATGTTAGGACATTTAATATAATTATGCCCTATAGAACATAATATAATTTTAAGATCCATTTATAGGTTAAAATCTATGTATTACACATGTTGATAACATAAATGAGCAAAAATAACAACGTACTTTGAAAGTATGTTGCTATAAATAACAAAAAAATATTCATGTTACTATTTTTTGTAAATAATTTTTTTAATAGTTTTTAGGACTCAATAAAATTATATATTTTAGGACATAACCCTAAAATAACAATCGAAATTATATAGGTTTTGTTCATAACCCTAAAATAAAAAAGTATACTTTGAAATTAAAAAAAAAACAAATAATAGTTAAATAATATGTTTCAAAGATGTTTGCATGTTTTTTATGCGTTTCTCCGCGTTTAACGCGGGTTATAATCTAGTATCATTACTATATCCAATAATAAAGTTGGCATTCAAAATTCATTTAGACTTCAATCATTCAAATAGGTTTTGACATAGGGGTTTGTAACATCCCAAATTTTCAAATAAAATTTTTATTTTTAAAATCAGGATAAAACAACAAAGCACCATTTTTCAAAAGAAGTAAAACATCCATTGTTTTAAACCATAAAACGTCCTATCAAATAAGAGTCATATCAAAGCATTATATTAGCGGAAATCTCAAAACAAAAACAACAACGATGCAATTGGTCACGCCAAGCTTTTCTCCTAATCTCCAAAATTGCCTGAAAACATTTAACAACTGGTAAGCACAAAGCATAGTGAGTTATCCAAAATATCACCCATCCACTTTACACCCCTACCCCTCCCTCCCTTCCCCCGGTAATAAATATATATCTAGCCTCCAAGCCATCAACCCGACCTCTACTCACACAACTATCAACCATAGTAAATCGGTATCTGGGCTTCAAGCCACTAAATGGGCCTTTATGCATACAATTATTAATCACTATATATCAACATCTTCGCGCACACCCATCAACCACAATACATAAAATGTAAAACACAATATAGTGAGAAAACATATTTTCACATCGAAATTTCACACAAACAATTTATAGGCACATGCAACCTAAAGGATCTATGATGTTTTATCAGTAGAACATTATCTACTCTAGACTCGTAGAAAATAATGACCTATCTCAAAGTGGTGGGGAGAACACTACCTACCGAGTTAATATTTTTTTCAACACATCGTCTTGAATAACCACTTCCATCCGCATCTACACCCAGCTAGAATCCTGCATCTAACCCTAGACAAGTAGTCTCAAAGCGGTCTGTGATGATCAAACTATTCCCATTTTTCAAACACAAGGAATTCCATATCAAGATCCGAGACCAATCTATGATTTAATACTTATTACTCGACACTTTGGTATCTTTAGGGATGAGAAGAAAAGAGAGAGCAAAAATGCATGAATTCCTAAGCTAGAATGAAACTAAAAAGTATGAAAAGAAGAAAAGAAGAAAAAAAAATATGCAAAAATTTTGAATTTTTTATGCAATTTTTTGAAAGACCTAAATGAATTACTCTAAATGTAACTATATACAACCTAAATGCATAAAACCATGAATAAGAATACCTCACTCCAAGCTTAAAATTAAGCATTGTCCTCACATGTAGAAACAATGGTAAAAGGTAAAAATACCACGCCTAGATATCATGCTAACAAGCATGCAAGAAATTTAGAAGGATACACGACAGAAGAACAGGAGAAGAAGAATTCAAAGCTTTCAAAAAACAGAGTCATGAAAAAAGAATCAATCTGAAAAGAAATAGAAAGTGAAGAAAATTGGAGTAGCATAGGATCGAGTCTCCATCCACACTTGCAATTCAATTGATTTAGAGGAAGATATGGCAAAAGCTAAAGTAGCACGGAATAATGAAGAAGTTACCAAAAGATTAAAATCTCCCTAAATACAAGTATAAGAAGTTTCACAAAAGGTAATAAAAAAAGTAAAAGAGTACAATAAATCCTTCCAAAACCTCAACTTCATAACCATGTTTACTGATGACATCACTGAAACCCTACTCCCAAACAGGTTAAAATGGCCTTGGGTACAACTATATGACGGGACTAATGATATAGATTATCATGTGTCCAAATTTCAATGTGCCATGAAGATGATCCCCATGGACCCAATGCTTTAGTGTCGTTATTTTTTCGGAACATTAGACAGTTCGACTATGTATCGGTTGGCCAACCTACCACCAAAAATCATACGGAGCTTTGAGGAATTATATGAAAAAATTTGCAATAGTTTTCACAGGACAAAGAATGTTACAACAAAGATCACTTATTATATTTTCCTACAAGCATCAAGATGAAGAATCTAACAAATCTTACTACGTTAAAATACCAACTCGACATGATCCCATGATTAACTTATGGTTTCCTAGAAAGAGAGTTGTTGAGGAAAGTAGTGGGGAGAGAATTCCAGAACGTCAAAGAGATGATATGAAAGGTTAATATGTTCATAAGGCAAGAAGCTGAAAAGCAATGAGAAGGCATGAATAACGGTAAAAGTAGCACATACTACCAAACTCAAAGAATGAAATACACATCAGTTCGGAAAGCAAAACCCAGGAAACTATATGCCATTCGATAGACATAAAAGATTCTATGAAAGAGAGGGAGGAAAGTAGAATAATAGGTTCACCCCTGATCGCCATGTGACATATGAAGTCAACTGATATTGCCCAAATTTGTCATATATTTTAGGGTAATTGCTTAATATTTAGGGCTTAACATATATAATTTAAGATAAAAGATACTTAAAATGCTTTGTATTTGATAATCAAAGGAAATTTTGTGGCTTGAAGCAAAAGGAGAAAATTAGAGCTGAAAAGAGCTGAAAAACGAGAAACAACCAAATTCACGACGCGAAATTACACGATTTCCAAAAAAAAAAATCTATTTTGGCGTACGAGAAGATCCGGACTGACTTCAATGCAGATAAGGCTTAGGGTTGCAAACTTATGCTGACGTAAAACATTATAAACACACCAATTCAGTGTGCAACCCTAGTAAACCTTTCCCAAGAGGCCGGAAGGTATTATATTCATCCAAAAACCCTTTTGGGTCAATTTTGAAGGTGGAGAAGCAATTTGAAGCAAAGATTTGAAGAATTGAAGTTAGAAGCATTAGGATTTCAAATTAGTTTGCTTGATGATTATGTTTTGTAAATCCTTATGTTTTTCTATTTTAGTTTATTGATTATGTGATAACACCCTAATGTTTTCACTAGATTAGATGTAACCTAATGATTTGGTGTAATGTCCCGAAAATTACAAAGAGATTTTTTTTCATTTTAAAAAACAAATTAACCAATTAAAACCTTTAACTTAAACACAATAAGTGACATTCATTGAAAACCATAATGTTAATAGAGTCAAATTAAAAAATAGCGGAAACCAATATCTTCAATGTGTGTGTATAGTCCCGTCGATCTCTTCTCACGAACAACCTACAAAAAATTTTATCCACAACTGTAAGTATAAATATTAGCAAGTTCTATAATATACCATAGATTCCACCATACATACAATGCATCCATATAAAGTCCTCGACTCTAGTACTGACCTTGCAACTCTCATATGTAAAAGCATACAACATACATACAAACATACATGGCATATACTAGCACTTTGCCACTGGCTCTCAGCCACTATTGTTATCGACTCTCATCCATCCTGCTACCATCGGCCTCTCTTCAGAATCATATCGGCTCTCAGCATCCATGCTATCAGCGACCAGTTATCGGTACCTTATCCATACCTAGGCCGATGCTAATACTGAAAACCACCTCGTGAATACATAGTCTCATGTAGCCGGGAGCCATATAGAGAATCGAACAAATGATCCTACCCGAAAGTAATAAATCAAACAAGAACCATGCAATAAGGCTTTAGACCAAAAGTTCTCAGGCTATCTAACATAAACTGCAATCAACCCCTAGGGCATCCACTCAACGATCAATCAATATTATCATTACCCTAACTAATCATGACACCTAAAAGTATCATACAATCAACAAGGAAGACCCTACCCATCTAGCATACCTATACTGCACATAGATAACAAGGAGTTATCCTAGTCAACTAGCATACATCTACTATAACAGTACCACTTTGTAATTCAGTTTAAAAATTGTTCAAAACTTGTTGTAAATTATAAAGCTTTTTAATACTATTGTTGGTGTTGTCTTTTAACTTTCCCAATGAGACCCTTTGTATTTTCGTACCTTGTGTTTTCGCTTTAGCGGGGTGTGACATAGGGTAAGTTATGATTCTCAAAATTCCAAGGTAATGACACATCTACATGAGGTTCTTGGGGTTACAAAGGGGAGTTTGATTCGTGAATATGTATTTTTCAAATGAAATGTCTTCAAATAATTTTCCAACAATTTGAGAACTTGGTTCGGTCTCGGTATCACTTGAAGTATGAACTTGGTATTCTATGTTGACTAGTGGAGAAAAAGAAGAAGCTTGACCGAGTTGTTGTTGTTTATCTTGTTTGGTTAACTTTTTCAACCTTTTTTTGCTTCTTTTTCAATCTCGGTATTGTAAAATAGTTTCCTCGTTCTTTTATACCCAGGCATAAAAAATCAAATAACAATAAACCAATCTCCTCAACAAAGGTTCCAAAACTTGGTCAGATGTCAAGTCCACCATGCAAATTTCACCATTTCTTGAAAATAATATGTGATATATTAGAAAAAAGTTATTCGAATCCATGGGGAAACGGATGTATTTAAGTACTGATGCAATCTAATTAAACAAGTGAAGTAAAACAAAACAACTAAAATTAAATTAGAATGGGGGGTTTGTGATTTGTTTGAAAAATAAAAATTTGAAGAATTAAAAAGCTTGCAATTAAGCAAAATGGTGAGATGCTTAAACATTAGAGATGAGTGGTCAACTAAGACAATTAAGAACAACGAATAGTTGTTGTCTATCATTAGGATTTAATATGTAAACTTATCATTCAACCAAATTTGGTTATAGCAATCTTGAAGCATGATATGCCAAAATTTCTTAAAGGTAGTATGTAGGTTGAGGAAGCCCAAGACACACCTTTTTAATCAAGATCAAAGATCCAATTGAAGCAATGGAAATAAATAAAAATGATTAGCCTTAACTATAAAGGAATTTCCTATTCCAAGAGGATGTCAATGCTTATACATCCATAAATGAGTTATGACCCATAAGTAAATTCAATCAATCATTACAAAATTAAAGAAAAATACCAACAATTACTAATTCAAGTACCAAGCTCATGATCAAAGTAACAAATAAGCATAAGAGTTAAGAACTAAGGATCATAAACAGGAGATAAATGACAAAAAACATTAATCCTACAAAAATCAAAAATATCCAAGGGTTTTAGCCCAAGTAAACCAAAATAAAGTGATTAGCCACTCAAGGAAAAAAGGAAATAATCATAAAAGTGTTTTAGCATCCAAAAATTAGCAAATACTAGAAGAATGAGATGATGAATGCTCTAGAACTCCAAAGTCGCCTCCAGTTGCTCCAATGGTGGAAAAAGTCATCCAGGGGCTACAAGACATAACCCCCAAAAAATCAAAAAATCATATATATATATATATATATATATATATATATATATATATATATATATATATATATAGGGAATGGTTATTTGTAAAACAAAAAAAAACTCTAAAAATCATAAAAACACATAAAAAAAATACCAATACATCACAAAAAAAAAAAATTGAATTTTTTTATTAAAAAATCGCAGCATTTTTTACAATTTCACTGAATAAAAAATCAATTTTTATCTGTAAAATTTTTTTTTTGCAGCGATTTTGACCAAAAAGTTGTGATTTTTTGATAAACAAAATTCAAATAAAATGTTTTGTAATCTCTAAGTATTTTTTTTATGCATGTTAATGATTTTTAGGGTTTTTGTTTTCCATAGAATCTAAACCTCTCTCTCTATCTCTCTCTCTCTCTCTCTCTCTCTCTCTATATATATATATATATATATATATATATATATATATATATATATATATATATATATATATATATATATATCAAGGTTGTAAAAACCGCTCGGCGGTCGACTGGCGATAAGCGATTAATCAGACTCGGTGGGGATTAACCGGCGATTAATCGGGAACCCTAAATTACTAATAAAATTACTTAAAA